>NC_088401.1:83436614-83640053 GCF_034236695.1 Oncorhynchus nerka | reverse complement strand
ATCAGACACCTGGTAGAGTGATCTCATTAAGAAAAAACCTTCCCAGAGGCTTCATACAGATAATGACTTCCTGAAGATTGTTAAAGGCTTCGGGAGAGTGCATCGCTATTTCCTCCTTCGCAATGGTGAAGAGGTATGTTCCTCTGAAGGACATCTAAAATGGGTCGATCTAATGATGTACTACAAGTCTGATCATTTGTTGTTTCAGTAACCCTGGTCTCTCTCTCCTCTCTCATCAATCTCTCAGGGCTTCATTGAGATGGAAGGTCTTCTGATGCGACAAAGGCTTTAAGAGGCTGCGTTATGATGGCTGTAAATTATACGGCCAAGGTTGATCATCCTGCGGTCTCAGAAATACAAAGACTAACAACAGGGTTGGTGTCTGCTCTGCTAAACAGACGTATAACACACGCCGTCCCATCCCGTGTGGGAGCCATTGATAATTGATGTTTCTCTGTCTCTTCTGATAGAAAATATCCCCGTCTGATCATATTTTACGTGCAGTGATTTCTGCCTATCTATCTTAAGGTAAACGTTTCTAAACTTTATATAAGTCTGGACTAAAAGGAATTATCTTATTTTGTCAGGTGGAAACCTGAATCTGATTCTAAAAGTGATCGGAAGAAGGATCACATGAGTACTAGAAGCAGTAGCAGGATAAGGAGTGGACGGACCAGCAGTCACTCAAAGTCAGCGGCTAAGGGCGACAAGACAAAAGAGAAGGACGACAAGACAAAAGAGAGGGACGAGGAGACAAAAGAGAGGGAGGAGACAAAAAGAAGGACGAGGGAGACAAAAAGAGGACGAGGGAGACAAAAGAGGGACAGGGGAGACAAAAGAGAAGGACGGGGAGACAAAGAGAGAGGGACGAGGAGACAAAAGAGAAGGACGGGGAGACAAAGAGAAGGACGAGGAGACAAGGACGAGGAGACAAAAGAGAAGACCACGACAAGTATGCTCCGAGCCAGCCCAACACTGTGACAAAGGAGGACAGAGGAGCGTCTGAAGGGGATATTGACCAATCCTCCAACAGTGAAGACCAAAGGATGCCCCTGTCCCTGCTGCTGAGGAAGAGAAGCAGGCCTGTAGCAACGAGGATAATGCAGAAACCAAGATGGAGGATAATGTGGAAACGAGACCAGATTCCATAAAGACTGGTATGGAGTCATCGTTCCAGGCCAACAACCCAGTGGGTAAGTGTTTGGATGTGATTCATAGCCTCACTGCACTCATGGTAGCTTGGTCTCAGATCTGTTCTCTTTCTATAGCCTGCTCTCAGATCTGTTCTCTTTCTATAGCCTGGTCCCAGATCGGTTTGTCTCTTTCTATAGCCTGGTCTCAGATCTGTTGTCTCTTTCTATAGCCTTGTCCCAGATCTGTTCTCTTTCTATAGCCTGGTCCCAGATCTGTTCTCTTTCTATAGCCTGGTCTCAGATCGGTTGTATCTTTCTATAGCCTGGTCTCAGATCTGTTGTCTCTTTCTATAGCCTGGTCTCAGATCTGTTGTCTCTTTCTATAGCCTGGTCTCACATCTGTTGTCTCTTTCTATAGCCTGGTCTCACGTCTGTTGCCTCTTTCTATAGCCTGGTCTCAGATCTGTTTGTGCTCTTGTCAACTCCATGGCATGACAATTCTATAAGGAGTAGGCAAGAGAGTACAATAAGACTGGCACCCAAGGCTACTGTCATGTCTCCTTTCAAGAAAAATAACAAAAGTACCTTTTTAGACTTCATCCACTGAAACAACTGTTTTAATTTGTTTGCTTTGAAAACACTACCAAGTTGTGCAGCAATGAACCGTAGTAAGAGGCATTGTCTTTATGAGTACAGTACTATGCTTTCTAATGTGTTTGTTACAGGAAGAGAATTCATTAAACCTGTCATTGGCTACTTCTGCGACCTGTGTCAAGTCATCTATGTCAATGAGGACGAAGCAAGGAACCAACACTGCAGCAGCCTCTGTCACTATCTGAAGTTTATGGTAAAGCACCAGAATCCTGTTGAATCTCATCAGAATCAACTCACTTGAGTTGTCTATGCTTCTTTACCATAAGTGTAGAAACAAGGTTGGCCGACTGCTCTTTTATATAGTAACCCTATTACCAAATAATGTAAGTCACAGGTGCACAGGTTTGAAAAAGTAGGGGATAGATCACGGATATCTATTCTTTGCATTATTCTACCAACATTTCTGTTCAGTTATTTGCTGTGTACGTTACATGTTTACCTGGGCGTTTACTGAACTGTATGATTTGTTGTCTCACAGGAACATTCAGGTGAGACACAGCCTCTAGCTAAAAGATGTCCATCTCTGGAAGTTGACCAGATGACAGTCTTAGGCCCATTTTGACAGGAAGTGTACATGCACACTTCAGGAGGAGGGTGGAGAATCTGGATGTTTCTTTTTATATTGCACTCAAGAAGAACGGCACAGGTTTACCTCATCCATGAGAGGCTCTTTGTGAAACTCATCCTAGAACAATAAATGAGATTGCAGATTACGTTCATCTGTATTGGTTTATATGAACAAATGTTCAGCACCTACCTACATATATATATTGTTATGTTTGTGTTAAAATAGCTCAGATCTACTTTCTGTAACGTGAATTGTTTGTTCGGTTTTCCTATGTAATTTGTTTTCAAGATTTGTGTTAAATTGAACTTCATTCTCTAAAGGATTGTTAATAAACATGCTTAATTATTGCATTTTTGTAATTTAACATTCTTCAAGCAAGATAACATCACCGCCTTCTAGTTTGCTCTAGGTTCAGGATTATAACCAATGATGTATATAATCCCTGGATGACTGACGCTATGTATTGGCCAATGAAAGGCTTTGAAGCCAGTGGTCGGCCATATTGGCACTCCTCAGTAAGAGCAGTCCTCCATAGGAATGAATGCAATTCTACAGTATTTCAAATAAATTACATGTTTTATATAGGTGTGTATGTATGTATATATATTGTAGTAACATTAGTACTTTCTACAAATTATACTTAAAAGGAAAATGTTTATTATGTTTAGCTCACATAATTTAAGTATGCATTAAGATGTCTGTAATAGAATAAACATGGCAAAACAAATGTAGACATTTAACAGAATTTATATATCTTCCAAAATGTTTTGTTACAATAGTGGCTTCAAAACAGTGCACCATGTCAGTCATCTATTTGTTAGCAGCTGGTGAGCGATGTCTAATATTAAAGAAGTCTCGAGGTATTGCTTGCCTGAGGTAGAGTACCTTATGATAAGCTGTAGACCACACTATCTACCGAGAGAGTACTCGATATTATTTGTAGCCGTCTATTTTCCACCACAAAACGATGCTGGCACTAAGACCGCACTCAACCAGCTGTATAAGGCCATAAGCAAACAAGAAAATTATCATCCAGAAATGGTGCTCGTTAGGGCCGCAAACTTAAATCCGTTTGACCTCATTTCAACCAGCATGTCACGCACAACCAGAAGGATGTCCACACACGGAGACGCATACAAAGCTCTTCTTCGCCTCCATTTGGAAAATCTGACCATAATTCTATCCTGATTCCTGCTTACAAGCAAAAACTAAAGCAGGAAGTACCAGTGACTCGCTCTATACGGAAGTGATCAGATGACGCGGATGCTATACTACAGTTTACTAACTGTTTTGCTAGCACAGACTGGAATATGTTCCGGGATTCATCAAATGGCATTGAGGAGTATACCACCTCAGTCATAGGCTTCATCAATAAGTGCACAGACGACTTCCCCACAGTTGACCGTACGTACCTATCTCAACCAGAAGCCATGGATTACAGGCAACATCCGCATCGAGCTAAAGGAACTGCCACTTTCTAGGAGTGGGACACTAATCCGGACGCTTATAAGAAATCCCATTATGCCCTCAGACGAACCATCAAACAGGCAAAGCGTCAATACAGGATTAAGATTAAATCCTACTACACCGGCTCTGATGCTCGTCAGATGTGGCAGGGCTTAAACTATTACGGACTACAAAGGGAAATACAGCCGCAAGCTGCCCAGTGACGTGAGCCTACCAGATGAGCTAAATGCCTTTTATGCTCGCTTCGGGTATTTTACACAGCTGTTACTCACTGTTTATTATCAATGCATAGTCACTTTACTTCTACCTACATGCACAAATTACTGACTAGCCTGTACCCCGGCACACTGACTCAGTACCAGTACACCCTGTATATGTTCTCAGGCTATCCGGAAGGCCAAAGTTAGTTACTTTAAGGAGCAGTTCTCTCTCTGTGGGTCTAACCCCAAGAAGTTCTGGAAAACGGTTAAATACCTGGAGAATAAACCCTCCTCTTCACAGCTGCCCATGTCCCTTAATGTTGTGGTTGTTACTGACAAGAAGCCCAGGGCTGAGCTCTTTAATCACCACTTCATTAAGTCAGGATTCCTATTTGACTCAGCCATGCCTCCTTGCCCGTCCAACATTTCCTCATCTCCCACCCCTTCCAATGCGACTATCCCCGATGCTTCTCCCCATTTTTGCCCTGCTACAAAGTTTTTCCCTGCAGGCGGTCACTGAGTCCGAGGTGCTAAAGGGGCTCCTTATACTTGACCCCCCCAAAAAAACATGTGTCAGATGGTTTAGACCCTTTCTTATTTAAGGTTGCTGCCCCCATCATCGCCAAACTGATCTCCAACCTTTTTAACCTGTCTCTCCTTTCTGGGGAGGTTCCCATTGCTTGGAAGGCAGCCACGGCTCATCCTTCATTTAAAGAGGGAGATCAAGCTGATCCTAACTGTTATAGGCCTATTTCTATTTTGCCCTGTTTATCAAAAGTGTTGGAAAAACTTGTCAACATAGCCGTCTCTGTATCAAAGATAATTGTGTAGTCTAGAGCGATTTTCTAGGTTACCTAGCCAGCTATTGTCGTTCTTTTAACGCAACGTAACGTAATCAACACTGCTAGCTAGCCAGCTAGCCCCCGAATCAACAACGCAGCCACTGCCAGCTAGCCTACAAAGTCAACAACGCAGCCACTGCCAGCTAGCCTACTTCAGCAGTACTGTATCATTTTTAATCATTTTAGTCAATAAGATTCTTGCTACGTAAGCTCAACTTTCTGAACATTCGAGACGTGTAGTCCACTTGTCATTCCAATCTCCTTTGCATTTGCGTAGCCTCTTCTGTAGCCTGTCAACTATGTGTCTGTCTATCCCTGTTCTCTCCTCTCTGCACAGACCATACAAACGCTCCACACCGCGTGGCCGCGGCCACCCTAATCTGGTGGTCCCAGCGCGCACGACCCACGTGGAGTTCCAGGTCTCCGGTAGCCTCTGGAACTGCCGATCTACGGCCAACAAGGCAGAGTTCATCTCAGCCTATGCCTCCCTCCAGTCCTCGACTTCTTGGCACTGACGGAAACATGGATCACCACAGATAACACTGCTACTCCTACTGCTCTCTCTTCGTCCGCCCACGTGTTCTCGCACACCCCGAGAGCTTCTGGTCAGCGGGGTGGTGGCACCGGGATCCTCATCTCTCCCAAGTGGTCATTCTCTCTTTCTCCCCTTACCCATCTGTCTATCGCCTCCTTTGAATTCCATGCTGTCACAGTTACCAGCCCTTTCAAGCTTAACATCCTTATCATTTATCGCCCTCCAGGTTCCCTCGGAGAGTTCATCAATGAGCTTGATGCTTTGATAAGCTCCTTTCCTGAGGACGGCTCACCTCTCACAGTTCTGGGCGACTTTAACCTCCCCACGTCTACCTTTGACTCATTCCTCTCTGCCTCCTTCTTTCCACTCCTCTCCTCTTTTGACCTCTCCCTCTCACCTTCCCCCTACTCACAAGGCAGGCAATACGCTCGACCTCATCTTTACTAGATGCTGTTCTTCCACTAACCTCATTGCAACTCCCCTCCAAGTCTCCGACCACTACCTTGTATCCTTTTCCCTCTCGCTCTCATCCAACACTTCCACACTGCCCCTACTCGGATGGTATCGCGCCGTCCCAACCTTCGCTCTCTCTCCCCCGCTACTCTCTCCTCTTCCATCCTATCATCTCTTCCCTCTGCTCAAACCTTCTCCAACCTATCTCCTGATTCTGCCTCCTCAACCCTCCTCTCCTCCCTTTCTGCATCCTTTGACTCTCTATGTCCCCTATCCTCCAGGCCGGCTCGGTCCTCCCCCCCGCTCCGTGGCTCGACGACTCATTGCGAGCTCACAGAACAGGGCTCCGGGCAGCCGGCGGAAATGGAGGAAAACTCGCCTCCCTGCGGACCTGGCATCCTTTCACTCCCTCCTCTCTACATTTTCCTCTTCTGTCGCTGCTGCTAAAGCCACTTTCTACCACTCTAAATTCCAAGCATCTGCCTCTAACCCTAGGAAGCTTTTTGCCACCTTCTCCTCCCTCCTGAATCCCCCCCTCCCTCTCTGCAGATGACTTCGTCAACCATTTTGAAAAGAAGGTCGACGACATCCGATCCTCGTTGCTAAGTCAAACGACACCGCTGGTTCTGCTCACACTGCCCTACCCTGTGCTCTGACCTCTTTCTCCCCTCTCTCTCCAGATGAAATCTCGCGTCTTGTGACGGCCGGCCGCCCAACAACCTGCCCGCTTGACCCTATCCCCTCCTCTCTTCTCCAGACCATTTCCGGAGACCTTCTCCCTTACCTCACCTCGCTCATCAACTCATCCCTGACCGCTGGCTACGTCCCTTCCGTCTTCAAGAGAGCGAGAGTTGCACCCCTTCTGAAAAAACCTACACTCGATCCCTCCGATGTCAACAACTACAGACCAGTATCCCTTCTTTCTTTTCTCTCCAAAACTCTTGAACGTGCTGTCCTTGGCCAGCTCTCCCGCTATCTCTCTCAGAATGACCTTCTTGATCCAAATCAGTCAGGTTTCAAGACTAGTCATTCAACTGAGACTGCTCTTCTCTGTATCACGGAGGCGCTCCGCACTGCTAAAGCTAACTCTCTCTCCTCTGCTCTCATCCTTCTAGACCTATCGGCTGCCTTCGATACTGTGAACCATCAGATCCTCCTCTCCACCCTCTCCGAGTTGGGCATCTCCGGCGTGGCCCACGCTTGGATTGCGTCCTACCTGACAGGTCGCTCCTACCAGGTGGCGTGGCGAGAATCCGTCTCCTCACCACGTGCTCTCACCACTGGTGTCCCCCAGGGCTCTGTTCTAGGCCCTCTCCTATTCTCGCTATACACCAAGTCACTTGGCTCTGTCATAACCTCACATGGTCTCTCCTATCATTGCTATGCAGACGACACACAATTAATCTTCTCCTTTCCCCTTCTGATGACCAGGTGGCGATCGCATCTCTGCATGTCTGGCAGACATATCAGTGTGGATGACGGATCACCACCTCAAGCTGAACCTCGGCAAGACGGAGCTGCTCTTCCTCCCGGGAAGGACTGCCCGTTCCATGATCTCGCCATCACGGTTGACAACTCCACTGTGTCCTCCTCCCAGAGCGCTAAGAACCTTGGCGTGATCCTGGACAACACCCTGTCGTTCTCAACTAACATCAAGGCGGTGGCCCGTTCCTGTAGGTTCATGCTCTACAACATCCGCAGAGTACGACCCTGCCTCACACAGGAAGCGGCGCAGGTCCTAATCCAGGCACTTGTCATCTCCCGTCTGGATTACTGCAACTCGCTGTTGGCTGGGCTCCCTGCCTGTGCCATTAAACCCTACAACTCATCCAGAACGCCGCAGCCCGTCTGGTGTTCAACCTTCCCAAGTTCTCTCACGTCACCCCGCTCCTCCGCTCTCTCCACTGGCTTCCAGTTGAAGCTCGCATCCGCTACAAGACCATGGTGCTTGCCTACGGAGCTGTGGGGAACGGCACCTCAGTACCTCCAGGCTCTGATCAGGCCCTACACCCAAACAAGGGCACTGCGTTCATCCACCTCTGGCCTGCTCGCCTCCCTACCACTGAGGAAGTACAGTTCCCGCTCAGCCCAGTCAAAACTGTTCGCTGCTCTGGCCCCCCAATGGTGGAACAAACTCATTCACGACGCCAGGACAGCGGAGTCAATCACCACCTTCCGGAGACACCTGAAACCCCACCTCTTTAAGGAATACCTAGGATAGGATAAAGTAATCCTTCTCACCCCCCTTAAAAGATTTAGATGCACTATTGTAAAGTGGCTGCTCCACTGGATGTCATAAGGTGAATGCACCAATTTGTAAGTCGCTCTGGATAAGAGCGTCTGCTAAATGACTTAAATGTAAATGTAAATGTAACTGACTAGCTTTCTTGATGTCTATAGTATTCTCTTGGGTATGGTTTTCGCTCAGGTTATGGATGTGTCACTGCAACCTTAAAGGTCCTCAATGATGTCACTATTGCCCTTGATTCTAAGCAATATTGTGCTGCTATTTTTATTGACTTGGTCAAAGCTTTTGATACGGTAGACCATTCCCTTCTTGTGGGCCAGCTAAGGAGTATTGGTGTCTCTGATGGATCTTTGGGCTCGTTTGCTAACTACCTCTCTCAAAGAGTGCAGTGTATAAAGTCAGAAAATCTGCTGTCTCAGCCACTGCCTGTCACCAAGGGAGTACCCCAAGGCTCGATTCTACGCCCCACGCTCTTCTCAATTTACATCAAAAACATAGTTCAGGCAGTAGGAAGCTCTCTCATCCATTTATATGCTGATGATAGTCTTATACTCTTGCCCCTCCCCAAATTTTGTGTTAAATGCTCTACAATAAAGCTTTCTTAGTGTCCAACAAGCTTTCTCTACCCTTAACCTTGTTCTGAACACCTCCAAAACAAAGGTAATGTGGTTTGGTAAGAAGAATGCCCCTCCCCCCAAGGTGTTATTACTACCTCTTGAGGGTTTAGAGCATGAGGTAGTCACCTCATACAAGTCCTTTGGAGTATGGCTAGACGGCGCACTGTCCTTCTCTCAGCACATATCAAAGCTGCAAGCTAAAGTTAAATCTAGACTTGGTTTCCTCCATCGTAATCGCTCCTCTTTCACCCCAGCTGCCAAACTAACCCTGATTCAGATGACCATCCTACCCATGCTATATTACAGAGACATAATTTTTAGATTGTCAGGTAGATGTTCTTTACCATTTGGCCATCATATTTGCCACCAATGCTCCTTATAGGACACATCACTGCACTCTATACTCCTCTGTAAACTGGTCATCTCTGTATACCCGTTGCAAGACCCACTGGTTGATGCTTATTTATAAAACCGTCTTAGGCCTCACTCCCCCCTATCTGATATCTACAGACCTCATCCTCCACATACAACACCCGTTCTGCCAGTCACATTCTGTTAAAGGTTCCCAAAGCGCACACATCCCTGAGTCGCTCCTCTTTTCAGTTTGCTGCAGCTAGCGACTGGAACGCGCTGCAACAAACACTCAAGCTGGACAGTTCATCAATGATGACAATCCCTTTGTTGAATACATGTGGATGGAGAACGAGGAGGAATTCAACAGACAGGTACTCTACTTATTCTCCCTATTGATCAGGTACTAGATTAGGTAGCTAGTTGATGTCATTTTTCATGCCTACACCACACACAAATAAATACCTATTTTTGTAATGCTAATGTATCTTTATTTATTTAATTTATAGTGTTACGAAGAGTTGGGTGTCTATAAAGTATTTTTAATGCTTTTCCCCCAGATTGAGGAGGAGCTGTGGGAGGAGGAGTTCATTGAGCAGTGTTTCCAGGAGATGTTAGAGGAAGAGGAGAACGAATGGTTCATCCCAGCCAGAGATCTCCCTCCAACCCTCGGTCAGCTCCAGGACCAACTAAACCTACTGGTCCTCAGTGACACAGGCATCGTAGACAGCCTGGCGGTAAATGTTTCAGAGTGGTTTTGTTTGTCCAGGTTTTATGAAAGTTAAGTCTGTGGAAAGTAGCCATTTTTAGTTGGCCTAGTCCTAGTTTCGCGTTAGCCTCATAAATACCAGACTGATTACCACTGCGTGTAGGGAACCATTCATGTAAGCGTGCAGGATCAATCGGCTCGCCAGGCTAGTCTCGTGTGGCCATCCTTCCAAATCTGTTCTCATCAACTGGTGAAAAGCCTGTGTTTCTGAGGCTTTAAAAAAATATATATTTAAAAAAATTAAAATATATATATATTTTTTTAACCTTTATTTAACTAGGCAAGTCAGTTAAGAACAAATTCTTATTTACAATGACGGCCTATCCCGGCCAAACCCGGATGACACTGGGCCAATTGTGGCCGCCCTATGGGACTCCCAATCACGGCCGGATGTGATACAGACTGAGGCTAGCCTAGGTCCCAGATATATATATGTGCTATCTTGTTCTAGTTTCAAGTTTTATTAGTCGTATGTACGGGATACACAAGCGATACACCGTCCAATGAAATGCTTACTTGCAGGTTCCTTGTCGACAATGCACCAACAATAAGAAATAAGAATACGAACAGAAAGTAAATGGCTCAGTAGAATAGAATAAACATTTTAGCATAAGTATAAAGTATGATATTTGTCAAGATGGCGTCTCCATTTGTTTGGATTGAATAATCTCTGTAAACTTGGATTACATTTTCCCTCGTGTTTTTTTCTCTTTAGATTAACAGCAATTTGAACCCTGAAGCACAAGAATTCGTACCAGGATTGAAGCACTGAGACTAGTCCTCTGATGAAGAAGTCATCTGTCCACACTGAAGCCAGCGTAGGAAGATCTGTTTGAGTTTTGTTAATCTGTTGCACTTAATGTGTTGCCAAAGTTTTCCAGCTAGCCCTGCATGTTTAACGTTTTGAATAATGTTGTGTATATAAATCATATGTTTTTTGTAACTCTTCTGAATGTAAAAACAGGGTAGGAGCCAGAAGACCATTTACTTTTATTTCCTTTTTGAATAATATAGGCCTATGTAGTTCTAACATACCTGCCCCATCAAATAATAATTTTCTGTTCAATCAAAATTAGTGGTTCATTTAAAAATCAAAATACATTTTTCATTAGATCTTGGTTTGCATTATGAATTCCTTTTATTGAAATGCAGATTCTAAATAGTCCGTGTGGCCATTTGATTTATTGTTCAGCAGTCTTATGGCTTGTGGGTGGAAGCTGTTAAGGAGTCTTTTATTTTCATTGCTCCTCTACTTCCTGCCATTATCGTTCAGGTGCTTGATATCCTACTGCCATGCAGATGTTGACTTTAGATTTTTTTTTAAATGCACATAAAATGGAAAACTGCTGTATAAAAATGTACCAAAAGTATTGCACAAACATACAACAAAAAAACAGATATATTTTTTTCTTAAAGTATTTGAAAATAAATATTGATGGACTCTATATTTGTGATTTCACAAAAAAAAATAAACATGGCTGCCTCATAAATGTATACTCTTGAATACCCTGTTTTCATATAGTAAACAAACCGCAATCGACTTTGTACAAAAATATTGTAGTTTACCTTTCACTTCCGGTTCCGGTTTAGACGCCTGTGAAGCGCGCTAGCTACAGGTTACGGTAAGACACAATGACCAAAGTTGCATACCGATATTTATGTCAAGTCTTTATATCTATTCACTAATTATTTTCATCTTTCAAAAAATTGCTGGTTTGTTTGATGGCTAGTTATCGAGCTAACGCGAGAGGAAGTTAGCTTGCTTACGTCAACGTTAGCTTTGCTAGTTCAGCCAGTGTCAGTTTCGTTTTTGTAAATTTATGCTATTTATAACTTTTTGGTATTTCGATGGTCTACCATATCTATCTATGTAATTTTTATCACTTGCATGAGCAACCCTTTCAGGCCTATGGTTTGGCTCCATGTCAGAACTAACTAACGTTCAGCCAGCATTTGCCAGTGACGTTAGCTAGATCTGCATGACGGTTCGGGCTAGGCCTGCTGGTTATCGCCAGCATGTCACACCTACAAGGAATCAGCTAAAGTCAAGATAGGTCCCGCCCCCAAGTTTCCTGATATTAAATCCATATTCCCCTAGATTGCTTCTTTGATCCCTCATCTCTTCACTGGCAACTTTCTCTACAGAGATTTGATACGTTTACGTTCCAGCATGTCTCACAACTACTCCTACAGACGACCACCACCAGCTAAAGATCTAAGAGCCAGCGCTTTCGACTCTCCAGATCACCTGCACCCTGGAGACCACAGTCACAATGTTTACAGATCGTCCCAGGAGGCTCCGTCTCATTCCACAATACCATCCTACCCATCCTCCTCATCCAGAGCCTCCGCTGCCACCGAGTCCCCTTACTCCTTCTCACTAAGCCAGTCAGACCCTTACTCCTCCCTAAGCCGGTCAGACCCTTACTCTTCCTCTCTAAGCCGGTCAGACCAAACTCTGACCCTCCTGAGCAGCTGTGGGCTTGAGCCCAAAGACTTGTCTCTACTAGCCGAGATGCCTGAGGAGCTCATCACTGTGGAGAACCTACCACGTCTGCTCCTGGAGATCAGAAAGAAGAGGGCGACACAGCAGCCACCATATCCAGCTATGACCTCTTACCCCCCCTGCTGCCACATCTCGCCCCCCCACTGCTACCCTTCCTCCAGGCCGTGCGTGGGAGCAGCGTGACCAGAGTCGTTCTCAGCAATTAGACTACCCCCACCCCGCTCTTCCCCCTTCCCAACTCCTTCCCACAGAACAGGCTGAGCCCTGGCAACTAGATCGTCATGGCAACCCGATGCAGTACACACTTCCTCGCCTAGAACCTGTGCCTGTCCGAGTTGTGGACTACCACTATGGTAAAGAAACTCCCAGAAGTTACCAAACTCCTAGGTCCACTTACAACACGGCCCAAGGAGGAAGCAGCAACACCTGGAAACCCCCCAACTCATCCCAACCAGCAGTAGATTACAGGTACCCACCAGCTACAGACTACAGACCACGCCCAGACAAAGATGTCCCAGTTGTCACAATCAAGATGGCCACCTCTGGCAAAACTCCCACCAAGAAGGCTGCTCTTGACTTCCACGGAGAAATCCCCCAAACGTTTCCTTATTCGTGCTCTCTCTGCGATATTACTGTGCTCTCTGAAAAGGTAAGTAGCTTACTCCTCTTATTTCTGTTGAATCTGCATTATCTGGGTCTCAGGTAGGTTCATGTGTGTGTGAAAGGGTCAAAAGTGTATGAATCTTAAGCCTATTTGTGCCACTAATAATATACAGTTACTGCTACGTATGTTAGAAGACAGCCTATGCATTATCTTAAATATGAACAATCAGTGAGATTTTTTGTTGTTGTCCTTTTTACATTTACATTTAAGTCATTTAGCAGACGCTCTTATCCAGAGCGACTTTTTGTTGTTGTTGCAGTACTGGTTCACACACGTCAATGGAACTCAACATGCAGACGGACAGCTCACACTTCTTCAAATGTGAGTAATCACATACTCAATGTGTTTTTCCAGTTCTCCACTCAACAGCATGACACAAGCATTTTGCTATATCTGCTAAATATGTGTATGTGACCAATACATTTGATGACGTTTCAAACTCTTACTGTCATTATTGATATTGTAATAGGCCTAGCTTAAATCGATTAAGTTCCTAAGTTGTCCAGCTTTTTTAAAAATAATTTTTAAAAAATCATTCTCTCTCTTCGTCTTGGACCTATGTTTTTAGGTATCCTGAATGGGATTGCCAGATGCAGACCGCCAGAAGGTAAGAGCATATCTCTCTGTGTGTGTGTGTGGGCTTGGTATTAATGTAGAATAGATCCTAACTACAGGCCTTTCAATCCCTTTAGTGGTGGCGACCACACAGACAGACCAAGGGTTGAAGAGAAGACTGCTGGACCTTCCCATAGGTCTATTAACTACTTAGGTAAACTAACTGCATTAGCTTGCCTATACATAATACAGTGCCTTCAGAAAGTATTCACACCCCTTGACTTATTCAACATTTTGTTGTGTTACAGCCTGAATTCAAAATGGATTAAATATATTTTGTTCTCTCTCGCCCATCTACACACAGTACCCCATAGTGACGAAGTAAAAACATGTTTTTTGAAATTGTTGCAAATGTATTGAAAATGAAATGCATAAGTATTCACACCCCTGAGTCAATGCATGTCAGAATCACATTTGGCAGTGATTACAGCTGTGAGTCTTTCTGGGTAAGTCTCGAGGAGCTTTGCACACCTGAATTGTACACTATTTGCACATTATTATTATTTTAAATGCTTCATTCTCTGTCAAGTTGGTTGTTGATCATTGCAAAACAGCCATTTAAGTTTTGCCATAGATTTTCAAGCTGATTTAAGTAAACTATAACTAGGCCACTCAGGAACATTCAATGTCATCTTGGTAAGCAACTCCAGTGTATATTTGGCCTTGAGTTGTAGGTTATTGTCTTCTGAAAGGTGAACCAGGTTTTCCTCTAGGATTTTGCCTGCGCTTTGCTCTATTCTGTTTCTTTTTATCCTAAAAAACTCCCTAGTACTTGTCGATGACGAACATACCCATAACATGATGCAGCCACCACCATGCTTGAAAATATTAAGAGTGTTACTCAGTGAGGTGTTGTGTTGGAGATGCCCCAAACATAATGCTTTGTATTCAGGACATAAAGTTATTTTTTTGGCCACTTTTATAGCAGTTTTAGAGGGGTTGGGTTAAATGCGGAAGATGCATTTCAGTTGATGGCATTCAGTTGTACAACTGACTAGGTATTCCCTTTAGTATTGTGGCTTAACTACAAAGTTGTTGATCCTCAGTTTTCTCCAATCACAGCCATTAAACTCTGTAACTGTTTTAAAGTTACCATTCTCCTCATGGTGAAATCCCTGAGTGGTTTCCTTCCTCTACGGAAACTGAGTTAGGAAGGACACGTGTATCTTTGTAGTGACTGGGTGTATTGATGGATACACCATCCAAAGTGTAATTAATAACTTCTCCATGCTCAAAGCGATATTCAATGTCTGCTTTATTTTATATTTACCCATCTACCAATACGTGTCCTTCTTTGTGAGGCATTGGAAAACCTCCCTGGTCTTTGCGGTTGAATCTGTGTTTGAAATTCACTGCTCGACTGAGGGACCTTACAGATGTATGTGTGGGGTACAGAGATGAGGTAGTCATTCAAAAATTATATTAAACGCTACTATTGGACACAGAATGAGTCCTTGCAACTTGTGACTTATAAAATACATTTTTAATCGTGAACTTATTTAGGCTTGCCATAACAAAGTGGTTGAATACATATTGGCATTTCAGCTTTTCATTAATTTGTTAACATTTCTCAGAACATAACCCATAATGTGAAAGTGGAATTATCTCAATTTAATCCATTTTATATTCAGGCTGAAACACAACAATGTGGCATAAGCCAAGGGGTGTGAATACTTCCTGTATATTCCATTTTATCAGACACTTTTATCAAGCATTTCGAATTTGAGATATTTTTTTAAATTTAACGAGGCAAGTCAGTTAAGAACAAATTCTTATTTTCAATGAAGGCCGAGGAACAGTGGGTTAACTGCCTTGTTCAGGGGCAGAACGACAGATTTTTACCTTGTCAGCTCAGGGATTCGATCTTGCAACCTTTCGGTTAGTAGTCCAACGCTCTAACCGCTAGGTTACCGCCCCACAACTCTGGTGTTGGTAGCATCGTGCTCTACAAACTGAGCCACACAGGACCATTTGCTTTGCCCGTATATGTCTGATTGATTCATGTAACATATTAACGTGCCCGTAACTTACCTTTTATATTGTCCTGTAGGTAAACCGTCAAGTAGCGGCTCTAGAAAAAACGTAGACACTAAGACAAAGGTTACAAAGGTATTGTTGTTCTTCTGGTTTATTACTATCTAGGTTTCCCCCTTTTTTAAAAGTTTTCACATTGTCTGTTTACTTGCCTTCATTTTCCAGGGAGTGGCAAAGTGGTTTGTGCCAAATTTACCGCTCGGTGTCTCAACGAAGATGGTTTGAGGGACCTGATTAATCCGTTTGGGGAAGTTGTGAAAGTCATCATGTTCCCGCTTTGGTAAGACTAGTAGCTTTATTCATCCTGCCATCTATTAAAATACCTAATATATGTGTTTTCAATTCCTCTGAAATGGGTCAAAAGTCTTGCAGTGACTGAATAATAATTGAGAAAATCTTATCGTCATCATGTTGTAAGTATAGAAGTAGAATCGACCACCCATCATGGCCTCATTGACTACAATAGGGATATCCATTCTAGTAATAATGTTTTTATGGTTCTTGTAACGCTGCATCTTCAGGCGTTTGTGGAGTTGGGCTCAACTGACCAGGCCGCCGATATTGTGACATACTACCTCAGTAACCCAGTGATGGTGAAAGGAGGACAAGTCACCTTCTCTGTCTCGTCAACATTGAATTTCCTACAGGTACATTTTTACAAGATGAATTGACACCATTTTTTGTTTACATTTGTTTGAAAGGGTAATTGAGGATTTTTCCTAAAACAACACACACACACACACACACACACACACAGTATTATTCATTGAGTTAAATAAATCAATTTACGTCCGTATAGAGTTCCCGGGTGTTGAGTTTTTCCCCGGTGCCTCCTGGTAAAGAGTCTGCCGCGTGGAAGAGAGAGTTACTGGCCGTCGCTGAAGGATTTGGACCTGTGGAGCACTCTCTATTCTTACCTACGCAGGTATTATACAGCATTTGAACTTTTTTTGGGGGGGGTCTTTGTTATAGTATACTACAATTTGCTTACAGTGTATTCTGTCCTCTTAGGCATTTGTGGAAATGACTAATGCACTGGATGCACAGACGCTGGTTGGACACCATACATCCAAACACCTGAAAATAGATGAGATACATATTAAAGTGGCCTTCTCATCAGAGTATAATACACTTCGGTAAGTTGATGCGTCCCCTGTTGTGCCATTACCTTTTGTTTTGCATGCGAACATGCATTGATTATGGCTTCTGAGTTCAGACCGTCAGAACAGTGTCACTGTTATAACCACTGTATTAAAGGAGAAATAGTTCATTTAGACTCTTTAAAAGCCAGAAAACATGGAAATAAAAGTGTTGTCTGTAAACCTTCTTTTTTTTTCATCACATCATGCAGGACCATGTCTGAGAGGAAGTCTTCAGACAGGAAGTCTTCAGACAGGAGCAGGAAGTCTGAAGACAGATCTAAGAGAAAGAGAACCCCAAGCCCCAGAAGGCGGTCCCTCAGCCCCAGGAGAGTTTCCCCAATCTCCTCAAAGAGGAGGAGGAGTAGAGAGAGGGATAGCGACCGTCACAAAGAACGGGTGAAATCAAACTGTGGGGGTAAAAACAGGCTAAAGTCCCCCAGCAAACAGAGCTCCAGTCGGTCCCCCAGAAGCCTTCGCTCCCATACTAAAGAGTGGGTGTCCAGTGAGAAGGTATCCCCCATTTCCTCATCCACTCGCTCACAACCTCCCACCAAGAATAAGACCCCATCCAAGTCCTCCACTGTGATGGAGAAGTCCAAAAAGGCTGTCGACACGATTGACCAGAGCAAGCAAGAAACTGCGACCCACGACAGCCAGGAGGATGGAGCCATGGAGGCCTGTGATATGGACAGTGACATCGAGGGGATGGCCGTGTATGGGGAGGATGGGGAGGAGAACTCTGACATGGGAGAGGAGGGAGAGGTGGGGGAGGGAGAGAAGGGAGAGGAACTGCAGGAGGGTGCTGAGGACTTGATCCAGGAGTTTAAAGACCTATGTGAGCCCAGGCAGAAAGCAACTTCTGGGACTGTAGATGATGCTCGTACAGAAGAGCTCTCAGCTACCGGGTCAGAACAGGGAAAGAGCTCTCAGCGACCGTGTCAGAACAGGGAAAGAGCTCTCAGCACCGGGTCAGAACAGGGAAAGAGCTCTCAGCGACCGGGTCAGAACAGGGGAAAGAGCTCTCAGCGACCGTGTCAGAACAGGGGAAAGAGCTCTCAGCTACCGTGTCAGAACAGGGGAAAGAGCTCTCAGCTACCGGGTCAGAACAGGGAAAGAGCTCTCAGCTACCGGGTCAGAACAGGGGAAAGAGCTCTCAGCGACCGGGTCAGAACAGGGAAAGAGCTCTCAGCGACCGGGTCAGAACAGGGGAAAGAGCTCTCAGCTACCGGGTCAGAACAGGGAAAGAGCTCTCAGCTACCGGGTCAGAACAGGGGAAAGAGCTCTCAGCTACCGGGTCAGAACAAGGGAAAGAGCTCTCAGCGACCGGGTCAGAACAGGGGAAAGAGCTCTCAGCGAACAGGGGAAAGAGCTCTCAGCTACCGGGTCAGAACAGGGGAAAGAGCTCTCAGCTACCGGGTCAGAACAAGGGAAAGAGCTCTCAGCTACCGGGTCAGAACAAGGGAAAGAGCTCTCAGCGACCGGGTCAGAACAGGGAAAGAGCTCTCAGCGACCGGGTCAGAACAGGGGAAAGAGCTCTCAGCGACCGGGTCAGAACAGGGGAAAGAGATGGATGGTGAAGACCAGAAAGGAGATATTTCATACGTTGATGATGAGGTAATGTATATGCCGGTCTTTAACATGTAGTTCATCTATACATAATCTGTCAGGTCTTTAACATGTAGTTCATCTATACATAATCTGTCAGGTCTTTAACATGTAGTTCATCTATACATAATCTGTCAGGTCTTTAACATGTAGTTCATCTATACATAATCTGTCAGGTCTTTAACATGTAGTTCATCTATACATAATCTGTCAGGTCTTTAACATGTAGTTTATCTATACATAATCTGTCAGGTCTTTAACATGTAGTTCATCTATACATAATCTGTCAGGTCTTTAACATGTAGTTTATCTATACATAATCTGTCAGGTCTTTAACATGTAGTTTATCTATACATAATCTGTCAGGTCTTTAACATGTAGTTCATCTATACATAATCTGTCAGGTCTTTAACATGTAGTTCATCTATACATAATCTGTCAGGTCTTTAACATGTAGTTCATCTATACATAATCTGTCAGGTCTTTAACATGTAGTTCATCTATACATAATCTGTCAGGTCTTTAACATGTAGTTCATCTATACATAATCTGTCAGGTCTTTAACATGTAGTTTATCTATACATAATCTGTCAGGTCTTTAACATGTAGTTCATCTATACATAATCTGTCAGGTCTTTAACATGTAGTTCATCTATACATAATCTGTCAGGTCTTTAACATGTAGTTTATCTATACATAATCTGTCAGGTCTTTAACATGTAGTTCATCTATACATAATATGTCAGGTCTTTAACATGTAGTTCATCTATACATAATCTGTCAGGTCTTTAACATGTAGTTTATCTATACATAATCTGTCAGGTCTTTAACATGTAGTTCATCTATACATAATCTGTCAGGTCTTTAACATGTAGTTTATCTATACATAATCTGTCAGGTCTTTAACATGTAGTTTATCTATACATAATCTGTCAGGTCTTTAACATGTAGTTTATCTATACATAATCTGTCAGGTCTTTAACATGTAGTTTATCTATACATAATCTGTCAGGTCTTTAACATGTAGTTTATCTATACATAATCTGTCAGGTCTTTAACATGTAGTTTATCTATACATAATCTGTCAGGTCTTTAACATGTAGTTTATCTATACATAATCTGTCAGGTCTTTAACATGTAGTTCATCTATACATAATCTGTCAGGTCTTTAACATGTAGTTCATCTAGTTCCAAAAGTGTAAAATACAAGGTGCCATGTTTAATACGTGTTGTGTGTTTCAGTAAATCCTAAATGTTATGTTTTGATGTTTTGTTCCCCTCAGCCTGATTTCCCAGAGGACCTTGAGAATCTTATTACGTTGGATGAGCTAGAGGACGATTCCTCGGTTGATAACCAAGGTGACTTATTACTCAACACCTAGCAACTCGACCATAGATTCCATTCAAACTTCAGCATTTTTAGAGAAATAGTAACATTGTTATGAAGGTCATTGATTGTATGTTTATCTTACATTGCAGATAACCAGTCAACAGATGAGATCAAGAGCAGATCCAAGAGCAAAGTGAGCAAATGTATATATCTTTGTTCATTATTGTTTCTGATATGTTCTGTGAGTCAGTACTGGTCATCTGTTTAGAATTGTTCATTCAATCTTCTAACTGGGGAAGATTGGTTTTAAGCAATATATCAGTCTAACACCATATATACGATCTGGGTTGAGGGGTTCAATGCAGCTTTAGTTAACTATTGTCAATAAGATTGTTACAACCACACCTGTAAAATATATATTTATTTCAGCCCTCAGGACGTGATCAGACACCTGGTAGAGTGATCTACGTCAAAAACCTTCCCAGAGGCTTCTATACAGATAATGACTTCCTGAAGATTGTTAAAGGCTTCGGGAGAGTGCATCGCTATTTCCTCCTTCGCAATGGTGAAGAGGTATGTTCCTCACAGAAGGACATCTAAAATGGAGTCGATCCTAATGATGTACTACAAGTCTGATCACATTTGTTGTTTCAGTAACCCTGGTCTCTCTCTCCTCTCTCATCAATCTCTCAGGGCTTCATTGAGATGGAGAGGTCTTCTGATGCGACAAAGGCTTTAAGAGAGCTGCGTTATGATGGCTGTAAATTATACGGCCAGAGGTTGATCATCCTGCGGTCTCAGAAATACAAAAGACTAACAACAGGGTTGGTGTCTGCTCTGCTAAACAGACGTATAACACACGCCGTCCCATCCCGTGTGGGAGCCATTGATAATTGATGTTTCTCTGTCTCTTCTGATAGAAAATATCCCCGTCTGATCATATTTTACGTGCAGTGATTTCTGCCTATCTATCTTAAGGTAAACGTTTCTAAACTTTATATAAGTCTGGACTAAAAGGAATTATCTTATTTTGTCAGGTGGAAACCTGAATCTGATTCTAAAAGTGATCGGAAGAAGGATCACATGAGTACTAGAAGCAGTAGCAGGATAAGGAGTGGACGGACCAGCAGTCACTCAAAGTCAGCGGCTAAGGGCGACAAGACAAAAAGAGAAGGACAAAAGAGAAGGACGAGGAGACAAAAGAGAAGGACGAGGAGACAAAAAAGAGAGGGAGAGAGGGGGAGACAAAAGAGAGGGACGTGGAGACAAAAGAGAAGGACGAGGAGACAAAAAGAGAAGACAAAAGACGAGGAGACAAAAGAGAAGGACGAGGAGACAAAAGAGAAGACGGCACGACAAGTATGCTCCGAGCCAGCCCAACACTGTGACAAGGAGGACAGAGGAGCGTCTGAAGGGGATATTGACCAATCCTCCAACAGTGAAGACCAAAAGGATGCCCCTGTCCCTGCTGCTGAGGAAGAGAAGCAGGCCTGTAGCAACGAGGATAATGCAGAAACCAAGATGGAGGATAATGTGGAAACGAGACCAGATTCCATAAAGACTGGTATGGAGTCATCGTTCCAGGCCAACAACCCAGTGGGTAAGTGTTTGGATGTGATTCATAGCCTCACTGCACTCATGGTAGCTTGGTCTCAGATCTGTTCTCTTTCTATAGCCTGGTCTCAGATCTGTTCTCTTTCTATAGCCTGGTCCCAGATCGGTTGTCTCTTTCTATAGCCTGGTCTCAGATCTGTTGTCTCTTTCTATAGCCTTGTCCCAGATCTGTTCTCTTTCTATAGCCTGGTCCCAGATCTGTTCTCTTTCTATAGCCTGGTCTCAGATCGGTTGTCTCTTTCTATAGCCTGGTCCCAGATCTGTTCTCTTTCTATAGCCTGGTCTCAGATCGGTTGTATCTTTCTATAGCCTGGTCCCAGATCTGTTCTCTTTCTATAGCCTGGTCTCAGATCTGTTGTCTCTTTCTATAGCCTGGTCTCAGATCTGTTGTCTCTTTCTATAGCCTGGTCTCACATCTGTTGTCTCTTTCTATAGCCTGGTCTCACGTCTGTTGCCTCTTTCTATAGCCTGGTCTCAGATCTGTTTGTGCTCTTGTCAACTCCATGGCATGACAATTCTATAAGGAGTAGGCAAAGAGAGTACAATAAGACTGGCACCCAAGGCTACTGTCATGTCTCCTTTCAAGAAAAATAACAAAAGTACCTTTTTAGACTTCATCACTGAAACAACTGTTTTAATTTGTTTGCTTTGAAAACACTACCAAGTTGTGCAGCAATGAACCGTAGTAAAGAGGCATTGTCTTTATGAAGTACAGTACTATGCTTTCTAATGTGTTTGTTACAGGAAGAGAATTCATTAAACCTGTCATTGGCTACTTCTGCGACCTGTGTCAAGTCATCTATGTCAATGAGGACGAAGCAAGGAACCAACACTGCAGCAGCCTCTGTCACTATCTGAAGTTTATGGTAAAGCACCAGAATCCTGTTGAATCTCATCAGAATCAACTCACTTGAGTTGTCTATGCTTCTTTACCATAAGTGTAGAAACAAAGGTTGTCCGACTGCTCTTTTATATAGTAACCCTATTACCAAATAATGTAAGTCACAGGTGCACAGGTTTGAAAAAGTAGGGGATAGATCGCGGATATCTATTCTTTACATTATTCTACCAACATTTCTGTTCAGTTATTTGCTGTGTACGTTACATGTTTACCTGGACGTTTACTGAACTGTATGATTTGTTGTCTCACAGGAACATTCAGGTGAAGACACAGCCTCTAGCTAAAAGATGTCCATCTCTGGAGGAAGTTGACCAGATGACAGTCTTAGGCCCATTTTGACAGGAAGTGTACATGTGCACACTTCCGGAGGAGGGTGGAGAATCTGGATGTTTCTTTATATTGCACTCAAGAAGAACGGCACAGGTTTACCTCATCCATGAGAGGCTCTTTGTGAAACTCATCCTAGAACAATAAATGAGATTGCAGATTACGTTCATCTGTATTGGTTTATATGAACAAATGTTCAGCACCTACCTACATATATATATTGTTATGTTTGTGTTAAAATAGCTCAGATCTACTTTCTGTAACGTGAATTGTTTGTTCGGTTTTCCTATGTAATTTGTTTTCAAGATTTGTGTTAAATTGAACTTCATTCTCTAAAGGATTGTTAATAAACATGCTTAATTATTGCATTTTTGTAATTTAACATTCTTCAAGCAAGATAACATCACCGCCTTCTAGTTTGCTCTAGGTTCAGGATTATAACCAATGATGTATATAATCCCTGGATGACTGACGCTATGTATTGGCCAATGAAAGGCTTTGAAGCCAGTGGTCGGCCATATTGGCACTCCTCAGTAAGAGCAGTCCTCCATAGGAATGAATGCAATTCTACAGTATTTCAAATAAATTACATGTTTTATATAGGTGTGTATGTATGTATATATATTGTAGTAACATTAGTACTTTCTACAAATTATACTTAAAAGGAAAATGTTTATTATGTTTAGCTCACATAATTTAAGTATGCATTAAGATGTCTGTAATAGAATAAACATGGCAAAACAAATGTAGACATTTAACAGAATTTATATATCTTCCAAAATGTTTTGTTACAATAGTGGCTTCAAAACAGTGCACCATGTCAGTCATCTATTTGTTAGCAGCTGGTGAGCGATGTCTAATATTAAAGAAGTCTCGAGGTATTGCTTGCCTGAGGTAGAGTACCTTATGATAAGCTGTAGACCACACTATCTACCGAGAGAGTACTCGATATTATTTGTAGCCGTCTATTTTCCACCACAAAACGATGCTGGCACTAAGACCGCACTCAACCAGCTGTATAAGGCCATAAGCAAACAAGAAAATTATCATCCAGAAATGGTGCTCGTTGGGGCCGCAAACTTAAATCCGTTTGACCTCATTTCAACCAGCATGTCACGCACAACCAGAAGGATGTCCACACACGGAGACGCATACAAAGCTCTTCTTCGCCCTCCATTTGGAAAATCTGACCATAATTCTATCCTGATTCCTGCTTACAAGCAAAAACTAAAGCAGGAAGTACCAGTGACTCGCTCTATACGGAAGTGATCAGATGACGCAGATGCTATACTACAGAACTGTTTTGCTAGCACAGACTGGAATATGTTCCGGGATTTATCAAATGGCATTGAGGAGTATACCACCTCAGTCATAGGCTTCATCAATAAGTGCACAGACGACTTCCCCACAGTTGACCGTACGTACCTATCTCAACCAGAAGCCATGGATTACAGGCAACATTCGCATCGAGCAAAAGGAACTGCCACTTTCAAGGAGTGGGACACTAATCCGGACGCTTATAAGAAATCCCATTATGCCCTCAGACGAACCATCAAACAGGCAAAGCGTCAATACAGGATTAAGATTAAAATCTACTACACCGGCTCTGATGCTCGTCAGATGTGGCAGGGCTTAAACTATTACGGACTACAAAGGGAAATACAGCCGCAAGCTGCCCAGTGACGTGAGCCTACCAGATGAGCTAAATGCCTTTTATGCTCGCTTCGGGTATTTTACACAGCTGTTACTCACTGTTTATTATCAATGCATAGTCACTTTACTTCTACCTACATGCACAAATTACTGACTAGCCTGTACCCCGGCACACTGACTCAGTACCAGTACACCCTGTATATGTACTCAGGCTATCCGGAAGGCCAAAGTTAGTTACTTTAAGGAGCAGTTCTCTCTCTGTGGGTCTAACCCCAAGAAGTTCTGGAAAACGGTTAAATACCTGGAGAATAAACCCTCCTCCTCACAGCTGCCCATGTCCCTTAATGTTGTGGTTGTTACTGACAAGAAGCCCAGGGCTGAGCTCTTTAATCACCACTTCATTAAGTCAGGATTCCTATTTGACTCAGCCATGCCTCCTTGCCCGTCCAACATTTCCTCATCTCCCACCCCTTCCAATGCGACTATCCCGATGCTTCTCCCCATTTTTGCCCTGCTACAAAGTTTTTCCCTGCAGGCGGTCACTGAGTCCGAGGTGCTAAAGGGGCTCCTTATACTTGACCCCCCCAAAAAAAACATGTGTCAGATGGTTTCGACCCTTTCTTCTTTAAGGTCGCTGCCCCTATCATCGCCAAACTGATCTCCAACCTTTTTAACCTGAGGTTTCCAATGGCTTGGAAGGCAGCCACGGTTCATCCTTTATTTAAAGAGGGAGATCAAGCTGATCCTAACTGTTATAGGCCTATTTCTATTTTGCCCTGTTTATCAAAAGTGTTGGAAAAACTTGTCAATAATCAACTGACTGGCTTTCTTGAGGTCTATAGTATTCTCTCTGGTATGCAATCTGGTTTCTGCTCAGGTTATGGACTTATCACTGCAACATTAAAGGTCCTCAATGATGTCACTATTGCCCTTGATTCTAAGCAATATTGTGCTGCTATTTTTATTGACTTGGTCAAAGCTTTTGATACGGTAGACCATTCCCTTCTTGTGGGCCAGCTAATGAGTATTGGTGTCTCTGATGGATCTTTGGGCTCGTTTGCTAACTACCTCTCTCAAAGAGTGCAGTGTATAAAGTCAGAAAATCTGCTGTCTCAGCCACTGCCTGTCACCAAGGGAGTACCCCAAGGCTTGATTCTATGCCCCACGCTCTTCTCAATTTACATCAAAAACATAGTTCAGGCAGTAGGAAGCTCTCTCATCCATTTATATGCTGATGATAGTCTTATACTCTTGCCCCTCACCAAATGTTGTGTTAAATGCTCTACAATAAAGATTTCTTAGTGTCCAACAAGCTTTCTCTACCCTTAACCTTGTTCTGAACACCTCCAAAACAAAGGTAATGTGGTTTGGTAAGAAGAATGCCCCTCCCCCCAAGGTGTTATTACTACCTCTTGAGGGTTTAGAGCATGAGGTAGTCACCTCATACAAGTCCTTTGGAGTATGGCTAGACGGCGCACTGACCTTCTCTCAGCACATATCAAAGCTGCAGGCTAAAGTTAAATCTAGACTTGGTTTCCTCCATCGTAATCGCTCCTCTTTCACCCCAGCTGCCAAACTAACCCTGATTCAGATGACCATCCTACCCATGCTATATTACAGAGACATAATTTATAGATTGTCAGGTAGATGTTCTTTACCATTTGGCCATCATATTTGCCACCAATGCTCCTTATAGGAAACTTCACTGCACTCTATACTCCTATGTAAACTGGTCATCTCTGATAAAGCCCTGTGGCTTCAGGGTATTCAGCCTGCGAGAAGAGCCCTGTTGCTTCAGGGTATCCAGCCTGGGAGAAGAGCCCTGTGGCTTCAGGGTATCCAGCCTGGGAGAAGAGCCCTGTGGCTACAGGGTATACCCGTCGCAAGACCCACTGGTTGATGCTTATTTATAAAACCCTCTTAGGCCTCACTCCTCCTTTCTGATATCTACAGACCTCATCCTCCACATACAACACCCGTTCTGCCAGTCGCATTCTGTTAAAGGTCCCCAAAGCGCACACATCCCTGAGTCGCTCCTGTTTTCAGTTTGCTGCATCTAGCGACTTGAATGCGCTGCAACAAACACTCAAGCTGGACAGTTTTATCTCAATCTCTAAATCCAAAGACTCAATCATGGACACTCTTACGGACAGTTGTGGCTGCTTTGTGTGATGTTTTGTTTTCTCTACCTTCTTGCCCTTTGTGCTATTGTCCATGCCAAATAATGTTTGTACCATGTTTTGTGCTGCTACCATGCTGTGTTGTCATGTGTTGCTGCCTTGCTATGTTGTTGTCTTAGGTCTCTCTTTATGTAGTGTTGTCACTCTTGTTGTGATGTGTGTTTTGTTCTATATTTATTTTAAAAAATGTAATCCCAGGGCCCTGTCCCTGCAGGAGGCCTTCTGGTAGGCCATCATTGTAAATAAACAATGGCACTTTATATAATGTTTACATACCCTACATTACTCATCTCATATGTATATACTGTACTCTATACCGTCTACTGCATCTTGCCTATGCCGTTCGGCCATTGCTCATTCATATATTTTTATGTACATATTCTTATTCATTCATTTACACTTGTGTGTATAAGGTAGTTGTTGTGAAATTGTTAGGTTAGATTACTTGCTAGATATTACTACATGGTCAGAACTAGAAGCACAAGCATTTCGCTACACTCGCATTAACATCTGCTAACCAGGTGTATGTGACAAATAAAATTTGATTTGATAAGCATTTGTTCTTAACTTCTTGTAACTAGGGGGCAGCATTTTCATTTTTGGAAAAACAACTTTCCCAAAGTAAACGGGCTATTTTGTCAGGACAAAACGCTAGAATATGCATATAATTGACAGCTTAGGATAGAAAACTGCTAACCAGGTGTATGTGACAAATAAAATTTGATTTGATAAGCATTTGTTCTTAACTGACTTGCCTAGTTAAATAAAATAAATATTGTTATTTTATTGTGTTACTTATTACTTTAGGTTATTTGGTAAATATTTTCTTAATGGGAGTGCTGGCTAGCGACTTTAGCTTGCTAGGTACATCAACAGCTTTAGGTTGGTTGTTTTTAGGCAGAACAGTGCTGTAATATCTAACAATACACACATTTTGTTATGTTACAGCCTTATTCTAAAAATAGATTTTAAAAAATTAAATAATACCTCATCAATCTACACACAATACCCAATAATGACAAAGCCAAATGAGAAATGTTTGCAAATGTATACAAAAGAAAACAGAAATATCACATTTACATAAGTATTCAGACCCTTTACTCAGTACTTTGTTGAAGCACCTTCGGTCTTGGGTATGACACTACAAGTTTGGCACACATGTATTTGGGGAGTTTCTCCCATTATTCTCTGCAGATCCTCTCAAGCGCTGATAGCTATTGTTCCACTAACTACCTGACAGGAGTGCTAGCTAGCACCATTAGCTTGCTAGGTACATCAAAAGCTTTAGGTACGTTATTTATAGCCTCAACTTCCAAGATTTCCACCAAGAACATTGCCTCTCCGAGCATCACTCTCCATCACTTGGGCAAGGGACATTGAAGGTAAACTCAGATGTGAGGATGTAACACATAATTCAAGGGTTGAGAGCCATCTAGTAACTTCACATTTGGACCGCAACCGATATTCACGTAATAATATTGAATTTACCTCATCCACAAATCGGTGAAAACAAACAACCTTTCTCCCTTGACTCCCAGTGTAAAAGACTCTATTTCGTAGAATATTTTTTGTTTTACACAAATAACAAAACATGCCGAAAAGCTGTTGTGTTGTTCAATGTCGATGTAACCAGGTTAAAAAAAAAGCCTGACCAATGTTTCGCAATGCTCCCACTTTGGGAAATAGAGCCTGCAAGAAGAGCCCTGTGGCTTCAGAGTATTCAGCCTGGGAGAAGAGCCCTGTGGCTTCAGGGTATTCAGCCTGCGAGAAGAGCCCTGTGGCTTCAGGGTATTCAGCCTGGGAGAAGAGCACTGTGGCTTCAGGGTATTCAGCCTGGGAGAATAGCCCTGTGGCTTCAGGGTATTCAGCCTGCGAGAAGAGCCCTGTGGCTTCAGGGTATTCAGCCTGCGAGAAGAGCCCTGTGGCTTCAGGGTATCCAGCCTGGGAGAAGAGCCCTGTGGCTTCAGGGTATTCAGCCTGCGAGAAGAGCCCTGTGGCTTCAGGGTATCCAGCCTGGGAGAAGAGCCCTGTGGCTTCAGGGTATTCAGCCTGCGAGAAGAGCCCTGTGGCTTCAGGGTATCCAGCCTAGGACAAGAGCCCTGTGGCTTCAGGGTATCCAGCCTGCGAGAAGAGCCCTGTGGCTTCAGGGTATTCAGCCTGGGAGAAGAGCCCTGTGTCTTCAGGGTATTCAGCCTGCGAGAAGAGCCCTGTGGCTTCAGGGTATTCAGCCTGCGAGAAGAGCCCTGTGGCTTCAGGGTATTCAGCCTGCGAGAAGAGCCCTGTGGCTTCAGGGTATTCAGCCTGCGAGAAGAGCCCTGTGGCTTCAGGGTATCCAGCCTGGGAGAAGAGCCCTGTGGCTACAGGGTATTCAGCCTGCGAGAAGAGCCCTGTGGCTTCAGGGTATCCAGCCTGGGAGAAGAGCCCTGTGGCTTCAGGGTATCCAGCCTGGGAGAAGAGCCCTGTGGCTTCAGGGTATCCAGCCTGGGAGAAGAGCCCTGTGGCTACAGGGTATTCAGCCTGCGAGAAGAGCCCTGTGGCTTCAGGGTATTTAGCCTGCGAGAAGAGCCCTGTGGCTACAGGGTATTCAGCCTGCGAGAAGAGCCCTGTTGCTTCAGGGTATTCAGCCTGGGAGAATAGGAAATGTGTGGACCCGGTGTCCAAGTAGGCTACACGTAGCTATGTGTGTGGAAAACATTTCACCACAGGAAATACATTTAACTTGTTTAGTGTCCTCCGTTTCCATTCACTACTTGCAGCTGTACAGTCCGTTTGTTTGTTTTTGGTATTGGCTAGCTTAATGTTCTGGTTGCTAGCACCATCATGAAAAAGGGCATGAGGAAAGCCTTACAATATTACGCTTTTCTAAGTAGTGAGAACGCTTAAGAGCAGACAATTGTTGAAAAGTCATTTAAACATGTTGTACTTTTCTTAAATATAGCTGTGTAATCGACTAAAACAAACAGACAACAAGAACATTGCGTTTGGAAAATATATATTTTTTGTTTGTTGTTGCTATGAGCCAAATGGGGGTAATCTAGGTAACCACAGTATTTTTCTCTACAGGCGGTGACGTTGGGTGACAACGTCATAATACTGACTGGGACGTTGACGCTGCCCATGCTAAAACAGACTTTTGGGACTAGAGTTCTCTATCAACTCTATTTCAATTCAGTGGGCTTTATTGCAATGGGAAATGTGTTAACATTGCCAAAGCATTTGAGGTAGATAATATACAAAAGTGAAATAAACAATAAAAAATTTACAGCAAACATTACACATACAGAAGTTTCAAAACAATAAAGACATTACAAATGTAATATTACGTATATATACAGTGTTGTAATGATGTACAAATGGTTAAGGGTACACAAGGGAAAATAAATAAGCATAAATATGGGTTGTATTTACAATGGTGTTTGTTCTTCACTGGTTGTTATTCTATCTATCTCTATGGGTGCGGCGTCTGTCTCCATGGTAAATAAACATGGCGGTGTCTGGTGAGTGGGAAATAGTTTTCATAAATGTGCAGACAACTTGTGAACGATAAATGTCTCTGGTTATTAATCGCTTGTCATAACGTGGATATGAGTTGCGCTATCATTTTCAAGATAATTTACTTTTTAGTAGGCTTAGCATGGGAGAAGTAACGTTGTCTACTAACTGGCTAGCCACTTAGCTAGCTAGAGAATGTTAGCTACCTAGCATTCTATCACGAATAGCAACAGCATGTTAAATGTTTAAGCAAGCTTGCTAATCAGACATTTTGGAAAAACATCACTGTAAGCATGTACATAATTAATATGAAATGGGAGGATTTAGAATAAGACTTGTTTAACTGCTCATTTGTCTCATTCTTGCAGGAAAACATCCAATTGTATCCTTTGTTTTTTGTTGTTGTAATGTAGAAGCTGCATTTAATAGCTAGTTAACGTCAGCTATTTCATTAGCTACTGTGACAGCTAACGTTAGTCTGCATCTTTATTCGTTATATAGTGCACTACTTCTGACCAGAGCCCTATGGGTACCGATTTGGGACATAACGTTAGGGACGTCAAAGCATAGGTTTAGGCTGCTTCGCACTCACTATGGAAGCTCTAGTCTAGAGTAGGGGGTTCTCAAAAACGGTTTCTCATAACCCAAGTGACATCAAAATAAAAAATAAATAGCATTCAATGAGTTTTACAATGACGTCGGCAGTGCATGGCTGGCTGAACCAAGTCTCAGGCTCTGGGAAGGAACATTTTTAAAGCCCACCACTTGGTATCGAGAGAGAATTTCGCCGTTTAAGCTAATATCCAGAAATTCTACACAATATGCCACGAGGCAATGAGAAAACGTTGCCGTTTTAAAGCTGGAGTCCTTAATTGAAACAATAATAAAGCACTGTTTTGGTAGAAAGCTGAGGGATTGGCCTGGAGAAATGTAACCAATGTTTTGAGGCTATACAGTGTTTGTTTACATTTATACTGTTACGAACAGAGATTTAAAAATTAAAGCAATTTTAGGTTCTGATGGGGTAGAACAGTTGAACTAACCTCATGAGGCTTTATAAATTTTATTCTTCAAGAATTGATTAGTATATCATGGTATTCCATACCCAAAATGCATTTAGTAACTAAGGATTACATTTTTAAAATTACAGTGCATTTATTCTCAACTAGTTTAAAGAAAAAAAAAGAAAAAGGCTCGTTTTATTGCTTCAATCAGCACATCAGTTTTCAGCTGTGCTAACATAATTGAAAAAGGGTTTTCTAATGATAAATTTGCCTTTTAAAATGATAAACTTGGTTGCTGATAATGGGCCTCTGTACGCCTATGTAGATATTCAATTTTAAAAATCAGCCGTTTCCAGCTACAATAGTAATTTACAAAGATTAACAATGTCTACACTGTATTTCTGATAAATGTGTTATTGTAATGGACAAAAATGTGATTTTCTTTAATAAAAAAACAAGGGCATTTCTAAGTGACCCCAAACTTTTGAACAGTAGTGTATACCTTTTTATTTTGTTATCATGCTCTTGCAGTACCTCCGCATACCCCACTTGGAGAACTACTAGTCTAGAGAGCACAGTAAAAGTTTGCTTAGGTGTATTTTTAAACTCTCCATCGTTAAGTAGGAAGACAAAGATGTCATTGTTGTAAAAAAATAACTGAGTGTGCTTGGTTTACCATCATCCTAAATTTAAGTATTGAATTATTTTGTTGTATTTGATTATTTTTACTTTATGCCAATTTCCCCAAGGTTTATGTTACTACATTACACAAGCTCACATTTTCAACACGTACATTTTTTTTGTGGAGATACAAGGTCCTTTTTTCTTCAGATTGGTGATGCTAATATAAAAGTTCACTGTCATCACGAATAGATTTAAATCGATTGCTTTAAACAGGTTAATATATGTGGGTTGGTACCGTTCATTTTGTTATATGCGCCTGTCTGTTGCAGGACTTTATAACATTTATCATTTTTAAAGGTTCAATGCAGCCCTTTTAATATCAATATCAAATCATTTCTGGGTAACAGATAAGTACCTTACTGTGATTGGTTTAAATTAAAATGGTTATCTCCCTCCGACATTCTAGAATTTTGACGACTGTCTTCAACAAATTCTCTTCTTTACAAGTGATGTGAATATTTTTTCTCCGATTCCGTGTGGCCTTTGAAAAGTGTTTGTTTAAACAGTGCATTACACAGCAAACATTTGCTCCTTATTATCGATGGAAGTGCAACAAAAAAAAAACCCGATTGCATTACGCTTACCGCGTTGTCGACCCACTTGAATCAAAATGCAACACTTCAGAATGTAGGTAGGTGTCTCCTACAAATTGTCCTGTAACCAGTGATGTACACATTCGTCCCAGATTCCGTGTGGTTTTTGAGCTGTGTTAGTTTTAACAGGACGTGCAACCTCATCTCCCCCTCTCAAACTATTGATTTCAACGTGATAATCGATTGGAGGGTCCGACAAGTGTTGCGTTTCTCTTTCTGTTGGTGTCCCACATATCAAAATGTAGCTGACTGTCTTCTGCAGGTTGTTGTCTAACCAGTGAGTAAAATTATGTGGTTTTTACCAGATTTTATTCCCCCTCCTAATCGATATGAGTGATTTATTTTTAAAACAACAGGGTTTTTGGTGCGTGTGCAGTTTCTACGGTGCTTATTTAAAAAATACAAGTAATATGATTAGTATTGTTTCACATTAGTATTGTTTTATGTGTAGACAGTACATTTTATGTTTATGTTTTCAATATATTACAAACTGTTTCTGCATGTTGGTTATTGATTTGGACACGTTAACTGTGTTTTTACATTGAGCTATTGATCTAAATGTTTTGTCAACAGGAAGCAGCAACAGCCTCATTTTCAACTTAAGTTTTAGGAATATAAATGGAACTTTCAACATGAATTTCCAATGGTATTGGACTTACTCACGGGGAAACTGCCGAGTGAGTCCAAAAATGTGCTGTGATTTATTTTGATGATAAAGTCTACCAGAAATCACCTAAATGGGTTTGCCCTGCCTACTCATACTCATATCATAGACCGTTGGTTATATCATCTGCCAGTGGGCTACCATTTGCAAGTCTTCGATATGACCTTAACGACACATCTCAGTTGTCTTCCACACCACTGCAGGTCCTGTTCTACCTCAACAGCTGGTATTTTGCTGCCTACTTCCTCGCTGAGGTTCTGATGTTTGTTTACAAAGGTTTGTAGTCTACTCAAATGGTCACACAATGGGACATAAAGTAATGTTTAATAGATCACTCACTGCCTGATGTTTTGCAAACCCAGTGTCAAGGCTAAAAGCAAAATGATAGATTTCTAAATATGCCTATTGTATTTACACAGGATTGTTGTTACCATACCCACCAGCAAGTCTCACGTTGGATGTTGGGCTACTACTTGTTTTCCTGGGCCTTGAGTCCCTCCGAATATTTTACGGTTTGTGTTTTGTTAAGCTGTATTCTGGGCTAGAAGTATGTCTCTGCATCATCACATGGTGTAGAATAATGGGATGGGGATGGTTTGTGTTTTGTTAAGCTGTATTCTGGGCTAGAGGTATGTCTCTGCATCATCACATGGTGTAGAATGATGGGATGGGGCTGGGGATGGGGCTGGGGATGGGGCTGGGGATGGGATGGGGCTGGGGATGGGATGGGGCTGGGGATGGGGATGGGGCTGGGGATGGGATGTCTCTGCATCATCACATGATGTAGAATGATACATGTTCATTAAAACAAGAATATTCACATTATGTAGCCTACATTGTGTGATTATTACTTGTCATATTTATTTCCATAATGGCATCTGGTAGTTCTATTTGGCACCTACCGTAGGACTATGCTATATGTCCTTCCTTATGATCATGTGCTAACATTTTTTTCCATCCACACTTGTTCCAGGTTGGAAGGGGAACTTAACAGAGCGTTCTCTGGCCATGTCAGTGAGTGTGCTGGTCCTGGTGCCGTGCACAGTGTTGTCTGGGTACTACCTGATGCTGCAGACCTTCGTCCTGCGCCTGGAGTTCATCCTTAATGCTGTGTTACTCTGCTTCTACAGTCTGGAGATGCTCCTAGGAATCATGTCCATATCTGCTTTCTCCAGGTAGGAGAAACATGACCTATAACCTGGTACCCAGGCTTTCTCCAGCAAGAATAAACATGACCTAGCCTGGGGACCAGTCTCTTTCTCCAGTAGGAGAAACATGACATGGCATAGCCTGGGTACCAGTCTGTTTCTACTCTCTTGCCAACTCCTTATGGAATTTACATATTAAAGGGTTGGCAAGAGAGCAGAAACAAACTGGTACCCAGGCTAGGCATGACATGTTTCTCCTACTGGAGAAAGAGACTGGCACCCAGGCTAGGCATGACATGCCTGGGTAGATTCCTTGGTTTTAGGCCTCAACAATGGTTGATTATTGATCAATGAATGTATTATGCTTTGCGCTTAAGCTGTGACCTTGCATAATGTTTCACAGTAAAGGTCCTATATCAATGATGCTGGATGTGACCTTGCGTAGCGTTTCACTGTAAAGGTCCTATAACAGTGATGCTGGATGTGACCTTGCATAATGTTTCACTGTAAAGGTCCTATAACAGTGATGCTGGATGTGACCTTGCGTAATGTTTCACTGTAAAGGCCCTATAACAGTGATGCTGGATGTGACCTTGCGTAGCGTTTCACTGTAAAGGTCCTATAACAGTGATGCTGGATGTGACCTTACGTAGCGTTTCACTGTAAAGGCCCTATAACAGTGATGCTGGATGTGACCTTGCATAATGTTTCACTGTAAAGGTCCTATAACAGTGATGCTGGATGTGACCTTGCGTAGCGTTTCACTGTAAAGGTCCTATAACAGTGATGCTGGATGTGACCTTGCATAGCGTTTCACTGTAAAGGTCCTATATCAGTGATGCTGGATGTGTCCTGATCTGCTCAGTGTTTCATTCTCATCTGTTTTTCCTCCATTTTGATTGGTCAGGTCAAAGGTGTACTGAGGAAGAGGCATGCTGCAATGTTCCACATCGTTTCAAGAGGAATGCTGCAATGTTCCACATCGTTTCAAGAGGAATGCTGCAATGTTCCACATCGTTTCAAGAGGAAAGAAGAAAGGGTTTTCACCAGGATTGTTATGTGAACATGTTTAAATCCCACATGTTGTAGTTTTTATATTGTCTGTTAATAGCCAAAATATTTATATTTTTGTAACGATGAAATGTCATCTATTTTTATTTTTATTTATTTTTACCTGTTTTTGTATCAACTGTCAATCTTGTATGGTACTAGCAGCACCAATGGGATTGTCTTATGAGGTTATTCCATCTGCTGTGCCTGATAATGGAATGTATTTGTACAATTTTTGTTGTTGTTGATTCAGAGCACTATATTTCATTATTTACTTTAATAAATACAATTCCTCATTCATTCATTCACCAGAGGACTTTTTTCCTTGAGTAATTTATATTCCTGATTTGCTGAATCCCCCCAGCAGCCTGTGGTTAAACCCAGATCCTAATTGCATAGAACAGTGTTGTTGAACATTCTGAAGCAACGTTGATACATTTTTGTCAATCTCTGGAGAGATGGGCAGTTATTATTATCATATGTTTTACATTTAACAGTTGAAGACATTGAATAAAACGTTTATCCCTAATTACAATGCACAATCAATCTGATGGGGTGAAGCTTTTATGTTCATCAGCAAATGTGGACGAATACGACATAAGGATGCATGCGCAATCAACCCTGTATGGGGGGAACGGGAGGGGGGGGCGATGCTGTCAGCGAAAGGATCCAGTGTGCCTGAATAGCGGTAGCAGTCATCCATCCCATATAGACATAAAATGCTATTTATTTCTAAGGCGTATCAGTGGACTTGCCAGTTGTTGTTAGAAGTAGCTTAGTTATTTTCTTTCTATAATATGATATTATACAGGCCAATATATTAGATTAGTTATCGGCCGGGGTGAATAATGCTACAGTCTTCATCATCCGGACTGGTGCAGATGGAGGGATGTGGGGAAGAGGCGAGGGATACGCAGAAAATGCAGGTAATAGATGCTCTCCCGTTACGTGTATTTGAGACATTTTTCCAAGATTACAGAAGTAACATAGTAGTCGGAACGAGATCAAGGTGACACGTTCTTATTTTTCCATGGAAATGTTTGGCTTCTTCGTTGTACGTAAACTATGCTGAGAGAAATCAAAGGGCCGACCCCTCCCAAAATCTCGCTCCTCTAGGAAAACCCGGCGTCGGCAAGATTTTGGTAGCTAGATTTGTTTGGGGTCCTTAGCTGGACACACTAAAATAATGATTGGATCTCAGTTGAACAAACCAGATTAGATGCTTGGTAATTAGGAGCATCATATTATATTTTATAGGTAATTTTATCACGGTGATTTTTTTTGTTTCTATAACTACCTCATTTGTTGTTTCTACAAATGCAATCCTATGCACTATAAATGAGGGTCCCACCAAGTAGGCCTGTCCTATTTCTTAATTAAACCTTAGCATTTAAAAAAAAAATATCAATAAAGGAAATGTTAATTGAAGCATGATTACACAATGGGCCTATTTAAAACAGGGGTGATACTACTGTACAAATAATAATAATAAAAGTATAAAATCTGTGGGCCACATCCTTTAACAGTATGCTAGTCAACACCATTTTATTAATTTTTTAAAAGTTCCCTCATCAATCAACACACAATAACCCATAATCACAAAGCAAAAAAACAAACAGGTTTTTAGACATTTTTGCAAATGTATTAAATATAAAGAACTGATATCAAATATACGTAAGTATTGAGATACTTTACTCAGTACTTTGTTGAAACACCTTTAGCAGTGATTAAAGCCTAGAGTCTTCTTGGGTATGATGCTACAAGCTTGGCACACCTGTATTTGGGGAGTTTCCAATTCTTCTCCTCTCAATCCTCTCAAGCTCTGTCAGGTTGGATGGGGAGGATCTCTACACAGCTATTTTCAAGTCTCTCCAGAGATGTTCGATCGGGTTCAAGTCCGAGCTCTGGCTGGGTCACTCAAGGACATTCAGATACTTTTCCCAAAGCCACTCCTGTGTTGTCTTGGCTGTGTGCTAAGGGTTGTTGTCCTGTTGGAAGGTAAACCTTCGCCACAATCTGAGATCCTGAGCGCTCTGGAGCAGGTTTTCATCAAGGATCTCGCTGGACTTTGATCCATTCATCTATCCCTCGATCCTGACTAGTCTCTCAGTCTCTGCCGCTGATTAACATCCCCACAGCATGATGCTGCCACCACTATGTTTCACCTTAGGAATGGTGGCAGGTTTCCTGAAGATGTGACGCTTGGCATTCAGACCAAAGAGTTCAATCTTGGTTTCATCAGACCAGATAATCTTGTTTCTCATGGTCTGAGAGTCATTTAGGTGCCTTTTGGCAAACTCCAAGCGGGCTGTCATGTGCCTTTTACTGAGGACTGGCTTCCGTCTGGCCACTCTACCATAAAGAACTGATTGGTGGAGTGCTGCGGAGATGGTTGTTCTTCTGGAAGATTGTCCCATCTCCACAGAGGAACTTTGGAGCTCTGTCAGAGTGACCATCAGGTTCTTGGTCACCTCCCTGACTAAGGCCCTTCTCCCCCAATTGCTCAGTTTGGCTGGGCGGCCAGCTCTAGGAAGAGTCTTGGTGGTTCCAAACTTCTTCCATTTAGGAACGATGGAGGCCACTGTGTTCTTGGAGACCTTCAATGCTGCATACATTCTTTGGTACGCTTCCCCAGATCTGTGCCTCGACACAATCCTGTCTCGAAGCTCTTAGGACAATTCCTTTGACATCACAGCTTGGTTTTTGCTATGACATGCACTGTTAACTGCGGGACCTTATATAGACAGGTATGTGCCTTTCCAAATCATGTCCAATCAATTGAATTTACCACAGGTGGACTCCAGGTTGTAGAAACATCTCAAGGATGATCAATGGAAATAGGATGCACCTGAGCTCAATTTTGAGTCTCATAGCAAAGGGTCTGAATACTTATGTAAATAAGGTATTTCTGTTTTATTTTTTATAAATTTGCAAACATTTCTATAAACCTGTTTTTTCTTTGTCATTATGGGGTATTGTGTGTAGATTGAGGGAAAAAAATAATTTAATCAATTTTAGAATAAGGCAGTAATGTAACAACGTAGAAAAAGTCAAGGGGTCTGAATACTTTCCGAATGCACTGTGTGTACCATTTAAAAGTTTGGACACACCTACTCATTCAAGGGTTTTTCTTTATTTTTACTATTTTCTACATTGTAGAATGAAAGTGAAGATATCAAAACTATGAAATAACACATATGGAATCATGTAGCAACTGAAAAAGTGTCAAACAAATCCAAATATTTTTTTATATTTGAGATTCTTCAAAGTAGCCACCCTTTGCCTTGATGACACACTCTTTGCATTTGCTCAACCAGCTTCACCTGGAATGTTATTCCATCAATCTTGAAGGAGTTCCCGCATATGCTGAGCACTTGTTGGCTGCTTTTCCTTCACTCTGAGTTTCAACTCATCCCAAACCATCTCAATTTGGTTGAGGTAGGATGATTGTGGAGGCCAGGTCATCTGATGCAGCACTCTCTCTGATGCAAAACTCTCCTTGGTCAAATAGCCCTTACACAGCCTGGAGGTGTGTTTTGGGTCATTGTCCTGTTGAAAAACAAATTATAGTCCTACTAAGCGCAAACCAGAGTAAATGGCGTATCGTTGCTGTAATGGTTTCTTGTTGGTGGCAGGGAAGTCAGGGGCAGGAGAATCAAACTTGGTATAAATGGAGTTGTTTAATCAGTGCTTCACAAAACTCCAAAACCCAAATGACAAAATAATAAAAAGTGGGTACAAAACCCATCGCACACCAACACATAATACACATCACATACAATCAAACAATCTCCGACAAGGACATGCCAACACACTGTCATTGACACTGACCCAACTCCAGCCACTTTAATAATGGGAATTGATGGGAAATGTAAATATATCACTAGCCACTTTAAACAATGCTACCTTATATAATGTTACTTACCCTACATTATTCATCTCATATGCATACGTATATACTGTACTCTAGATCATCGACTGCATCCTTATGTCACTAGCCACTTTAACTATGCCACTTTGTTTACTTTGTCTACATACTCATCTCATATGTATATACTGTACTCGATACCATCTACTGTATGCTGCTCTGTACCATCACTCATTCATATATCCTTATGTACATATTCCTTATCCCCTTACACTGTGTATAAGACAGTAGTTTTGGAATTGTTAGTTAGATTACTTGTTGGTTATCACTGCATTGTCGGAACTAGAAGCACAAGCATTTCGCTACACTCGCATTAACATCTGCTAACCATGTGTATGTGACAAATAAAATTTGATTTGATTTGATTTGATGAGGGGAAACAGAGGGTTAAATACACAACATGTCATTGGTGGGATTGGAACCAGGTGTGAAGGAAGACAAGACAAAACTAATGGAAAATGAAAAATGGATCAGTGATGAATAGAAGGTTGGTGACGTCGACCGCCGAACACCGCCCGAACAAGGAGAGGGACCGACTTTGGCGGAAGTCGTGACAGCTGCAGAATGCTGTTGTAGCCATGCTGGTTAAGTGTGCCTTGAATTCTAAATAAATCACAGACATTGCCACCAGCGAAGGCCACCAAAACCATCACACCTCCTCCATGCTTCACGGTGGGAACCACACACCTCCTCCTCCATGCTTCACGGTGGGAACCACACATGCGGAGATAATCTTTTCTCCTACTCGGTGTCTCACAAAGACACGGCGGTTGGAACCAAAAAACTCAAATTTGGACTCATCAGACCAAAGGACATATTTCCACCAGTCTAATATCCATTACTTGTGTTTCTTGGCCCAAGCAAGTCTCTTCTTATTATTGGTGTCCTTTAGTAGTGGGTTCTTTGCAGCAATTCAACCATGAAGGCCTGATCTCATGCAGTCTCTTCTGAACAGTTGATGTTGAGATGTATGTTACTTGAACTCTGTGAAGCATTTATTTGGGTTGCAATTTCTGAGGCTGGCAACTCTAATGAACTTATCCTCTGCAGCAGAGGTAACTCTGGGTCTTCCTTTCATGTGGCGGCCCTCATGAGAGCCAGTTTCATCATAGCACTTGATTGTTTTTGCAACTGCACTTGAAGAAACTTTCACTGACTGGTATTGTGTATATATATATATATAATAGACATTATGGACAGTATATGGATAGAATATGTAGTATATAGAATACATAGAATAGTATATGTACAGCAATAGCTAAATAGGATGGCCTTGAATACAGCATATATATAAATTAAATGGGTAAAACAGTATGGAAACATTATCAAAGTGTCAAGTGTTCCATTATTAAAATGACCAGTGTTCCATTATTAAAATGACCAGTGTTCCATTATTAAAATGACCAGTGTTCCATTATTAAAATGACCAGTGTTCCAGGTCTATGTGCATAAGCAGCAGCCTCTAAGGTGCAGGGTTGAGTAAACGGGTGGTAGCCGGCTAGTGACAGTGGCTAAAGTTTAGGGCAGAGTACTAGGGAGAGGTTGGCTAGTGGTGACTATTTAACAGTCTGATGGCCTTGAGATAGAAGCTGGTTTTCAGTCTCTCGGTCCCAGCTTTGATGCACCTGCACTGACCTCGCCTTCTGGAGGATAGTGGGGTGAACAGGCCGTGGCTTGGGTGGCTGAGGTCCTTGAGGATCTTCTTGGCCTTTCTGTGACACCGGGTGCTGTAGATGTCCTGAAGGGCAGGAGGTGTGCCCCCGGTGATGCGTTGGGCTGACCCCACCAACCTCACGGAGAGCCCTGCGGTTGCGGACAGGGCATTTGCTGTACCAAACGGTGATACAGCCTGACAGGATGCTCTCAATGGTGCATCTGTAAAAGTTTGTGAGGCTCTGCGACAGACTGAAATTCTGTGACAGATAGAGACAGTGTGTTGACAGAAGGTCAGTGTCGTGAGTCCAGTGTCCTATCCTTCACACCCTATAACAATGAAGGCCTATGGGATTACTGTAGTCAATTAACTACACTTAAACGGATTGTGAATGGAGATCTATTTGTGTTTGTTAATTGGTAACTGTGGCCTGCATATGATCGTATTGTAGAACATGACTTTCTTGTGACCCCATTAATTTCTGTTCCTCAGTGCAAGAGACTGACTGAAGAGAGAGATGAAACAGAGAGCCAGCTGAAACACATCAAGAGAGGTGAGTTCCAGACACTGACCCACCACACATTTTACACTACTGTTACACTCATTACCCTTCCTCACACCTCTCTACACACCCCTCTGGTGATGGCCGCCTCTCCAAACTGGCTCCTGAATGGGTGGGTGTAAGAAGGTATCCCAGTTTTCCATCACCCACGCGGAGCCTCAGCCAACCATAGTCATGGACTTGTGTTTTGGCAACCCTGCCCAGTTCTTCCTAGCAACATGTAATAAAATACTACAGTAGCTCCATTAACAATTGATTTGGTAAGGAACAAGGTTACAGGGTTGAGTGCTGGAGTCTGATATCATTATGCGAGGTAAGAAAGACAATAATCACTCAACATTCAACATTCACAGCTACAGTATACTGTAGGTTTAACGTTCAGTGTTGCAATAGTATGACAGTGTTGTTGTGCTACTTTCTCATAGCTTTCAGTTAGCTGTCTTTGGGAATGTTGAATTATAGGTTGCGTCATCAGCATTTCTTTCAGATGGTTGGCTGTATCGTTACAAGTCCATTTTCTGTAATGCTTCTGCTCGACACTTTTGTAGGATCGGTAAATCTTGTAACAAGTTTTTACCTTTTGAAGTGCAGCATGAAATCATTTTTCTTACATAACCTAATAAAGTTAGATGTGTGTCTCTCTCCTCAACCAAGCTGGAACCAATTCTGCTGACCAGTTTCAGCTTCCCAGACAGGCAATCTTTAAACAGAGAGGTAGCCTATTTTGTTTGCTGGCCTTCAACCTAAACAATAGATAGTTGAAGACAGGTTGCTCTGAATTATGACTGTAGACTCCTAGACTCCATAGGAGTCTTCAGCTAGGGCAAAATAACGTGTTATTACCAGGTCTTATTATAATCAGGGGACTGTGTGTCTCCTCTGTCCTCTGCTGTGGTCGGCATTCATTCATCTCGCTGATCTGAACCACTAGTCACCACGCCAACACCTTGTGTTATTACCAGGTCTTATTATAATCAGGGGACTGTGTCTCTCCTCCATCCTCTGCTGTGCTCGGCATTCATTCATCTCGCTGATCTGAACCACTAGTCACCCTGCCAACACCTCGTGTTATTACCAGGTCTTATTATAATCAGGGGACTGTGTCTCTCCTCCATCCTCTGCTGTGCTCGGCATTCATTCATCTCGCTGATCTGAACCACTAGTCACCCTGCCAACACCTCGTGCTATTTCACTGTATTATTCAAATCCTCAATTATGAATGATTGATTACTAGAGAAAGAGAGGGGCTGCTCCTGTGTTCCAGTCTGGCATCTATTCTATTGTGTTCTTTCATTCAGAGTGATACTGTATATTTTATAGGTACATTATACTCTAGTTAATATAGGGACATAAGCTTTTAAAATATAATTTCAAGTTGACATGCACTTAAAACAAGAGATATTAGTATGTATGACCAACTACAATTTATCATACAATTACCATTAGCTATATAATCTCTGAAAATGAAGATAGCTTATTTTCAATATTACTGAAATCCTGTAATTATAGGCTATAAACTATTTGCTTTGCTAGGACCAGAAGATGGCTGATTTACATTCAAACAACAATAGTACTTCCAAGACCACATCGCTGACTCAGGCCTGCAGCATTTGACGCAGCGAGCCAGCATGACTCTGCAATCCCTGCTGATTAGCCTAGCTTAGCTCCTCTCCCTCCTGACAGAGATAAATGCTTGGTGTCTAGGATAATATTCTGCTGCCTCTGTAGAGGAGCTCTGAGTAAGTCACTGTCTGTATCCCAAATGACACCCTGGTGAAACGTAGTGCGCCATGTAAGGAATAGGGTACCATTTGGTACACAGGCACTGCCTTCCTCAGCGCTCCTCTACAGAGTATATGACACCATGTTAAAGGCAGGTTTTTTTGGAGGCAACATTCAGCTCAAGGAGCATTGAGCATAGAGCAGTTAGTGACCTAGAATCTCTACTACAATACAGACACACAGCCCCTCCAGCTCTGCTCTTCCACTAGTCTCATGTGGAGATCCACTATCCAGGGAGTCAGAGAGGAGTAGTTTAACCGTGGGACAGCTATAGAGATCAGTCTGTCATCATGTGTGTGTGTGTGTGTGTTGCAGAACTTTCCTACTGCTCCTAAGCGTGATAACAAGCAGAATCACCTATCCCCTTTCCCAGAATTCTCACGGACTCATGCATGCTCAGTGTCAGACGCCAGGGTTAGGATCGACCTACTGCTTTGTAAAAATGTTGTAAATCAAGCTGGGGATAATATGCAGAGGCATGTGTGTTCAGAAGGCATTAAAGGAAGTGAATGAATAAGCATTAACATGTTGAATATTGCATTAAAATGTTGTGTTTTTTTTGCTGCAACGGAACAATATAGCACATGAATAAACACAGTGGCTGCTTCGGGCAGAACACAGAGGACAGGGAGAGTTTAGCAGTCTAGGTAGGCTGTTGTATCCCGAGTTGGATTGATGAAACAGATGAAACCAGATTCTCCCTTGAGGGGCCAGATGTACTGTAGTAGTATACACTCTATCAACTACGATGCGTAGGGACCGATGTTCCCTCTCATTTTTTTCAACACTGAGCAAATATCAGGTCTGCTGAGCACAAACTTGAAAGTTGTGAAGAATTCTGAGCAATTTTTTGGGTGCGCGTTTATTGTGAACACTGAGGCTGTACCCTCTTTAAGTTAGTTATAACTGTGGCTATTTGATCATAATGTAGTTCTATCAGAGTGGCCTACCGTCAAAAACAATGGAGAAAAATACATCCCATAACATTAAAACATGGAAATAGCTGTTCTATCATTCCAGCCTGCAGTAGCAGCTAATGTGTGGTGTTCAATGTTGGCCTACATTCCATGAGACTTTTGGAAAAACATGCAGGTCTTATCAGCTTGTCCTTCAGACAAGGAGGTGACTGAAAATGTTGTGTTGGTTTGATGCAAGAAACAAAATAGAATTATTCCCATACATTACAACAGGGAATCAGACAAATTATGCTACCCTCTGCCTATTGGCTACTCGTCTGAAAATACAACACTCCCCCTTTAAAAAAGGGAAAAAAAGCTCTTTACCTGACTAGTTTTTCAAAGATGGCTAGAAATACGTTTTGTGCTCTTGTAGGAAGCAACCACTCCCCCATTGCCGACTAGAAATTAGCTATAACTGGGATAATAACTCGCTAACTAGCAAAAGATATTAACAAAATGTGCCCACGTGGCTACATGCAGCTCTCACTTTGATCTCAAAACAAGCGCATCTTCTCACAACCGCACATACTGTATAGCCTCAACATTGTCCAGTTTAAAGTGAATGGCACAGATTCATACATGGAAATGGTCTATTTGCATACAGTATAAGGATAATGCAGCTCTGATTGGATATGGCGCACCGGTCTGGTAGAGTAGCGGTCGTGCCTGTCAATGCAATAGAATCCTACTCCAATGCGCTCTGTTTCAGAATGTTGCATTGAAAGTAGCTTAACACTGCGTTGATTCGATCACAATTCCCACAGAAGAGGGAAACGTCGATATTGTTCACTAATAGGGGAAACAGTAGAAAGTTGAGTGAAGCTTCATCTCGTGCTTCTCTGCTCTGGCTGAAATGTATTCTGCACTGCAGTCCTGCACACAAGCAGTTTAGAGGGAACATTGGTTGGGTAGCATTTCAATAATTTACAAATGATGGCTATCTGGGTGTTGTGGGTGTAGAGGGTGTTGTGGGTGTTGTAGGTGTAGAGGCTGAAGTTGGTGTTGGGGGTGTAGTGGGGGTTGTAGGTGTAGTGGATGTTGTGGGTGTTGGAGGTGTAGTGGGTGTTGGGTTTTTTGTAGGTGTAGTGAGTATTGTAGGTTTAGGGGGTGTAGTGGGTTTAGGGGGTGTAGTGGGTGTTGTAGGTGTAGTAGGTGTTATTGGTTGTGGTGGGTGTTGGGGGTGTTCTAGGTGTAGTGAGTGTTGTAGGTGTTCTAGGTGTAGTGAGTGTTGTAGGTGTTCTAGGTGTAGTGAGTGTTGTAGGTGTTCTAGGTGTAGTGAGTGTTGTAGGTGTTCTAGGTGTTCTAGGTGTAGTGAGTGTTCTAGGTGTTCTAGGTGTAGTGAGTGTGCCAACATGCAATGGTTATGTGCAAATGGGAGAAGGATTGTACCTCTTTTCCTTTCAACAGCAGCACCCAATCTAATTTGCCCGTGAAATATTTTAAGAATATTTTAATTAAGTACTGTAGCCTTTTGTTTTGAAACAAAAATAACCACAAAAATTCAGGATAAGCTTAAATATTCAGTGGAACCACATGGACCTCAGTTAATGTGATTGTAGAGTATTTAGTAGCTAGAGTAAATACTAATAAATGACTTTAAAGGGCCAGAGCCTTCCTGGTCTCCAGTGAAATATGATCTGGTTACATCAGAATGTCACTGTCTGTTGCCAGAGGAACCCTGCTAAAGTTCTGTCTGTTGCCAGAGGGACCCTGCTAAAGTTCTGTCTATCGCCAGAGGAACCCTGCTAAAGTTCTGTCTATCGCCAGAGGGACCCTGCTAAAGTTTTGTCTGTTGCCAGAGGGACCCTGCTAAAGTTCTGTCTGTTGCCAGAGGAACCCTGCTAAAGTTCTGTCTGTTGCCAGAGGGACCCTGCTAAAGTTCTGTCTGTTGCCAGAGGAACCCTGCTAAAGTTCTGTCTGTTGCCAGAGGAACCCTGCTAAAGTTCTGTCTGTTGCCAGAGGGACCCTGCTAAAGTTCTGTCTATCGCCAGAGGAACCCTGCTAAAGTTCTGTCTATCGCCAGAGGGACCCTGCTAAAGTTCTGTCTGTTGCCAGAGGGACCCTGCTAAAGTTCTGTCTGTCGCCAGAGGGACCCTGCTAAAGTTCTGTCTGTCTCCAGAGGGACCCTGCTAAAGTTCTGTCTATCGCCAGAGGGACCCTGCTAAAGTTCTGTCTGTCGCCAGAGGGACCCTGCTAAAGTTCTGTCTGTCGCCAGAGGGACCCTGCTAAAGTTCTGTCTGAACCCTCTAAAGTTCTGTCTATCGCCAGAGGGACCCTGCTAAAGTTCTGTCTGTCGCCAGAGGAACCCTGCTAAAGTTCTGTCTGTCACCAGAGGGACCCTGCTAAAGTTCTGTCTGTCGCCAGAGGGACCCTGCTAAAGTTCTGTCTGTCACCAGAGGAACCCTGCTAAAGTTCTGTCTGTCGCCAGAGGGACCCTGCTAAAGTTCTGTCTGTCGCCAGAGGGACCCTGCTAAAGTTCTGTCTGTCGCCAGAGGGACCCTGCTAAAGTTCTGTCTGTCGCCAGAGGGACCCTGCTAAAGTTCTGTCTGTTGCCAGAGGGACCCTGCTAAAGTTCTGTCTGTCGCCAGAGGGACCCTGCTAAAGTTCTGTCTGTCGCCAGAGGACCCTGCTAAAGATCTGTCTGTCGCCAGAGGGACCCTGCAGAGGAAAAGTTCTGTCTGTCGCCAGAGGGACCCTGCTAAAGTTCTGTCTGTCTAAAGTTCTGTCTGTCGCCAGAGGGCCTAAAGAGGGACCCTGCTAAAGTTCTGTCTGGACCCTGCTAAAGTTCTGTCTGTCGCCAGAGGGACCCTGCTAAAGTTCTGTCTGTCGCCAGAGGGACCCTGCTAAAGTTCTGTCTGTTGCCAGAGGGACCCTGCTAAAGTTCTGTCTGTCGCCAGAGGGACCCTGCTAAAGTTCTGTCTGTTGCCAGAGGGACCCTGCTAAAGTTCTGTCTGTTCTGTCTGTCGCCAGAGGGACCCTGCTAAAGTTCTGTCTTGCCAGAGGGACCCTGCTAAAGTTCTGTCAGCCAGGGACCCTGCTAAAGTTCTGTCTGTCTGCCAGAGGGACCCTGCTAAAGTTCTGTCTGTTGCCAGAGGGACCCTGCTAAAGTTCTGTCTATCGCCAGAGGGACCCTGCTAAAGTTCTGTCTGTCAGAGGCCAGTTCTGTCTGGGACCCTGCTAAAGTTCTGTCTGTTGCCAGAGGGACCCTGCTAAAGTTCTGTCTGTTGCCAGAGGGACCCTGCTAAAGTTCTGTCTGTCGCCAGAGGGACCCTGCTAAAGTTCTGTCTGTCGCCAGAGGGACCCTGCAAAAGTTCTGTCTGTCGCCAGAGGGACCCTGCAAAAGTTCTGTCTGTCGCCAGAGGGACCCTGCTAAAGTTCTGTCTGTCACCAGAAGGATCCTGCTAAAGTTCTGTCTGTCACCAGAGGGACCCTGCTAAAGTTCTGTCTGTCACCAGAGGAACCCTGCTAAAGTTCTGTCTGTCGCCAGAGGAACCCTGCTAAAGTTCTGTCTGTCACCAGAGGGACCCTGCTAAAGTTCTGTCTATCGCCAGAGGGACCCTGCTAAAGTTCTGTCAGAGGAACCCCTCTGTCTCACCAAAGTTCTGTCTGTCGCCAGAGGGACCCTGCTAAAGTTCTGTCTGTCACCAGAGGGACCCTGCTAAAGTTCTGTCTATCGCCAGAGGGACCCTGCTAAAGTTCTGTCTGTCAGCAGAGGAACCCTGCTAAAGTTCTGTCTGTCGCCAGAGGAACCCTGCTAAAGTTCTGTCTGTCGCCAGAGGAACCCTGCTAAAGTTCTGTCTGTCACCAGAAGGATCCTGCTAAAGTTGTGTCTGTCGCCAGAGGAACCCTGCTAAAGTTCTGTCTGTCACCAGAGGGACCCTGCTAAAGTTCTGTCTGTCACCAGAGGGACCCTGAATAGATCAATAAGGAGAAGGGGAAATAGAGGGAAACTGAATAGCTCAATAAGGAGAATGGGAAATAGAGGGAAACTGAATAGCGCAACAGGAAGAATGGGAAATAGAGGGAAACTGACTAGCTCAAAGGGGAAATACGGTAACACAATAGACATATTGCCCCCCATTCTGTCATTCATTCATTATTTAAAATAGGAGTAAAATCGTACCATAAAACAATAAAACAAACTGCAATGTAATGGTTTTTTTGTATTCCAGTTTCCCAAATGGTGATCGAGGAGGTGAGCGTTCTGCAGACGCAGCTGGAGATAGAAAAATCCTGCAGAGAAAATGCTGAGGCCCTTGCCACCAAGGTAAGACACTCACACTGCTTGACTTAGTAGTTGAGGCCCTTGCCACCAAGTTAAGAGAGCCTGACACTGCTTGACTTAGTAGTTGAGGCCCTTGCCACCAAGGTAGGAGCCTCACACTGCTTGACTTAGTAGTTGAGGCCCTTACCACCAAGGTAAGACACTGACACTGCTTGGCTTAGTAGTTGAGGCCCTTGCCACCAAGGTAAGACACTCACACTGCTTGACTTAGTAGTTGAGGCCCTTGCCACCAAGGTAAGAGACTGACACTGCTTGGCTTAGTAGTTGAGGCCCTTGCCACCAAGGTAAGAGACTGACACTGCTTGACTTAGTAGTTGAGGCCCTTGCCACCAAGGTAAGACACTCACACTGCTTGACTTAGTAGTTGAGGCCCTTGCCACCAAGGTAAGACACTCACACTGCTTGACTTAGTAGTTGAGGCCCTTGCCACCAAGGTAAGAGACTGACACTGCTTGACTTAGTAGTTGAGGCCCTTGCCACCAAGGTAAGAGACTGACACTGCTTGACTTAGTAGTTGAGGCCCTTGCCACCAAGGTAAGAGCCTGACACTGCTTGACTTAGTAGTTGAGGCCCTTGCCACCAAGGTAAGAGACTGACACTGCTTGACTTAGTAGTTGAGGCCCTTGCCACCAAGGTAGGAGACTGACACTGCTTGACTTAGTAGTTGAGGCCTTTGCCACCAAGGTAAGAGACTGACACTGCTTGACTTAGTAGTTGAGGCCCTTGCCACCAAGGTAAGACACTCACACTGCTTGACTTAGTAGTTGAGGCCCTTGCCACCAAGGTAAGAGACTGACACTGCTTGACTTAGTAGTTGAGGCCCTTGCCACCAAGGTAAGAGACTGACACTGCTTGACTTAGTAGTTGAGGCCCTTGCCACCAAGGTAAGACACTCACACTGCTTGACTTAGTAGTTGAGGCCCTTGCCACCAAGGTAAGAGACTGACACTGCTTGACTTAGTAGTTGAGGCCCTTGCCACCAAGGTAAGAGACTGACACTGCTTGACTTAGTAGTTGAGGCCCTTGCCTTGCCACCAAGGTAAGAGACTGACACTGCTTGACTTGACTTAGTAGTTGAGGCCCTTGCCACCAAGGTAAGAGACTGACACTGCTTGACTTAGTAGTTGAGGCCCTTGCCACCAAGGTAAGAGACTGACACTGCTTGACTTAGTAGTTGAGGCCCTTGCCACCAAGGTAAGAGACTGACACTGCTTGACTTAGTAGTTGAGGCCCTTGCCACCAAGGTAAGAGACTGACACTGCTTGACTTAGTAGTTGAGGCCCTTGCCACCAAGGTAAGACACTCACACTGCTTGACTTAGTAGTTGAGGCCCTTGCCACCAAGGTAAGACACTCACACTGCTTGACTTAGTAGTTGAGGCCCTTGCCACCAAGGTAAGACACTCACACTGCTTGACTTAGTAGTTGAGGCCCTTGCCACCAAGGTAAGAGACTGACACTGCTTGACTTAGTAGTTGAGGCCCTTGCCACCAAGGTAAGAGACTGACACTGCTTGACTTAGTAGTTGAGGCCCTTGCCACCAAGGTAAGAGACTGACACTGCTTGACTTAGTAGTTGAGGCCCTTGCCACCAAGGTAAGAGACTGACACTGCTTGACTTAGTAGTTGAGGCCCTTGCCACCAAGGTAGGAGACTGACACTGCTTGACTTAGTAGTTGAGGCCCTTGCCACCAAGGTAAGAGACTGACACTGCTTGACTTAGTAGTTGAGGCCCTTACCACCAAGGTAAGACACTCACACTGCTTGACTTAGTAGTTGAGGCCCTTGCCACCAAGGTAAGAGACTGACACTGCTTGACTTAGTAGTTGAGGCCCTTGCCACCAAGGTAAGAGACTGACACTGCTTGACTTAGTAGTTGAGGCCCTTGCCACCAAGGTAAGAGACTGACACTGCTTGACTTAGTAGTTGAGGCCCTTGCCACCAAGGTAAGAGACTGACACTGCTTGACTTAGTAGTTGAGGCCCTTGCCACCAAGGTAAGACACTCACACTGCTTGACTTAGTAGTTGAGGCCCTTGCCACCAAGGTAAGAGACTGACACTGCTTGACTTAGTAGTTGAGGCCCTTGCCACCAAGGTAAGACTGACACTGCTTGACTTAGTAGTTGAGGCCCTTGCCACCAAGGTAAGAGACTGACACTGCTTGACTTAGTAGTTGAGGCCCTTGCCACCAAGGTAAGACACTCACACTGCTTGACTTAGTAGTTGAGGCCCTTGCCACAGAGACAAGGTAAGACACTGACACTGCTTGACTTAGTAGTTGAGGCCCTTGCCACCAAGGTAAGACACTCACACTGCTTGACTTAGTAGTTGAGGCCCTTGCCACCTAAGTTGACACCAAGGTAAGAGACTGACACTGCTTGACTTAGTAGTTGAGGCCCTTGCCACCAAGGTAAGAGACTGACACTGCTTGACTTAGTAGTTGAGGCCCTTGCCACCAAGGTAAGACACTCTGACACTGCTTGACTTAGTAGTTGAGGCCCTTGCCACCAAGGTAAGAGACTGACACTGCTTGACTTAGTAGTTGAGGCCCTTGCCACCAAGGTAAGAGACTGACACTGCTTGACTTAGTAGTTGAGGCCCTTGCCTTGCCACAAGGTAAGAGACTGACACTGCTTGACTTAGTAGTTGAGGCCCTTGCCACCAAAGAGACTGACACTGCTTGACTTAGTAGTTGAGGCCCTTGCCACCAAGGTAAGACACTCACACTGCTTGACTTAGTAGTTGAGGCCCTTACCACCAAGGTAAGAGACTGACACTGCTTGACTTAGTAGTTGAGGCCCTTGCCACCAAGGTAAGACACTGACACTGCTTGACTTAGTAGTTGAGGCCCTTGCCACCAAGGTAAGACACTCACACTGCTTGACTTAGTAGTTGAGGCCCTTGCCACCAAGGTAAGACACTCACACTGCTTGACTTAGTAGTTGAGGCCCTTGCCACCAAGGTAAGACACTCACACTGCTTGACTTAGTAGTTGAGGCCCTTGCCACCAAGGTAAGAGACTGACACTGCTTGACTTAGTAGTTGAGGCCCTTGCCACCAAGGTAAGAGACTGACACTGCTTGACTTAGTAGTTGAGGCCCTTGCCACCAAGGTAAGAGACTGACACTGCTTGACTTAGTAGTTGAGGCCCTTGCCACCAAGGTAAGAGACTGACACTGCTTGACTTAGTAGTTGAGGCCCTTGCCACCAAGGTAAGAGACTGACACTGCTTGACTTAGTAGTTGAGGCCCTTGCCACCAAGGTAAGAGACTGACACTGCTTGACTTAGTAGTTGAGGCCCTTGCCACCAAGGTAAGAGACTGACACTGCTTGACTTAGTAGTTGAGGCCCTTGCCACCAAGGTAAGAGACTGACACTGCTTGACTTAGTAGTTGAGGCCCTTGCCACCAAGGTAAGAGACTGACACTGCTTGACTTAGTAGTTGAGGCCCTTGCCACCAAGGTAAGAGACTGCCACACTGCTTGACTTAGTAGTTGAGGCCCTTGCCACCAAGGTAAGAGACTGACACTGCTTGACTTAGTAGTTGAGGCCCTTGCCACCAAGGTAAGAGACTGACACTGCTTGACTTAGTAGTTGAGGCCCTTGCCACCAAGGTAAGACACTCACACTGCTTGACTTAGTAGTTGAGGCCCTTGCCAACTGACACTGCTTGACTTAGTAGTTGAGGCCCTTGCCACCAAGGTAAGAGACTGACACTGCTTGACTTAGTAGTTGAGGCCCTTGCCACCAAGGTAAGAGACTGACACTGCTTGACTTAGTAGTTGAGGCCCTTGCCACCAAGGTAAGAGACTGACACTGCTTGACTTAGTAGTTGAGGCCCTTGCCACCAAGGTAAGAGACTGACACTGCTTGACTTAGTAGTTGAGGCCCTTGCCACCAAGGTAAGAGACTGACACTGCTTGACTTAGTAGTTGAGGCCCTTGCCACCAAGGTAAGAGACTGACACTGCTTGACTTAGTAGTTGAGGCCCTTGCCACCAAGGTAAGACACTCACACTGCTTGACTTAGTAGTTGAGGCCCTTACCACCAAGGTAAGAGACTGACACTGCTTGACTTAGTAGTTGAGGCCCTTGCCACCAAGGTAAGAGACTGACACTGCTTGACTTAGTAGTTGAGGCCCTTGCCACCAAGGTAAGAGACTGACACTGCTTGACTTAGTAGTTGAGGCCCTTGCCACCAAGGTAAGAGACTGACACTGCTTGACTTAGTAGTTGAGGCCCTTGCCACCAAGGTAAGAGACTGACACTGCTTGACTTAGTAGTTGAGGCCCTTGCCACCAAGGTAAGAGACTGACACTGCTTGACTTGACTTAGTAGTTGCCACCAAGGTAAGACACTCACACTGCTTGACTTAGTAGTTGAGGCCCTTGCCACCAAGGTAAGAGACTGACACTGCTTGACTTAGTAGTTGAGGCCCTTGCCACCAAGGTAAGAGACTGACACTGCTTGACTTAGTAGTTGAGGCCCTTGCCACCAAGGTAAGAGACTGACACTGCTTGACTTAGTAGTTGAGGCCCTTGCCACCAAGGTAAGAGACTGACACTGCTTGACTTAGTAGTTGAGGCCCTTGCCACCACAGCTTGACTTAAGTTGAGACTGACACTGCTTGACTTAGTAGTTGAGGCCCTTGCCACCAAGGTAAGAGACTGACACTGCTTGACTTAGTAGTTGAGGCCCTTGCCACCAAGGTAAGAGACTGACACTGCTTGACTTACTGCTTGTAGTTGAGGCCCTTGCCACCAAGGTAAGATACTGACACTGCTTGACTTAGTAGTTGAGGCCCTTGCCACCAAGGTAAGCACACTGCTTGACTTAGTAGTTGAGGCCCTTGCCACCAAGGTAAGACACTCACACTGCTTGACTTAGTAGTTGAGGCCCTTGCCACCAAGGTAAGAGACTGACACTGCTTGACTTAGTAGTTGAGGCCCTTACCACCAAGGTAAGACACTCACACTGCTTGACTTAGTAGTTGAGGCCCTTGCCACCAAGGTAAGAGACTGACACTGCTTGACTTAGTAGTTGAGGCCCTTGCCACCAAGGTAAGAGACTGACACTGCTTGACTTAGTAGTTGAGGCCCTTGCCACCAAGGTAAGAGACTGACACTGCTTGACTTAGTAGTTGAGGCCCTTGCCACCAAGGTAGGATACTGACACTGCTTGACTTAGTAGTTGAGGCCCTTGCCACCAAGGTAAGACACTCACACTGCTTGACTTAGTAGTTGAGGCCCTTGCCACCAAGGTAAGAGACTGACACTGCTTGACTTAGTAGTTGAGGCCCTTGCCACCAAGGTAAGACACTCACACTGCTTGACTTAGTAGTTGAGGCCCTTGCCACCAAGGTAAGAGACTGACACTGCTTGACTTAGTAGTTGAGGCCCTTGCCACCAAGGTAAGAGACTGACACTGCTTGACTTAGTAGTTGAGGCCCTTGCCACCAAGGTAAGAGACTGACACTGCTTGACTTAGTAGTTGAGGCCCTTGCCACCAAGGTAAGAGACTGACACTGCTTGACTTAGTAGTTGAGGCCCTTGCCACCAAGGTAGGAGACTGACACTGCTTGACTTAGTAGTTGAGGCCCTTACCACCAAGGTAAGAGACTCACACTGCTTGACTTAGTAGTTGAGGCCCTTGCCACCAAGGTAAGAGACTGACACTGCTTGACTTAGTAGTTGAGGCCCTTGCCACCAAGGTAAGAGACTGACACTGCTTGACTTAGTAGTTGAGGCCCTTGCCACCAAGGTAAGAGACTGACACTGCTTGACTTAGTAGTTGAGGCCCTTGCCACCAAGGTAGAGACTGACACTGCTTGACTTAGTAGTTGAGGCCCTTGCCACCAAGGTAAGAGACTGACACTGCTTGACTTAGTAGTTGAGGCCCTTGCCACCAAGGTAAGACACTCACACTGCTTGACTTAGTAGTTGAGGCCCTTACCACCAAGGTAAGAGACTGACACTGCTTGACTTAGTAGTTGAGGCCCTTGCCACCAAGGTAAGAGACTGACACTGCTTGACTTAGTAGTTGAGGCCCTTGCCACCAAGGTAAGAGACTGACACTGCTTGACTTAGTAGTTGAGGCCCTTGCCACCAAGGTAAGAGACTGACACTGCTTGACTTAGTAGTTGAGGCCCTTGCCACCAAGGTAAGAGACTGACACTGCTTGACTTAGACACTGCTTGACTTAGTAGTTGAGGCCCTTGCCACCAAGGTAAGAGACTGACACTGCTTGACTTAGTAGTTGAGGCCCTTGCCACCAAGGTAAGAGACTGACACTGCTTGACTTAGTAGTTGAGGCCCTTGCCAACAAGGTAAGAGACTGACACTGCTTGACTTAGTAGTTGAGGCCCTTGCCACCAAGGTAAGACACTCACACTGCTTGACTTAGTAGTTGAGGCCCTTACCACCAAGGTAAGAGACTGACACTGCTTGACTTAGTAGTTGAGGCCCTTGCCACCAAGGTAAGAGACTGACACTGCTTGACTTAGTAGTTGAGGCCCTTGCCACCAAGGTAAGAGACTGACACTGCTTGACTTAGTAGTTGAGGCCCTTGCCACCAAGGTAAGAGACTGACACTGCTTGACTTAGTAGTTGAGGCCCTTGCCACCAAGGTAAGAGACTGACACTGCTTGACTTAGTAGTTGAGGCCCTTGCCACCAAGGTAGGAGACTGACACTGCTTGACTTAGTAGTTGAGGCCCTTGCCACCAAGGTAAGAGACTGACACTGCTTGACTTAGTAGTTGAGGCCCTTGCCACCAAGGTAAGACACTGACACTGCTTGACTTAGTAGTTGAGGCCCTTACCACCAAGGTAAGAGACTGACACTACTTGACTTAGTAGTTGAGGCCCTTACCACCAAGGTAAGAGACTGACACTGCTTGACTTAGTAGTTGAGGCCCTTACCACCAAGGTAAGAGACTGACACTGCTTGACTTAGTAGTTGAGGCCCTTGCCACCAAGGTAAGAGACTGACACTGCTTGACTTAGTAGTTGAGGCCCTTGCCACCAAGGTAAGACACTCACACTGCTTGACTTAGTAGTTGAGGCCCTTGCCACCAAGGTAAGAGACTGACACTGCTTGACTTAGTAGTGGAGGCCCTTTGTGTAGGCTTGTGTGCATAATGTTGGTTATTTGTATAGGCTTGTGTGCATAATGTTGGTTATTTGTGTAGACTTGTGTGCATAATGTTGGTTATTTGTGTAGACTTGTGTGCATAATGTTGGTTATTTGTATAGGCTTGTGTGCATAATTTTGGTTATTTGTGTAGACTTGTGTGCATAATGTTGGTTATTTGTGTAGACTTGTGTGCATAATGTTTATTTCCATAAGCCTCTGATGTGTAGGCTACAGTACATACAGTACATACATACACATACATATATACTGTACATATATTACAATATCACAAACAATCAACATGCTAAATCAGTGTATTTTGATGTGTGCTATCGACCTCCGTTATCAGCTTTATTTCATTTGTCTTTTTCATATATAATCCAGTGTGTGTTGTTTTTCCCCCAGTTGAACAGTGAGAACAGGAAGCTGAAGTATCTGAGCCTGTCGTCTCGACCCTGTCTGGATGAGATGCTACCTAGTATCACAGACTGCATGTCTCTGGAAGAGGAGACGGACACACAGGACACCAGCCCTGACCCGTACAGCCTGTACCAACAGCAGGGTAAAGGTACCAGACCAGTACACAGACAGTACCGGGTACCTACCAGACCCGTACACAGACAGACACACAGGACACCAGCTCTGACCCCTACAGCCTGTACCAACAGCAGGGTAAAGGTACCAGACCCGTACACAGACAGTACCGGGTCGCTACCAGACCAGTACACAGACAGACACACAGGACACCAGCCCTGACTCCTACAGCCAGTACCAACAGCAGGGTAAAGGTACCAGACCCGTACACAGACAGACACACAGGACACCAGCCCTGACCCGTACAGCCAGTACCAACAGCAGGGTAAAGGTACCAGACCCGTACACAGACCGGAACACAGGACACCAGCCCTGACCCGTACAGCCAGTACCAACAGCAGGGTAAAGGTACCAGACCCGTACACAGACAGTACCAACAGCAGGGTAAAGGTACCAGACCCGTACACAGACAGTACCGGGTAGCTACCAGACCCGTACACAGACAGACACACAGGACACCAGCCCTGACCCGTACATCCAGTACCAACAGCAGGTCAACACTATATCAGACCCTTTGTCTTGATTTGTCTTGACGGGGTTATGGACCGACTGCAATGAAATTATGTTGTGCCTGTACAGCATATTAGGATTCCCCTTTCTGTTGTTTTTTCTAATGGTATTTCCAGTAGCAAGATAAACCATGTTAAAATGCCAGAGTAATAGAGCTATATGTTAGAATCTTAGTAGTGAAGAGATGTCATCACGTCGTGTCACCCAGGAACCTCTTTCTTCCCCTCCAGAGCTGCAGGAGACAGTGAGCACTCTGCTGGAGGAGAAGAAGAGACTTTCCTGTCAGGTTCAGGAGCAGCAGAGACAGATTGAAGAGCTAACAGCCCTGGTGAGTATCCACTACCAGGCCTGGAAATCAATACCTCTCACAGGAGGTCTGTCTCAGACAAGCACAGAACTTGTCTCTCTCTGTTTGCGGTGGGATTCTGAGGGCTGGTGAGAGGACTTGTATTCTATTATATGAGCGTGAATGCAGAATATCTCTGTTTAGATAGTCTCATCTTTTTTCCAGTGCATTCGGAAAGTATTCAGACCCCTTGACGTTTTAAACATTTTGTTATGTTACAGCCTTATTCTAAAATGGATTCAAGTGTTTTTTCCCCACCTCACAATACCCCATAATGACATCACAATACTCCATAATGACATCACAATACCCCATAATGACACCACAATACCCCATAATGACATCACAATACCCCATAATGACAAAGCAAAAACATGTTTGTAGAAATGTTTACTAATTTATAAAAAATACAACAGCAGCAATTACAGCCTAGAGTCTTCTCAGGTATGACGCTACAAGTTTGGCACACCAGTATTTTAGTTTCTCCCATTCTTCTCTGCAGATCCTCTCAAGCTCTGTCAAGTTGGATGGGGAGCATCGCTGCACAGCTGTTTTCAGGTCTCTCTAGAGATGTACGATCAGGTTCAAGTCCGGGCTCTGGCTGGGCCACTCAAGGACACTCAGAGATGGGTCCTGAAGCCCCTGCTGCGTTGTCTTGGCCACTTTGTTTAGGGTCGTGGTGGCAGCATTAACCGCCATGCTTCACCGTAGGGATGGTGCCAGATTTCCTCCAGACGTGACGCTTGGCATTCAAGCCAAAGAGTTCAATCTTGGTTTCATCAGACCAGAGAATCTTGTTTCTCATGGTCTGAGTCCTTTAGGTGCCTTTTTGACAAACTCCAAGCAGGCTGTCATGTACCTTTTACTGAGGAGTGGCTTCTGTCTGGCCACTCTACCATAAAGGACTGATTGGTAGAGTGCTACAGAGATGGTTGTCTTTCTGGAAGGTTCTCCCATCTCCACAGATAAACTCTAGACCTCTGTCAGAGTGGCCATCGGGTTCTTGATCATCTCCCTGACCAAGGTCCTTGTCCCCAGATTTCTCAGGTTGGCCGGGTGGCCAGCTCTAGGAAGTCTTGGTTGTTCCAAACCTTTACCATTTTAGAATGATGGAGACCACTGTGTTCTTGGGGACCTTCAATACTGCAGAATGATGGAGACCACTGTGTTCTTGGGGACCTTCAATACTGCAGAATGATGGAGACCACTGTGTTCTTGGGGACCTTCAACACTGCAGAATGATGGAGACCACTGTGTTCTTGGGGACCTTCAACACTGCAGAATGATGGAGACCACTGTGTTCTTGGGGACCTTCAATACTGCAGAATCATGGAGACCACTGTGTTCTTGGGGACCTTCAATGCTGCAGACATGTTTTGGTTCCCTTCCCCAGATCTGTGCCTTGACGAAATCCTGCCTCCGGGTTCTTAGGACAATTCCTTTGACCTCATGGTTTATTTTTTGCTCTGATGTGCACTGTCAACTGTAGGACCTTATATAGACAGTTGTGTGTCATGTCCAATCAATTGAATTTACCACAGGTGGACTCCAATCAAGTTGTAGAAACATCTCAAGGATGATCAATGGAAACAGATGCTCCTGAATCAAATTTCGAGTCTCATAGCAAAGAGTCTGAATACTTTTGTAAATAACCCATTTCTGTTTATTAATTTTAATAAATGTGCAAAAATGTCTAAAAACCTGTTTTTGCTTTGTCATTATTGGGTATTGCGTTTAGATTGTTGAGGGGGGAAAAATATTCCATCCATTTTAGATTAAGGCTGTAACGTAACAAAATGTGCAAAAAGTCAAGGGGTCTGAATACTTTCCGAATGCACTGTGTATACAGTATATTATATTCTCAGCCATGTTGAAGCACCATAAACCTTGATTGTTCATGTTTTACCAGCCTTTCTGCTCTGTTTGAAATGTTTTTGTAGGCTGAGAAGGAGCAGGCTGAAATGAAGGAGCTTCACAAAACCATTGAGCAGCAAAGCAAGACCATCAAGAGGTTCAATAGAGGTGAGTGACATGATACTCCCATCTCACCATCCTTAATCAACTGTCAAGGCTACTGCTACACAATCTTCCTATTCCCTTCAGAGACATCATCGTGGTAGAGAGACATCATCGTGGTAGAGAGACATCATCGTGGTAGAGAGACATCATCGTGGTAGAGAGACATCCTTATGGTAGAGAGACATCATCGTGGTAGAGAGACATCATCGTGGTAGAGAGACATCATCGTGGTAGAGAGACATCATCGTGGTAGAGAGACATCATTATGGTAGAGTGACATCATCGTGGTAGAGAGACAACATCGTGGTAGAGAGACATCATTATGGTAGAGAGACATTATCGTGGTAGAGAGACATCATCGTGGTAGAGAGATATTATCGTGGTAGAGAGACAACATCGTGGTAGAGAGACATCATCGTGGTAGAGAGACATCATTATGGTAGAGAGACAGTGGTCTGTAAACAGGTTCAGGCTGTATGCGCTAGATAATTCAATTAGACCCATCCTTCTCAAGTGCCTGTTTTAGTGTTTTACTGTTGTTATGCCTCAATTCCTCTCTCTCTCTCTCTCTCTCTCTCTCTCTCCTTCTACACTCTCTCTCTCTCTCTCTCTCTCTCTCTCTCTCTCTCTCTCTCTCTCTAGTGTCTGTGATGGCTACTACAGAGTATGAGGAGATGAAGGAGCAGCTGGATTTGGAGCAGAGCCTGAGGGTGAAGGCTGAGACCTACGCCCACGAGGTAGACAGGCAGGCAGACAGACAGACAGACAGTCAGGTAGATAGGCAGACAGGTAGGCAGACAGACAGGCAGGTAGACAGACAAACAGGTAGGCAGGTAGACAGGCAGGCAGGTAGACGAACAGGTAGGCAGGCAGGCAGGTAGGTAGGTAGTCAGCAGGCAGGCAGGCAGGAAGGGGAAGACTCATATAAGACATGTTGACTGGGGTAATGTCACTATACTGTATGAAACCTTAAAGCACCATGTTAATTATTCACTTGTACACGTTTGTTGTCGTTCTCTTAGTGTGATAGCTGACATCTCCATGTTTGTTGTCGTTCTCTTAGTGTGATAGCTGACATCTCCATGTTTGTTGTCGTTCTCTTAGTGTGATAGCTGACATCTCCATGTTTGTTGTTGTTCTCTTAGTGTGATAGCTGACATCTCTATGTTTGTTGTCGTTCTCTTAGTGTGATAGCTGACATCTCCATGTTTGTTGTCGTTCTCTTAGTGTGATAGCTGACATCTCCATGTTTGTTGTTGTTCTCTTAGTGTGATAGCTGACATCTCTATGTTTGTTGTCGTTCTCTTAGTGTGATAGCTGACATCTCCATGTTTGTTGTCGTTCTCTTAGTGTGATAGCTGACATCTCTATGTTTGTTGTCGTTCTCTTAGTGTTATAGCTGACATCTCTATGTTTGTTGTCGTTCTCTTAGTGTGATAGCTGACATCTCTATGTTTGTTGTCGTTCTCTTAGTGTGATAGCTGACATCTCTATGTTTGTTGTCGTTCTCTTAGTGTGATAGCTGACATCTCCATGTTTGTTGTCGTTCTCTTAGTGTGATAGCTGACATCTCTATGTTTGTTGTCGTTCTCTTAGTGTGATAGCTGACATCTCTATGTTTGTTGTCGTTCTCTTAGTGTGATAGCTGACATCTCCATGTTTGTTGTCGTTCTCTTAGTGTGATAGCTGACATCTCTATGTTTGTTGTTGTTCTCTTAGTGTGATAGCTGACATCTCCATGTTTGTTGTCGTTCTCTTAGTGTGATAGCTGACATCTCCACATGTTTGTTGTCGTTCTCTTAGTGTGATAGCTGACATCTCCACATGTTTGTTGTCGTTCTCTTAGTGTGATAGCTGACATCTCCATGTTTGTTGTCATTCTCTTAGTGTGATAGCTGACATCTCTATGTTTGTTGTCATTATCTTAGTGTGATAGCTGACATCTCTATGATTGTTGTCGTTATCTTAGTGTGATAGCTGACATCTCCATGTTTGTTGTCATTATCTTAGTGTGATAGCTGACATCTCTATGTTTGTTGTTGTTCTCTTAGTGTGATAGCTGACATCTCTATGATTGTTGTCGTTATCTTAGTGTGATAGCTGACATCTCCATGTTTGTTGTCATTATCTTAGTGTGATAGCTGACATCTCTATGTTTGTTGTTGTTCTCTTAGTGTGATAGCTGACATCTCTATGTTTGTTGTCGTTATCTTAGTGTGATAGCTGACATCTCTATGATTGTTGTCGTTATCTTAGTGTGATAGCTGACATCTCTATGTTTGTTGTCGTTCTCTTAGTGTGATAGCTGACATCTCTATGTTTGTTGTCGTTCTCTTAGTGTGATAGCTGACATCTCTATGTTTGTTGTTGTTCTCTTAGTGTGATAGCTGACATCTCCATGTTTGTTGTCATTCTCTTAGTGTGATAACATGTGATCTCCACATGTTTTCTGATAATATGGTTATTTTATTTCCTTACAATTGTTGTATTACTAATGTTTAAAATAGTGTTAGATAAACAGTCATTCTTACTGCTATTTGAGTATTCATTATTTTGTGTTGAGGAATTGATATTTGATTATTCTGAATGTGTGTTTACTGACATCCAATAGCAGAAACCCTCCAGTCCTAGTCTGGGGACTGAGCAGCAGTACTAGTCATAGTCTGGGGACTGAGCAGCAGTACTAGTCCTAGTCTGGGGACTGAGCAGCAGTACTAGTCATAGTCTGGGGACTGAGCAGCAGCAGTACTAGTCCTAGTCTGGGGACTGAGCAGCAGTACTAGTCCTAGTCTGGGGACTGAGCAGCAGCAGTACTAGTCCTAGTCTGGGGACTGAGCAGCAGTACTAGTCCTAGTCTGGGGACTGAGCAGCAGTACTAGTCCTAGTCTGGGGACTGAGCAGCAGCAGTACTAGTCCTAGTCTGGGGACTGAGCAGCAGTACTAGTCCTAGTCTGGGGACTGAGCAGCAGTACTAGTCCTAGTCTGGGGACTGAGCAGCAGTACTAGTCCTAGTCTGGGGACTGAGCAGCAGTACTAGTCCTAGTCTGGGGACTGAGCAGCAGTACTAGTCCTAGTCTAGGGACTGAGCAGCAGCAGTACTAGTCCTAGTCTGGGGACTGAGCAGCAGTACTAGTCCTAGTCTGGGGACTGAGCAGCAGTACTAGTCCTAGTCTGGGGACTGAGCAGCAGCAGTACTAGTCCTAGTCTGGGGACTGAGCAGCAGCAGTACTAGTCCTAGTCTGGGGACTGAGCAGCAGTACTAGTCCTAGTCTGGGGACTGAGCAGCAGTACTAGTCCTAGTCTGGGGACTGAGCAGCTGCAGTACTAGTCATAGTCTGGGGACTGAGCAGCAGTACTAGTCCTAGTCTGGGGACTGAGCAGCAGTACTAGTCCTAGTCTGGGGACTGAGCAGCAGCAGTACTAGTCATATTCTGGGACTAGCTAGTCCTAGTCTGGGGACTGAGCAGCAGTACTAGTCATATTCTGGGGACTGAGCAGCAGTACTAGTCCTAGTCTGGGGACTGAGCAGCAGTACTAGTCCTAGTCTGGGGACTGAGCAGCTGCAGTACTAGTCATAGTCTGGGGACTGAGCAGCAGTACTAGTCCTAGTCTGGGGACTGAGCAGCAGTACTAGTCCTAGTCTGGGGACTGAGCAGCAGCAGTACTAGTCATATTCTGGGGACTGAGCAGCAGTACTAGTCCTAGTCTGGGGACTGAGCAGCAGTACTAGTCATATTCTGGGGACTGAGCAGCAGTACTAGTCCTAGTCTGGGGACTGAGGAGCTGCAGCACAGACTCAGCACTGCTTTGAAGGGCACACATATGCTTGGGGGAACCACAGCCACAGTAGTGTGGTGTACTGTTAAGTGTTACGCTGCTTGGCCTGAGGCTGGAGAGGAAGAGGGGGTTCTCTGGAGAATGCTGGCTGTGGTTGTTGTTGACCATTTATATAAAAACAATGCATGCTTACTTCCTGCTTCATGCTACAGTCTAATGCTTCCATATCCTGCTTCATGCTACAGTCTAATGCTTCCATATCCTGCTTCATGCTACAGTCTAATGCTTCCATATCCTGCTTCATGCTACAGTCTAATGCTTCCATATCCTGCTTCATGCTACAGTCTAATGCTTCCATATCCTGCTTCATGCTACAGTCTAATGCTTCCATATCCTGCTTCATGCTACAGTCTAATGCTTCCATATCCTGCTTCATGCTACAGTCTAATGCTTCCATATCCTGCTTCATGCTACAGTCTAATGCTTCCATATCCTGCTTCATGCTACAGTCTAATACTTCCATATCCTGCTTCATGCTTCCAGTCTAATGCTTCCTGCTTCATGCTACAGTCTAATGCTTCCATATCCTGCTTCATGCTACAGTCTAATGCTTCCATATCCTCTTCATGCTACAGTCTAATGCTTCCATATCCTGCTTCAGTCTACAGCTTCTAATGCTTCCATATCCTGCTTCATGCTACAGTCTAATGCTTCCATATCCTGCTTCATGCTACAGTCTAATGCTTCCATATCCTGCTTCATGCTACAGTCTAATGCTTCCATATCCTGCTTCATGCTACAGTCTAATGCTTCCATATCCTACTTCATGCTACAGTCTAATGCTTCCATATCCTGCTTCATGCTACAGTCTAATGCTTCCATATACTGCTTCAGTCTAATGCTTCCATATCCTGCTTCATGCTGTCTAATGCTTCCATATCCTGCTTCATGCTACAGTCTAATGCTTCCATATCCTGCTTCATGCTACAGTCTAATGCTTCCATATCCTGCTTCATGCTACAGTCTGCTTCCAATCCTGCTTCCACATGCTTCCTCATGCTTCATGCTACAGTCTAATGCTTCCATATCCTGCTTCATGCTGCTAATGCTTCCATACAGTCTAATGTTTCCATATCCTGCTTCATGCTACAGTCTAATGCTTCCATATCCTGCTTCATGCTACAGTCTAATGCTTCCATATCCTGCTTCATGCTACAGTATAATGCTTCCATATACTGCTTCATGCTACAGTCTAATGCTTCCATATCCTGCTTCATGCTACAGTCTAATGCTTCCATATTCTACTTCATGCTACAGTCTAATGCTTCCATATCCTGCTTCATGCTTCCATATCCTGCTTCATGCTACAGTCTAATGCTTCCATATACTGCTTCATGCTACAGTCTAATGCTTCCATATCCTGCTTCATGCTACAGTCTAATGCTTCCATATCCTGCTTCGTGCTACAGTCTAATGCTTCCATATCCTGCTTCATGCTACAGTCTAATGCTTCCATATCCTGCTTCATGCTACAGCTTCCATATCCTGCTTCATGCTACAGTCTAATGCTTCCATATCCTGCTTCATGCTACAGTCTAATGCTTCCATATACTGCTTCATGCTACAGTCTAATGCTTCCATACTGCTTCATGCTACAGTCTAATGCTTCCATATCCTGCTTCATGCATATACTGCTTCAGTCTAATGCTTCCATATCCTGCTTCATGCCATTTCCTGCTTCATGCTACAGTTAATGCTTCCATATCCTGCTTCATGCTACAGTCTAATGCTTCCATATCCTGCTTCAGTCTAATGCTTATACTGCTTCATGCTACAGTCTAATGCTTCCATATCCTGCTTCATGCTACAGTCTAATGCTTCCATATCCTGCTTCATGCTACAGTCTAATGCTTCCATATCCTGCTTCATGCTACAGTCTAATGCTTCCATATTCTACTTCATGCTACAGTCTAATGCTTCCATATCCTGCTTCATGCTACAGTCATATCCTGCTTCATCTACATGCTTCCATATCCTGCTTCATGCTACAGTCTAATGCTTCCATATCCTGCTTCATGCTACAGTCTAATGCTTCCATATCCTGCTTCATGCTACAGTCTAATGCTTCCATATCCTGCTTCATGCTACAGTCTAATGCTTCCATATCCTGCTTCATGCTTCATGCTTCATGCTACAGTCTAATGCTTCCATATCCTGCTTCATGCTACAGCTGCTTCATGCTACAGTCTAATGCTTCCATATCCTGCTTCATGCTACAGTCTAATGCTTCCATATCCTGCTTCATACAAGCTGTGCTACAGTCTAATGCTTCCATATCCTGCTTCATGCTACAGTCTAATGCTTCCATATCCTGCTTCATGCTACAGTCTAATGCTTCCATATACTGCTTCATGCTTCCATATCCTGCTTCATGCTACAGTCTAATGCTTCCATATCCTGCTTCATGCTACAGTCTAATGCTTCCATATACTGCTTCATGCTATCCTGCTTCAGTCTAATGTTTCCATATCCTGCTTCATGCTACAGTCTAATGCTTCCATATCCTGCTTCATGCACAGTCTAATGCTTCCATAGCTTCATCTACATCTAATGCTTCCATATCCTGCTTCATGCTACAGTCTAATGCTTCCATTTCCTGCTTCATGCTACAGTCTAATGCTTCCATATCCTGCTTCATGCTACAGTCTAATGCTTCCATATCCTGCTTCATGCTACAGTCTAATGCTTCCATATCCTGCTTCATGCTACAGTCTAATGCTTCCATATCCTGCTTCATGCTACAGTCTAATGCTTCCATATCCTGCTTCATGCTACAGTCTAATGCTTCCATATCCTGCTTCATGCTACAGTCTAATGCTTCCATATACTGCTTCATGCTACAGTCTAATGCTTCCAGTCTAATGCTTATCCTGCTTCATGCTACAGTCTAATGCTTCCATATCCTGCTTATACAGTCTAATGCTTCCATATCCTGCTTCATGCTACAGTCTAATGCTTCCATATCCTGCTTCATGCTACAGTCTAATGCTTCCATATCCTGCTTCATGCTACAGTCTAATGCTTCCATATCCTGCTTCATGCTACAGTCTAATGCTTCCATATCCTGCTTCATGCTACAGTCTAATGCTTCCATATCCTGCTTCATGCTACAGTCTAATGCTTCCATATCCTGCTTCATGCTACAGTCTAATGCTTCCATATCCTGCTTCATGCTACAGTCTAATGCTTCCATATCCTGCTTCATGCTACAGTCTAATGTTTCCATATCCTGCTTCATGCTACAGTCTAATGCTTCCATATCCTGCTTCATGCTACTGTCTAATGTTTCCATATCCTGCTTCATGCTACAGTCTAATGCTTCCATATACTGCTTCATGCTACAGTCTAATGCTTCCATATCCGGCTTCATGCTACAGTCTAATGCTTCCATATCCTGCTTCATGCTACAGTTTACTGCTTCCATATCCTGCTTCATGCTACAGTTTACTGATTCCCTATCCTGCTTCATGCTACAGTCTAATACTTCCATATCTGGAGGACCTGGGTCTCTTTTCTTTCAAAACACCCTCTCATTCCCTTCTTCTCTCCTGTTCTCTTTCCCTCCTTCTTCCCTTCTCTTCCCTCCTCCCCTCCTTCCTCTCTCCTCCTGCAGATGTTGGTGAAGCAGAAAGAGGCTAACAGACAGAGTATGATCCTGCTGCAGAACGCTGACCCCAGCCTGCAGCTGATCAAGGCTCTGGAGGACGTGGCTAATGTTACCAAGACTCTGGAGCAGGAGAGACTGCTGCATCACCAGAAGGTAGGTATGTCCGAGACTGTCTGTTTAGTGTGCGGCAGAGCTTCGTTCCAAAATGCCCATCCTTGGCAAGGGAGAGGAGACGGTGTGTTGTCAGAAGGAGGAGGATAAAACAGAAGGGCTTCAGTGAAATCAATACATGTTTAATCACAAGGCTCAAGTCTTCTCTTACACAGCACTTCAAAATGTTCTTGGTGAAAATGCCAGGTGTTGTAGAGTGAATGTTAACACACACTCCTATATGGTCTCACCTTGTGGTGCTTGGAATGAACAACTCTGAAGGTCTTTAGAGACCAAAACGAGTTTCAACAAGTCAAAAAAATAAGAATTGCTCATCTTGATCACATAATGTGTAGTTATTTGGGGTGCAAAATGATTTGTAGATCAGCGATTATGCGCAGTCCAACTAAAATATAGTCAATCTGGATCTCCATTCATATCCATGTAGGTGAAGGCTCTGGAGGCTGAGCTACAGGAGTACTCTCTGAAACAGCAGATAGCAGAGCTGCAGAGCCAGCTGGAACTGATGGAGGAGGAGAAGAGAGAGACAGAGGGATGTCTGCAGGAAGTAGAGAAGAAGAACCGTGACCTAGAGAAAAGAGGTGAGGAGGACACCTACGGGCTGTCAATCACATCACACTGTGGGTTACCCACAGATTGGATTCCTACAGCTTTGTGAAAGAATACGTCTCCAGCAGTACCAGTGGAATAGATAGTTGTCCATCTTCTCATGTTAAAAGACTGGTGACCCAGGCTTCATCTAACACTGTCTTTTACATCTTTAGTGCAAGAGCTGCTGCAGGTCCAGAAGAGCACTGAGCCCTCACCAGGCCCTGTACCAGGGATCGCCCCAACCCCCGCCCCTGTCCCCCAGCCCCCTCCACCCCCACCACCACCCCCTCCTCCTCCTCCACCCCTCCCCATCGCGATGCAACCCCCTCAGGTAAGACAATAGTCTGTTAATATGTTGTGTACAGGCTTGCATGGAGAAATTAATGCTCTAACCACCGATCTGTCTAATCATACTTTAATTTACACTCTTCATTCAATAGCTCACTGATTGCAATCATGAGGAAATCATCCAAGAGTTCAAAGGGGGGATCCCCAAAGTTACAGCAAGCTCCTGGTACATTTGAAATCACTTAGAATCAAATCTACACCTGTCAGAATAATATAGAATTTCAAGAATATGATTGAAATAAATCCTTCATAATTGAGTCATTTCTTATTTTAAAATCACACATCTTTACAATATTGTCCATCTAACCCTCTGTCTCTCTCCTTGTCCTGTAGAAGGAGGTGCAGAAGGAGGTGCAGACAACGTCAAAGTGAAGGCAGTCAATGAGATGATGGAGAGGATTAAACATGGAGTGGTTCTGAGGCCTGTCAAGGGAGGAGACACTAAGGTGGAGAGGTCAACACTTCATGTTTTGTTTAAATAATTGTCTTGGAAAATTGTGGAAATATAGACTCTACTTAATGTTGTCAAACTGTGGAAATATAGACTCTACTTAATGTTGTCAAACTGTGGAAATATAGACTCTACTTAATGTTGTCAAACTGTGGAAATATAGACTCTACTTAATGTTGTCAAACTGTGGAAATATAGACTCTACTTAATGTTCTCAAACTGATTACTCCCTTATTTTTCCATCCATGTCATGTTTTCTAATCAACTGACTGTCTCCCCAAAGAGAGGGGTCGTAAAAGTGAGTATATTGACTTTTACATCAATTTTGTGACGGTGAAGTCTCTCGGGATCCTAAAATCTCCCCCCAACAACAACATGCTAAACCCCATATCACAGGGATAATCCACATCATATGGTACTAGAAATGGATGAAATGGATTATAGCAGCTCTGTTATTAATCTCTCACTAAAACCAGTCTTCGGTTTGGCTTTTGGAATGGGCTCTTTCTCTTTGTGTAACATTGTCCATGGACTACCTCACAGTGTAGACTGACAGTCACCACTGTCGCTTTCATGTCATTTCTTTTATATTGATTGACACCATCACCATGACAACTTACAGGCTCCGAGGAGAAAAATCAATAAAATGGCCTCCAGCTTTTACCTTCATTCTCTCTAATGTAGACCAGCTATGGGATAAAAGTTAACACCAGCTGCCAGGCCCGATGTGTGCGTGAGCACATAAGAAAATGTGTGTTATGTCCTGTTTATTAACTTAGTTGATGTATTAATAGCATTCTCTCAACCCCTAGAAACCTCCAGTAATGGAAGAAAAGCTGCCACAGGAGAGTGCCATGGAAGAACTGAAAGGCATTCTGGTATGAAGTGTTTTGTTTTATTTTATTAGCCTTATTATAAAAGCTCATATAGGCTTTTAAGAAGTGATGAAACATATATGTTATATAATTATATCTGTTACCAACTGTAAAGCACGTTGCCTGTATTTCTGGACCCCCCCCCCCAGGAGACGGTGAAGAAGAGTCCCAGTCGGGGGTCTCAGGAGTCGGTCCCGTCCCCCCCAGGGAAGAGCCCTGTCAGCAGTGAGCTGGAGGTCATCCTTAGGAGGAGACGTAAACAGGCCTGTGACTCTGGAGGAGGTAGCGAAACCATTTGTTTGTTTGGCTTTCTTCATTCTCCTAAAATGGGTATCAGTATACTCTCCTCAGAAGAGGACCATCCTCCTCAGTGAATTTCATAAAAATCGAAATAGTGAAACAAAGATAAAACTATAATAAATATATTCACGTCATCAATGAATTGATTAAAACACACTGTTTTGCAAAGAATGTCTACAGTAGCCTCAACAGCACTCTGTAGGGTAGCACCATGATGTAGCTTCTGTCCTCCTCTGGGTACATTGACTTCAATAAAAAACCAAGGAGGCTCGTGGTTCTCAACCCCTTACATAGACTTACACAGTAATTAGGACAACTTCCGGAGGACGTCCTCCAACCTATAGGAGCTCTTGCAGCATGAACTGACATGTTGTCCACCCAATCAAAGGATCAGAGAAATCATTTAGTACTGAAAGCATAAGATACAGCTAGCTAGCACAGCAGTGCATAAAATGTGGTGACTAGATGACTCAGAGAGAGAAAGACAACAGTTTTGAACAAATTAATTCCTTCCAAGAATTAAGGAGAAGCAAGAGAGAGAGAGCTAGCTGGATTTCGTAGTATATTTTTTTCACTTTTAGCTAGCTGGCTATCTAACATTGGAACTATTCCAAGTCAAGGTAAGCTTTTGATTTCATTAATATATTGTCATTGGGGCCCGCCGGTGTAACTGCTAAACTGCTTGCTGCTGACTAGACACTGTACTGCATGATTGTAGCGGGTTTACTAACGCGTTATTTCTAGTAGCTATGGTGACTATGACGTGACAACAATGTAGGCTGTGTGTAGCGGTTAGAGGTCATGATATGAAGTTTTGGCTTGGAAAGGTTTTTTCGCCTGGTCACAGACATCTGATGTGAGGGGCGCTGAAGTTCACAGGCGAAGGGAATAGGTGAGAGGAGGAGAGCGCGTAGATAGTTGCGAGAAGGAATGATATAGACAATGAGCAAACTGATCATGCTGTTTTTATGTGGGTTGCTATGAAAGTGAACTGTTTACGCGTGATCAGGGGTGTATTCATTCCGCCGATTCTGTTGAAAAAACATTTCTTTAACGGAAGCAAACGTAACAAAACAGGGATAAACATACCTGAATTTGTCCAATAGAAACTCTCATTTGAAACGGTTGGACTAATGATTACACCCTGGATAACTTAGATGCAGGCTAGAGTGTGCAAGGCGGTATTGAATGTGTCACTGTCTGTCACCTTGATTACTCAAATAATGATATCGGCCTGTGCACAACTACGTTGTAAACTTTCATTCATAGGCTAGGTTGTAGCCACCTCATGACGGGTATAGGGGACATTCTAGTATCATGTAGTAGCCTAAACCTATTGATGTGAATATGATGGACAGAAATAGTGGAAATAAGGCTCATGCTCATAAAGCATTTAAAAGACATCAACCATTACTGATGGGTATATACAGACTATGCGAGTGGCCTGCTGGAAAAGAGATGCACATTCTAGCCTTGACTATTCTACATTTCACCACCAGAGGGCTCAACAAACCCTGTCATGATCATATGCATACACTCTAATCATTAAACTATAGGCCAGAGCATGCAGGATGTCACTATTCATTAGTGGTGAGCCACATTCACAGTGTTGTGAATTCAGGAAGAATGATACAGTGCAGTCTTTGTATCCAGTTCTTAAAATATCTTTGCCTTTGAATATGTCCTGGGACAACCGAGTGTACTGGATGGTTAGATAGGCCTACAGTGTACTGAACCTATGGTTAGATGTTAGGCCTACAGTGTACTGAACCTATGGTTAGATGTTAGGCCTACAGTGTACTGAACCTATGGTTAGATGTTAGGCCTACAGTGTACTGAACCTATGGTTAGATGTTAGGCCTACAGTGTACTGGATGGTTAGATGTTAGGCCTACAGTGTACTGAACCTATGGTTAGATGTTAGACCTACAGTGTACTGAACCTATGGTTAGATGTTAGGCCTACAGTGTACTGAACCTATTGTTAGATGTTAGGCCTACAGTGTACTGAACCTATTGTTAGATGAAAGGCCTACAGTGTACTGAACCTATGGTTAGATGTTAGGCCTACAGTGTACTGAACCTATTGTTAGATGTTAGGCCTACAGTGTACTGAACCTATGGTTAGATGTTAGGCCTACAGTGTACTGAACCTATGGTTAGATGTTAGGCCTACAGTGTACTGAACCTGTTTAGATGTTAGGCCTACAGTGTACTGAACTTATGGTTAGATGTTAGGCCTACAGTGTACTGAACCTATGGTTAGATGAAAGGCCTACAGTGTACTGAACCTATGTTTAGATGTTAGGCCAACAGTGTGGCTAGTAAAAGCTTGCATTACTGTTTACGTTGTGAAACGCTCATCAAATATGTGATTGTTTATGCTCCCAGATCACATAGTAATCTACTGGAGATAATAACCCACAGAGAGAGTGAACATGCTGTTCTCTTACATCATGTAGCTACTAACCCCTTTGTCTCTCTCCCTCAGATGAGAGCAGGGACGGACAAATAAGCAAGGTTTCGTCCTCTGACAGCCTGAACGGGAGGCACAGCCAGAGTTCCCACAGCTCCGACAGCTCTGGCAAAGAGCCAGAGGGGCCTACAGGACCAGGGCCTGGGCAGAGCCCCAGAGAGCCAGCCTCCCCCAGCGGAAGGGGCCCCGGCCCAGCCGTAGCAGCCAGGTGCAGGTCAGACTCTTGCCAAGAGCCCCAAGCAGGGTCCTGGCAGGACAGGAGGTCCCGCACTTCTTTGTCTGAGAAAGAAGTCTACTCTGAGGCACCGGTCACCAATGGATGCATTGTCAGGTAATGTACATCTACTATGGTGACCATCCTCATGTCAATTATTTCAGCTAAATTGGCACAGATATGATAGGCACAACTACGTTGGGTCAGTCACCGAAAGGTCGCTGGTTTGAATACCGAGCCGACATGGTGAAAAATCTGCCAATGTGCCCTTGAGCAAGGCACTTAACCCTCATTTGCTCCAGGGGCGCCCTACTACAATAGCTGACCCTGTAAAACAAAACATTTCACTGCACCTATTCGGTGTGTGACAAAACATTTGTGTTTTTTTTACCATAAGAATCAAAGTGGGCAATTTGCTTATTTGCAAACAAAAGGATTCTTTCAAAGACATTGTTGTTGCAAAATACATGTAGGAAAATGTGAAGGACTTTTGAAAGGAGGACTTGCTCATCCTTGTGTGTTCCAACAGTGGGGTGGAGCCTGAGAAGCAGAAGCCTGAGAAATGGGCACCACAGCCCAACGGAATCAGCCATCTTAACCCTAGCCTGAGTGTGGAGTTGGACACGCATGGCACACACTCTCCCAGCCTCTCCGCAGGGCCCAACCCACTCAACGGGAACATGGATGCAGAGTGTTGAAGGTCGGCTACAGAGGTCCCTGGGCAACCAGGAAGGCAGGCAGGCTGAGGAAAGCTGCACAATTTTGCACAGAATCTCAGTTATCTGCAGTTAGAGACACTTGATTATAAAAGCTTTAGGTTATTTTATTTTATGCACAAACTCTCTCGATCTGATGTGGCTTTTGTGTCATCATCTAATGCACCGTTTCAGAATACAACCTTTTTATTTGATCAGTCTCTCTTTCTCTCTAACAGGAGTTGAATGATACTTCTAATATATGGCACAAACTTATTTGATTCTAGTTCTGCTTCTTCCTTGCACTTCCTGAACCGTAAGACTTTCAGTACAGTCACTGCTTACTTTATGCAGTAGAAGCACCACGTGAACATCGATACAGAGCCATGTTTACCATCTGGGTCATCATAAAACAAATAGGATACAGATATTGCACATTATTAAGGCACTTTTGCTATTTCAAAACTGGAGCTCTGTTTCGGTTTGTGAACTATCTTTAATGTGTAATCAATGCAAATACAGCGTAGGGATGCAAATGAAAGCCATGCACGTGTTTCAATCAAAGTAGCCTACCATCCTTGAGGAATTAGGTGCTTGTGTATTCAGTCTACCTCGTATTACACACACTTGCCTCTCGACTATCCTAAATTGTATTTAAAGGGAAAAACATATAGTATCATCTTCATGCAATGGGACAACATTTGTAAATGTCTTCCACCTACATTCCCAAGCTGTATAAGGTGCTTTGTTCATATACTCCCATTGTTTCCTTACTGCTGTAACCAGATTTCATCCTGTGTGTATTATCCCACCGGTATTATGTTAGTAGGTCATGCTTTCAGATATCTAGTACAACCTAAAACAACTGGATTAAACAGTATGCAAACGTAACTGATACAGCAACTTAATCTAAGAAATAAATACATTCGAAGGCTCATAGGACATTCACTCTCACACCCATCATGACAATGTAAATGTTTCTTCAAAACATAGAAACAACATTGAGAGCATTGACTCTATTGTAAGTCATTTCTATGAAGCCTTCTTTCATCAAAATGAAAGGAAATCTTGTTTTCCAGATGCAATGATTTAAGTCTTAAACCTTAAGTCACCATTTTCTCAATTCCATCTTTATCAGGCAAGCAGCTGATGGAAAAGGAAATAACTGGTCTGAGTTTGTGTGAATCTTGATTTTGTGAGTGTTTGGGATTTTAAAAGTGTTGTTTTTTTAACATTTACATTGATGTTCATTCATCACTTGTCTGAAATAAAAGTACTATTCAAATGACAAGACTTGTACTTGAATCTATTTCTCCATCTTTGTGTAATATATTACCAATTGAAAGATTAGTGGAATCTGTGTGGGTAGCTGGACAGGTAGGATGACTGACAATGAAGGTGAACAGGTGGTCACGTGTCAGGTGACAGAGGAATGGATGAGACTGAGGCAGGAATTCCTTTAACCATAAAGTGGTATATTTACTGAGTAGTCTGTGCTGCATCACAAAGGAAACAAATAACATGTATACAATCAAATATCAAATCATATCAGTCATTATTAACATAAATTAGGGAATTCAACAGTCCAGTTCATTAAGAAGTCAATAGTAATCATCCGCGAGTCATTTAGGCTCACAACTATCATAAATCATGAAAGAATACAAACAGTGAATGGTTATACAATCTATAATCCCCATGATCAAAGTCAATCAGTTAGCAAACAATGACGTTTCTCATTTCACGCTTTCAACAGTCTTCATGTGTACATATAATTAATTTCAATACACATGAACCATATCGATTAGGTAATTGGCCTATGAGGATCTGTAGGGCCGTGATCATTGACAATTCACATTAAACAATATGTTTGAAGCTTGCGCTCCAAGCCGCGCTCCGCGGTGATAACTATTAACAGTAACTGAATGGCCCACTCTCCCGATCGCCACAGATAATTCAGAAAGGTAACATGAAAGGTAGAGTCGGTGGACTTACGTGGATTCATGGACGCACAGAACTTCTGGATGAGATGGAGTTAAGGAAGAGAAAGCAGCGAGATCAGGCGATGGCAATTTCCTCCTTTTATGGAGTTGAGATCTGTCGGACATTTCCACCTGACCTAATTAAAGCGCCCCTGGCCCAGCTGAGTAAATGGCAATGAATTAAAGGAGTATTCCACCAACTCCATGGGCCTTTTCTACAGCCACCCCGGAAATTTGTTAAATTCCACACTCCTCAAAAAAGGCTCATTGCGCCCCGTCCTCTGTCATCTCAGGGAGAGGAATCAGTCGGGCAACTGGCCGGATATATGTCCGGTTCTTCACTGATCTAACACGACCATCGATCCCAGGCATGGTCTTAGTTATACGGCCCACTGGCCAGGAGGCTCGAGGCAGCTGAGGGTCCACCATCATTACTACTTGGCCAGTTTCCAGGCTGGCCATTTCTCTCCGCCATTTCCCTCTGTGCTGTAGACTTGGTAGGTAATCCCGAATGAATCGGGCCCAAAAATGGTCAGCTAAGATTTGGCTGTGTCGCCACCGGCGTCTGCCTACGAGGTTGGTATCAGCATACATGGCTTGAGGAAGTGACGCATCTCGGCGTCCCATCAAGAGCATATTCGGTGTAACCGGATCGGGTCAGCGATGTCTGCAGAGAGATATCCCAAGGGTTTGGAGTTCAGAATCCTTCCACCTCTATCAGGACGGTCCTCAAGACAGTTTCAGTGACAGTTTGGTCCCCTAGTACGACTCGTAAGGCCGTCTTTACAGATTTGATCTCCGCTCCCATGTTCCTCCAAAATGAGGAGCGCCTGGAGGGTTAAATTTGAATGAGATTTGTTGGTCCATCAGCTGATCCTGGAGGCTGGGTTCCATGGCTTGGAAGGCTTCCTCCAACCTGGCTTCTCCTGCCTTGAAGTTCGTACCTCTGGCAGCCAGAATCTCTTAGGGGTTTCCCCGTCGGGAGATAAACCGTAGGGCCATGAGGAAGGCTTCCGTATCCAAACTCTCCAGTAGGTCCAGGTGGACACATCTGGTTGTCAAACACTTGAATAGAATGCCCCAGCGCTTTTCCACACGACAACCTAACTTGATCATCAAGGGGCCAAAGCAATCTACTCCTGTTGACCAGAAGGGTGGTTTAAGGAGGCGCAAGCGAGCAGGGGGTAAATCTGCCATTTTGGGCACCGTAGCTCCGGCCCGCCATCTCTGACATTCTACACAGGCGTATTGGTGCTTACGAATGGCTCCTCGTCCTCCAATTATCCAGTACTTCCGCCTCATCTCCCCATAGACCCTCTCTGGCCCTGGGTGGAGAAGCCGCTCATCATAACTCTTGATGAGGAGCCTGGTAAGAGGGTGTCTGGAGTCAAGGATAATTGGGTGGATAGCATCTGGGTCCAAAACCTCTGCTTGGAGCAGCCTCCTTCCGACTCTGATCACTCCAAGGATTGGATCATATTCTGGGGCAAGAGAGAAGACGGCTGTCCTTAGCCACTTCCCTACCGGCTTTCAGAGCTTTTAACTCCTCAGGGAAGCTAACTGCTTGTGCTTGCTGGAGGAGTAGTGCCTCTGCCGTGAGGGAGGTAGGTATAGAAGCCACCCCATCTGAGGTCTGGTTTGTGGCTGTGATCAGATCCGGCAGTGTTTGGGATTGTGTTAGGTCAGGGAGAGCAGTTGTTGGTTCTGTAGAAATGCTGTAGCATTGGGCGGACTTCCTTAACTCATGAGCTTCAGTTGGTTGCGGAGGGGCCGCACGCCTGGGGGCTGTCGGCCACTCGTTCTCTGGTTGGGACAAGAATGGTGGTCCCAAGCTCCAGCGATGGGGTTTAGCCAATTCCTTAAGGGTTTTACCTCTAGTAATGTCATCAGCAGGATTGTTTATGCTCTCAACATACCTCCAGTCCTGGACTTCTGTTAGTTCTTGGATTTCCGCAATGCGAGTTCCGACAAACACCTTATACCTGCAGGACTCCGACTTGAGCCAGGTCAATACAGTGGTCGAATCACTCCAGTAGATGACCCGTTGGATTGGCAAGGTGAGCTCGGCTCACAAGGTAGAGGCCAACTGGGCTCCGGAAAGGGCAGCACTGAGTTCCAGCCTAGGCATTGACAACTGCTTCTTGGGTGCAACCCTGGACCTGGCCATGACAAAGGAGACATGGGTGTGGCCTGCCTTATCCCCCACTCTAAGATAGGAAACAGCCCCATAAGCTCGCTCCGAAGAGTCACAGAACACATGCAGTTCCAGGCATGATCCCAGTTGGTCAGCACAGGATGGTACATAACATCTTGGCATTTGGACATCAGAGAGCTCCGTTAACTCAGTTTCCCAATAGATCCATCGTTCCACTAGGTCAGCCGGGTGGATTGGTTCATCCCAGTCCCTCTTGGTCTGCCACAGGTCCTGGACTAAGACTTTGGCCCGTGTTGTGTATGGCAGGATATACCCAAGGGGATCGTATTGACTGGCCAGGGTCCGATAGATGGTGCGCAGAGTGGGGGTTTCTTTACTTGGGGATGAGCGGTGCTTATACCCCAGGGTATCCGGTATGCAGCTCCACCTCAGTCCTAGAGTGGGCTCTTCTGGGTTAGCACCAGACTGCGTTAGCCATAGTTCACTGCTACTGGACCTAGCTTGTGGCGGGAGGTGCTGGATAACCTCCGCTCTGTTACTAGCCCACTGTCGGACCTCAAATCCCCCTTTGGACAGGAGATTCCGTACTTTATCAAGGAGTGATTTCGCTTCAGCCGTGGATGGGATGCTCTGTAAGCAGTTATCCACATAGAAGGCATTTTCCACTGAATCCAATACTTCTGGGTCACTGTCTGGATGCTCCCGTGCGTGTCTCTGCAGAGCGTATATGGCACCGCAAGGACTGCAGGTAGTGCCAAATGGGAGTACCTGCCATTCATAGATTGTGGGCTCTGCATCTCGTTCCATATCCCGCCATATGAACCGGAGCAGTGTGGTGTCGGAAGGCAGTAAACTAATCTGATGAAACATGGCTTTGATGTCTCCACTGATGGCTGTAGAGTGCTGCCGGAACCGGAGAAGGACACCGAGCAAGACAGTCATTCAGGCTTTGACCAGCTGCTTGGAATGAACAGTTGAAGACAAGTCTATACTTCCCACCATGTTGCTGGATAACATGGTGAGGGAGATACCAGGATTCACGGAGTGCGTTTCCCTCTTCATGAGCGGTCACTTCAGTGACGTAGCCTGCCTTCCCAAGGTTATGACTCTCTCGGTTATGAACTTCTGCAAGCTCAGGATTCTTCACCAGGCGTCGCTCCGTTCCACGCAGTAGTGGGAGTACAGCCCGTGTCGTGGTTGCCAGAGGAGGATGGTTGGGCACCCGTAGCAGTGGGGTTGCATACCTGCGAACGCCATCCATTTCAGTGGTGGTGGTGCTCTTCTCCAGGAGGTCTAATGCATAGGAGTCATTTTTCGAGCGAGTGACCTCCTGTAGCTTCCGGTTGGAGAAGGTGTCCATCTTCCAGAGCATCTCAACATTCCGAAGGAGGTCAGTGGCTGCTTCGGGATTGCTTCTGGTGAAGAGGACTTGCTGTGACTGTACAGCTTGGGTGGAGAGAAGTAGATGGGATGGACCTTGCACAGCCCAACCCAAGGATGTATGGACAGCAATGGGTCCTCCTTCTGGTCCAGCTCGTATGGGCTCAGTCGGGGTGACGAGATGTGGGTGGTCTGACCCAATCAGGATAAGTGGCGCTACTCTGGCCAGGTTAGGAAGAGGCAATCCTCGTAGATGAGGATATTGTTTCTGTAGAACACTTACCGGGCAGGAGTGCTCTGCGAGATTCAAGCCATCTGCCGTGAAGGCATTGGTGATGTTATAGGCCACATCCCTGTTTCCTGAAGGTGAAATGCTAAAGGTTACAGCAGAGCCTTTCATTTGGATAACATCATGTCGCACCGTTCTGAGATTAAGGGTCTCGGGGGTCCCTTCCAGGTTAAGCTGACGGGTGGCCGCTGTGAGAATGATTGTTCTTTCTGACCCATCATCTAGAACGGCGAATGTATCAATGCTTCTCCCTTCACTTTGCAGAGTGACCTTGACCACCAACATGACCCTTGGAGACCGGTTCTGCTGGTCGAGATACAGCTCCTACCATGAGCATACTCTGCTCCTTCTTTGCTTGGGGAATTACATTATGCAACACGGTGAGATGGATTTCTTTACAGCGGTTGCAGGGTTTCCTCAATGTGCAGGTCTCCGCCTTATGACTACGGGCACACTTGTAGCGTCGCTCGCCTGAAGTGATCCAGGCCTTCAATTGAGTTTGAGTGAGCTTTTTAACCCTGGGGCATGAGCCAAGGAAGTGCCCCTTACTATTGCAATATGGGCAGTAAGGCTGGAATTTGATGTTCTTGCTCTTGAGAGGGTCTTCTTCCTGGGTTCCTCCCGGCCTCACTATTTAAGTACATGGTAGTGGGATTTGGCCTTTCTGTCCCTGCTGGCGTTCAAACTCCTTCCTTCCCCCTGTGGCTATGGCGGAGATTGTGGCCTGGTGAGCGATGCTCTTCGCCTTGCCTTCACCTCCAACCATGCGGCCAGGTCTCTGAGAGCATAGGTGCTTCTCGAGCCTCTTTCAGGATGCCCTTATTCAAACAATGTTCAATGAAACTGTCTCTGAGGTACACTGGAAGTTTGCTAAGAAGCCTGTCCACGTGGGAGCCACATTTAAGCTCGTTCCCGTCTTCTCCTTCAACGGATTGGAGCATCGAGGTCAGGGATTGGACAGCCAGGGAGAATTCTTGGAAGGCAGCATGGCCTCCCATTTTAATTGGAGACGTGTTCAGGATGTTGTTTAGTTCATTCTGGACCAGCTGACGTGGCTCACCATATCTCGCCTTCAGGGCCTGGAGAGCTGCAGTGTATGGTGTTGCGGAGTGCATAAAGGATTGGGCCAGCCTGTATGCACTGGGAAACCGCAAATGATCCATTAGTACTTGGTATTTGTAGCATTCTGACAGATGACTGTGAATACCCAGTAGGCTCTCCAATGCCATTTCCAAAAGGACAAATTCACTCTCCTTTCCATTTTCAAAGTATTGCAGTTTGGGTCTGGGAATTCCATAGGCTGAGGCTACTAGAAGTTTCATAATGTTGGCTCCCTCTTCTGGTTGCGTGAAGGATAAACCCGGGACTTCTGATGAGCTCACTGTGGCCTCATTGGGCCGGTCCCCTACTGTCCCAGACCCACCATTTGTGGCAGCCGGTGGGCGAGAGCCCTCCGACCTGTTGTTTGAGGACTGGCCTGGCCCTGGACGAAAGGAACGATTTGCCTTGGTTGGTAATTGGCGGAAAGGCGAAGGAGTGATGCTTTGTCCAGATGGAGGAATGCTAACTTGTGTCACTGGCGGAGCGGCCTGTCTCCCGTGCTCCGTGTTGGCTGTTGACCCCGGAGCCTCCGTGGACTGTGGGCCATGCTGTACCAGAGGGGCAGATTGGGAAAGAAAGGCAGACAGTACAGGTCCATGTGGAGGGGTGGTCAGGTCAACTCCCTGTTCGTTTCTCTCCAGGAAGGATGTGACCATCCGTGCCTCCTCCAATTCCCTTCTGGCTTGACGGTGCCGTCGCTGCTGTGCCAGGTCCTTGGCAATGAATTCCCTTTCCTGTAGAGCTCTACGGGCCTGCACATCCAATTGGTGACATCGTTCGTCAGCCTGTCGTTCCTCCTCAATCTGTCGCTCAATTTCTTCCAAAGCTAATAGTTTCATCCTCTCTTGTAGGACAGCGGTCTGTGAATCGCTGAGGGCTAGTGAATGGCGGCTGCCATGGCCACTTCCAAAGGGGTATCCACTGGTCGAACTCCCACTGCGTCTAGAGTGCTTCGACGATTTCCCATTAGTTAAGGGGTGAGCGGAGCCTGCCTCTGGAAGCTGGTCGACCTGTGCAGTGGGAGTTACCTCCTCCATAGGTTCTTCACGTAGACCACTTTCCTGCTCCAAAGCAGTTTCCGGTCCTTGGCTCAGAGGGGATGGTTGATGGCTGAAACATATAGTTGATCCATCAACTCTTTGAGCTCTGGTGGGCTTGCCCTTTGATGTCGGAAACTCGACCACATAATCCTTAAGATAACCAGGTGCTTAGTTGGTTCTTCTGGTGCTGCTGCTGGTTGAGGATGAAGCCTTTGTTGCTTTAGGCTTAGCCCCTGGATATTTCCTTTGTTCCAAGACCTTTCCCTCAGCTGCTCTCTCCTCCTCTCTTCTTCCTTCCAGTGGAGACAATTCTTCCCTCTCCGCCTCCATTTCCTTTTCACCTGTCTTTGGTTCATCATCCGGCTCAAAGGACCATTGAAAGATTAGTGGGTAGCTGGACAGGTAGGATGACTGACAATGAAGGTGAACAGGTGGTCACGTGTCAGGTGACAGAGGAATGGATGAGACTGAGGCAGGAATTCCTTTAACCATAAAGTGGTATATTTACTGAGTAGTCTGTGCTGCATCACAAAGGAAACAAATAACATGTATACAATCAAATATCAAATCATATCAGTCATTATTAACATAAATTAGGGAATTCAACAGTCCAGTTCATTAAGAAGTCAATAGTAATCATCCGCGAGTCATTTAGGCTCGTAACTATTTATCATAAATCATGAAAGAATACAAACAGTGAATGGTTATACAATCTATAATCCCCATGATCAAAGTCAATCAGTTAGCAAACAATGACGTTTCTCATTTCACGCTTTCAATAGTCTTCATGTGTACATATAATTCATTTCAATACACATGAACCATATCGATTAGGTAATTGGCCTATGAGGATCTGTAGGGCAGTGATCATTGACAATTCACATTAAACAATATGTTTGAAGCTTGCGCTCCAAGCCGCGCTCCGCGGTGATAACTATTAACAGTAACTGAATGGCCCACTCTCCCGATCGCCACAGATAATTCAGAAAGGTAACATGAAAGGTAGAGTCGGTGGATTTACGTGGATTCATGGACGCACAGAACTTCTGGATGAGATGGAGTTAAGGAAGAGAAAGCAGCGAGATCAGGCGATGGCAATTTCCTCCTTTTATGGAGTTGAGATCTGTCGGACATTTCCACCTGACCTAATTAAAGCGCCCCTGGCCCAGCTGAGTAAATGGCAATGAATTAAAGGAGTATTCCACCAACTCCATGGGCCTTTTCTACACTAATATTATAACATTTAAGGGCTGTGTTTCGTGTATTCTTACCCTGGCGTGACGTTTTGATAACCATGTAAATCTCTCTAGGACAAGGGGACTTTTATTTATTCGCTTGTATTTACCCCCCCCAAAAAAAAAAAATGAAATGCTAATTAGCTACTCATGTGGCTATCATAAAGAACTTCAAATGCCGTGATGATCTGGACGAGACTGACGAATCGAATCAAAGGTTAAAAAAAATCTCTGGATTAACTACCTAATGTTAGCTAAATGTAGTTATGAATAAATTGGCTACATTTCTTTCAATGGTCAATTCTGTGAACTGTTTTAAATTGACACAATACCTGTTAGCAAAAGCATCATCTAGGGATGACAGGCAGGAACTTGCAGGGATTTGTAGATTTGCAAGATGTCTACTTTTGATGCTAATTAGCATCTTCAAATCTGACAATAAATAGAGCCGAATATAGTGTTAAAAGACATATTGTCATGGTAATCAAAACATCACACCAGGGTAAGCCTACAGGAAACACAGCCCTTTGTTTTAAGTGTTTCTATGGGAAAAATGTATGGCGCAAAAACGATTGGAACCATTTCTTCTTCTTTTTTTGGTATAATGGTGTTCGCAATAACTATATGTGCATTATGTTACCTACTGTACAGGGGGCTTGGAACCATTTCCCTGATTGACCGCAAGGTGTTATGGGTATAGTGATGCCTCCACTGTGGGGCTCTATTTCGTATTTGTTTTCACTGTGTAATCAAAACCATTTAACTTTTTAGACAATGATGGCATATTCGTTTATAATCCACGAATTAGCCATGATAATCCAAAAACATAACAAATGACTGTCACTAGATCAAACACCCCCTGTAGCGTCATAACGCGGTAGCGAGCGTCTTCCAAAATGGCGTCCAGATATTATCAAGAGATGCAAGAGAGTTTCAGAAATAACAACAAAAGCAGGGAATTCCCTGCGCATAGCGCTAAAGTTCATTCAGTAGCATGGAGTTGCGACGGCAGGAGGTTGGCATCTGGATCTTTTGATAAAACAGCAAGCGTATTTGTCTTGGAAAAAGACCGTTTGGTAAGTTGCTAGCTAGCTTGGTAGTATGCTATCGACGCTAGTGAACAATGAATGAACCACGCGTGTTAGTGCAAGGCTAACAACACACCTCCCCAGTGGTATCTTGTAACATTCAGCCTCCCAAAATCTAGCAGATATCGATTCATTTGCTAACTTTATGATCAGACCACGAATGGAAGAACATGCTAAATAGATGCTATGTTTTGTGCGGATCCAGCTAGCCTAGTTAACTTAGTAGTTACAGTTACTTTTAGTGGTAGCTACCTCCCCCGTAGCCATCTTGTTGATTGCCTATATCAACCCCGTACAGGTGAAAGAGAACAACTACAGAGGCCATGGAGACAGTGTTGATCAGCTGTGTTGGCATCCTACCAACCCAGACGTGTTTGTCACTGCATCAGGGGACAAGACCATACGCATCTGGGACGTCAGAACAACAAAGTGCACGGCTACTGTCAACACTAAAGGTATGATTCATCTGCTGTGTCTTCAGCCAAAAACAACCCTTCAGTCTAGTACTTTCTGCTATCTGTAACATTAGGTTCTTTCTGATCTGAGCTGACAACAGTGCTTGATCTGTTTTGTTTGTTTGCAGGGGAAAACATCAACATCTGCTGGAGTCCCGACGGCCAAACGATAGCCGTTGGGAACAAGGACGATGTGGTTACCTTCATCGACGTCAAATCACACCGGTCACGGGCTGAGGAGCAGTTTAAGTTCGAAGTCAACGAGATCTCGTGGAATAATGACAACGACATGTTCTTTCTCACCAATGGAAACGGGTGCATCAACATCTTGAGGTGAGACCTTGGTTCCATCCAAAATGGCATCCGAGGTTGTTCCCTATCTAGTGCACTACTTTTGGCTAGGACTCATATGGTGCTGGTGTAAACCAGTGCACTATTTAGTGAATAGGGAGCCATTTCCCCACACACCCTGTTACTCTAGTATTCACAATCCTGTTTCAAACTAGAATGTGTTGCTTATGTCCTGTGATGTAACTTATGCCTATTGCTGCTGCACATGTTGATTGATATGACTTGAAGTAGTAGATAGATTCATGAGTTACGGGCTCCCTGACTTTGACATGCTGTTTTCAGTTACCCCGAGCTGAAGCACATCCAGTCGATCAACGCCCATCCCTCCAACTGCATCTGCATCAAGTTTGACCCCACGGGGAAGTACTTTGCCACAGGAAGTGCAGATGCCCTGGTCAGTCTGTGGACCGTTGAAGAACTGGTCTGTGTTCGTTGTTTCTCCAGGTGAGGTGAGTCTACATTGAACACAAGTAAATATGGACAGATATCTATCTACAACAAGTGGTGCAATTGCAAAACTGTCATCAGCTAACCCAAGTAGCCCGTGTAAGCATCCAAAACATGATCGGTATTTGTATCACTTGACATGGATGCTTTTGCAATGTATCCATATGTTGAGTCTGATTGTGTTATGAATGTGTTTCAGGTTGGACTGGCCAGTGAGAACATTGAGTTTCAGCCATGATGGGAAGATGCTGGCTTCAGCCTCCGAGGACCACTTCATAGACATAGCAGAGGTTGAAACAGGTTAGTTGGAAGGAAGTCAATGCAACTTTCTGTGGATACATAAAGAAACCAAAATAGAATTGGATGTGTTGATGATAATCTCCTCACTCCCCTCTCTGCTCCCTGTGGAATGTACGATCCACACAACAAGCCCACACTATGCCACATAGTCCTTGGCAAGAATCAAGTCCTCTTTATTTTGATTTCATCCTTCCTCAGTATCCTCTTCTTTGTTTTGTGTTTATGCAGGAGAGAAGCTGTGGGAGGTCCAGTGTGAATCTCCTACGTTCACAGTAGCCTGGCATCCTAAGAGACCGCTGCTGGCCTACGCATGTGATGACAAGGAAGGGAAGTACGACAACAATAGAGAGGCAGGCACTGTCAAACTGTTTGGATTACCTAATGATTCCTGAGTGGGAGTCAAGGCAGTCGCTGTCAAACTGTTTGGATTACCTAATGATTCCTGAGTGGGGTAGCGATGCAGGCGCTGTCAAACTGTTTGGATTACCTAATGATTCCCGAGTGGGAGTCGGGGCAGGTGCTGTCAAACTGTTTGGGATTACCTAATGATTCCTGAGTGGGAGTCGAGACAGTCGCTGTCAAACTGTTTGGATTACCTAATGATTCCTGAGTGGGAGTCGAGGCAGGCGCTGTCAAACTGTTTGGAGTTATCTAATGATTCCTGAGTGGGGTAGCGATGCAGGCGCTGTCAAACTGTTTGGAGTTACCTAATGATTCCTGAGTGGGGTAGCGATGCAGGCGCTGTCAAACTGTTTGGGATTACCTAATGATTCCTGAAGGGAAGAGGGCCTAGAGTTGCCCTGAAGGGAAGAGGGCCTAGAGTTGCCCTGAAGGGAAGAGGGCCTAGAGTTGCCCTGAAGGGAAGAGGGCCTAGAGTTGCCCTGAAGGGAAGAGGGCCTAGAGTTGCCCTGAAGGGAAGAGGGCCTAGAGTTTCCCTGAAGGGAAGAGGGCCTAGAGTTTCCCTGAAGGGAAGGGGGCCTAGAGTTGCCCTGAAGGGAAGGGGGCCTAGAGTTGCCCTGAAGGGAAGGGGGCCTAGAGTTGCCCTGAAGGGAAGAGGGCCTAGAGTTGCCCTGAAGGGAAGAGGGCCTAGAGTTGCCCTGAAGGGAAGAGGGCCTAGAGTTGCCCTGAAGGGAAGAGGGCCTAGAGTTGCCCTGAAGGGAAGAGGGCCTAGAGTTGCCCTGAAGGGAAGAGGGCCTAGAGTTGCCCTGAAGGGAAGAGGGCCTAGAGTTGCCCTGAAGGGAAGAGGGCCTAGAGTTGCCCTGAAGGGAATAGATAAAACATCATTTCCTCTCTGGTGAGGGGGAAAACACTAGTGTTCTCTTGGAAACCACCAGATGGCAGAGAATCCCAATTATGAAATAGTTGTTTGTCCAAGGCTCTGTCGTAACCGGCCGCGACCGGGAGGTCCGTGGGGCGACGCACAATTGGCCTAGCGTCGCCCGGGACTCCTGTGGCGGGCTGGGCGCAGTGTGCGCTAGCCAAGGTTGCCAGGTGCACGGTGTTTCCTCTGACACATTGGTGCGGCTGGCTTCCGGGTTGGATGCGCACTGTGTTAAGAAGCAGTGCGGCTTGGTTGGGTTGTGTATCGGAGGACGCGTGACTTTCAACCTTCGTCTCTCCCGAGCCCGTACGGGAGTTGTAGCGATGAGACAAGATAGTAGCTACTACAACAATTGGATACCACGAAATTGGGGAGAAAAAGGGGTAAAATTCAATAAAAAAAGATTAAAAAAAAAAAAAGAAATAGTTGTTTGTTTCTGTAGTTTTCTACATGACTGTTTCTCCATACAGTTTGCAATTACACACAGTGCTGTATCACATTTAGTTGAAACTGTAAATATATATATATATTTTTATATTAAAACAACAGTCTTGTATACTTGTCTTGGTTGAACATATCAAGGTATGCAACTAATATGGTGCATTGTATGTTTGCTGTCTAGATTTGGTGGGTTATTTCACTAAAAGGGGACTGTAATCTCAGCCAGGAAACGGTGATTCATTGCAGGCTATGGCATGAAGACGTTGTGTAACTAAATGCATTTATGTAATGTACACAGAGATGGTGGGTGTGAGGTCTTGGACTTGATATGGTAGCCTACCCTCTGTGTCACAGCTCCCACACACCAACCAGCACAAGACCATGTTATCTTAACTGGGTGAATATGATGCCCTGCCAACTAAGTACAGTATACAGTCCGGTCCAAAGACGAGCCAAAAATACTTTCAAATAAATCATACAAGTTCTGGGTTATATTGCATTTTCCTGTCCAATGATGTAAAAAACATGTATATATATTTTATACTAATACAATGGCTCAGAGAAATATATTTTGTTTAAGAAGTAATATTTTCCCCCCCCGGATGTTTTGAGTATCTCACCTTTTGAGTATAATGGCACTGAGCCTTTCTTTCTACAATGTATCAGATTAGAGAACACGTTGGGAGGGATCATAGACCATTGATATCCTTAATCTGCGCTTAGGGACGGCCCTCATCAAGTTCCGGAGAATGAGATGGCTATTGCAAAATGTTTTTAATTTTATTTTGTGGTCGATTTAACATTTCTTTGATGTGTGCTTGGGGTTATTGTCTTGCTGGAAGATCCACTATCTTTTTGAGATAAACTTTTGGTAATAAAAAAACAAACAAAAAATTCTTCAATTGTGTTTAGTATAAAATAATAAAATGTCCAAATGTTTTTGAACAATCAGTATTTGTGTTATTTATTTGATAGTCTTCTTTTGCTGATATATGATCCATATATCTTTATGTACATATTCTTTATCCCTTTACACGTGTGTGTGTATAAGGTAGTAATTGTGGAATTGTTAGGTTAGATTACTCGTTGGTTATTACTGCATTGTCGGAACTAGAAGCACAAGCATTTCGCTACACTCGCATTAACATCTGCTAACCAGGTGTATGTGACCTTAACATCTGCTAACCAGGTGTATGTGACCTTAACATCTGCTAACCAGGTGTATGTGACCTTAACATCTGCTAACCAGGTGTATGTGACATTAACATCTGCTAACCAGGTGTATGTGACAAATAACATCTGCTAACCAGGTGTATGTGACATTAACATCTGCTAACCAGGTGTATGTGACCTTAACATCTGCTAACCAGGTGTATGTGACCTTAACATCTGCTAACCAGGTGTATGTGACCTTAACATCTGCTAACCAGGTGTATGTGACCTTAACATCTGCTAACCAGGTGTATGTGACCTTAACATCTGCTAACCAGGTGTATGTGACAAATAACATTTGATTTGATTTGAAATAAATAAAACATGTTAAAAAAAATAAAAATAGTGTCATTAATGTTGGAACTGACTACTTGGCTGTAAGTAGTCCGTGTGTATGTAATGTGCACTTGTGTTTTCAGTCATGTCATAGTGAGAATGAGACATGTCATAGTGAGTATAAGACATGTCATAGTGAGTATGAGACATGTCATACTGAGTATAAGACATGTCATAGTGACCTATAGACATGTCTGCGTATGAGACATGTCATAGTGACCTTAACATCTAGTGAATGAGACATGTCATGTGACCTTAACATGTCATGTGAGTATGAGACATGTCATGTGAGTATGAACATCTGTAACCAGGTGTATGTGAGACATGTCATAGTGAGTAGGTGTATGTGAGTATGAGACATGGCATAGTGAGCTAGACCAGGTGTATGAGACATGTAACATCTGAGTAACCATGTCATAGTGAGTATGAGACATGTCATAGTGAGTATGAGACATGTGCATAGTGAGTATGAGACATGGCATAGTGAGAATGAGACATGTCATAGTGAGTATGAGACATGTCATAGTGAGTATGAGACATGTCATAGTGAGCATGAGACGTATGAGACATGTCATAGTGCATATGGGACATGTCATAGTGAGTATAAGACATGTCATAGTGAGTATGAGACATGTCATAGTGAACCAGGACATGTCATAGTGAGTATGAGACATCTGCTATGAGACATGTCATAGTGAGATGAGACATGTCACCAGGTGTATGAGACATGTAACATCTGCTAAGACATGTCATGTGAGTATGAGACATGGCATAGTGAGTATGAGACATGGCATAGTGAGAATGAGACATGTCTAACCAGGTGTATGAGACATGTCATAGTCTGAGACCATGTCATGTGAGTTAGACATCATAGTGAATAAGACATGTCATGTGAGTATGAGACATCTGCTAAGACATGTCATAGTGACCTTAACATGTCTGCTAATGAGACATGTGTATGTGAGACATGTCATAGTGAGTATGAGACATGGTAGTAGTATGAGACATGGCATAGTGAGAATGAGACATGTCATAGTGAGTATGAGACATCTGTCAATAGTGTATGTGACCTTATGAGACATCTGTCATAGTGCACCAGGACATGTATGTGTATAACATCATAACCAGGTGTATGAGACATGTCATAACATATGAGACATGTCATGTGACCTATGAGACATGTCACCAGGTGTATGTGACATGTCACATCTGCTATGAGACATGTCATGTGTATGAGACATTTGATTTGACATGTCATTTGAAGATAAATAAAACATGTTATGAGACATGGCATAAAAATGAGACATTAGTGAGTATGAGACATGTCATAGTGAGTATGAGACATGTCATAGTGAGCATGAGACGTATGAGACATGTCATAGTGCATATGGGACATGTCATAGTGAGTATGAGACATGTCATAGTGAGTATGAGACATGTCATAGTGAGTATGAGACATGTCATAGTGAGTATGAGACATGTCATAGTGAGTATGAGTCATGCAATAGTGAGTATGAGACGAGTGGTAAACGTATAAGTTCAAGCTAAGCAGTTATCATGATGGGTGATTTGTTGTATGAGACAACAGTGGTAACAGGTTTGAATAAATGTGGGTTTTGATACTTATGTAGGTGTCATAACCTGCCATGAAATACCACTATGTCGCAACAGGTGTACTGTAAATAAGTAGGTCATGGGTGTTATGACCATACTATGCCAGGTTATGTCAGCTGTTATGACGTTGGATGTCAAGTAAAGTGTTACCACAACAGCTTATGTAGCTTGCCTCTGGCCTGCTGCCATAGCTGAGGAGGGAGAACACACCGCTTGTTTAGATGGAAGCACAGCCGGTTCTTTCATACTGTTCTAAGAACATGCTGATGGTTCCAGAATGGAACAGTTCCTCGTGTCTGATGTTTCCAGAATGGAACAGTTCCTCGTGTCTGATGTTTCCAGAATGGAACAGTTCCTCGTGTCTGATGGTTCCAGAATGGAACAGTTCCTTGTGTCTGATGGTTCCAGAATGGAACAGTTCCTCGTGTCTGATGGTTCCAGAACGGAACAGTTCCTCGTGTCTGATGCTTCCAGAATGGAACAGTTCCTCGTGTCTGATGCTTCCAGAATGGAACAGTTCCTCGTGTCTGATGGTTCCAGAATGGAACAGTTCCTCGTGTCTGATGTTTCCAGAATGGAACAGTTCCTCGTGTCTGATGGTTCCAGAATGGAACAGTTCCTCGTGTCTGATGGTTCCAGAATGGAACAGTTCCTCGTGTCTGATGTTTCCAGAATGGAACAGTTACTCGTGTCTGATGGTTCCAGAATGGAACAGTTCCTCGTGTCTGATGGTTCCAGAATGGAACAGTTCCTCGTGTCTGATGCTTCCAGAATGGAACAGTTCCTCGTGTCTGATGCTTCCAGAATGGAACAGTTCCTCGTGTCTGATGGTTCCAGAATGGAACAGTTCCTCGTGTCTGATGCTTCCAGAATGGAACAGTTCCTCGTGTCTGATGCTTCCAGAATGGAACAGTTCCTCGTGTCTGATGGTTCCAGAATGGAACAGTTCCTCGTGTCTGATGGTTCCAGAATGGAACAGTTCCTCGTGTCTGATGGTTCCAGAATGGAACAGTTCCTCGTGTCTGATGCTTCCAGAATGGAACAGTTCCTCGTGTCTGATGGTTCCAGAATGGAACAGTTCCTCGTGTCTGATGGTTCCAGAATGGAACAGTTCCTCGTGTCTGATGCTTCCAGAATGGAACAGTTCCTCGTGTCTGATGCTTCCAGAATGGAACAGTTCCTCGTGTTTGATGGTTCCAGAATGGAACAGTTCCTCGTGTCTGATGGTTCCAGAATGGAACAGTTCCTCGTGTCTGATAACAAAGGAGAAGGTGAGCGATGGAGGGTTGGAAAGAAGAAAAAAACGAGTGTCTTGACATCGGGTCTGTGTGAGGCCAGTTACGCTTCCTCTAGGGAATCACCATCTGTGACTAGAGATTAGACATGGTGTCAATTCCTCGTTCATCTTCCTCAGCCAAGACAGACACTGCCCAGCGAGAGCCGTCTCAGTGCCCAGATCAGGAGGCTTCAGACTTGGCTGGTGACAGCTGTCCTCTCCCCTCTTTGGTGCTTCTGAGCAGCGGGCTCCAGGATGTTTTCATTTTGCAGCTTCCTATTCCTAGCAGGGATGGAACAGCCACTCCCTGATGTCATTTAGTTGGGGGTATCCTATATCTGTCACCTTGGTCAAAACAACAAAGGATATAAAATCTGCATTTCAAAACAATGTTAGCAACTCTCAATCTCTTAATTCAAAGACTCAATCATGGACAGTTGTGGCTGATTTGTGTGATGTATTGTTGTCTCTACCTTCTTGCCCTTTGTGCTGTTGTCTGTGCCCAATAATGTTTGTGCCATGTTTTGTGCTGCTACCATGTTGTGTTGCTACCATGTTGTTATGTTGTGTTGCTACCATGCTGTGTTGTCATGTGTTGCTGCCTTGCTATGTTGTTGTCTTTAGGTGTCTCTTTATGTAGTGTTGTGTTGTCTCTCTTTTCGTGATGTGTGTTTTGTCCCATATTTACATTGTATTTTTCATCCCAGGCGTCCGTCCCCGCAGGAGGCCTTTTGGTAGGCCGTCATTGTAAATAAGAATTTGTTCTTAACTGACTTGCCTAGTTAAATAAAGGTTAAATTAAATAAAACTCTCTCTCTCTCCTTCCTGTCATGACAACTGCTAATGTTTCCTATTGTACTTCCATTGTAAGATGTTTTTCCATTGTCAGCCATCATCAATCGAATGTTAATACATTTCTATTGTTGTTTTAATGGGCTGGATTTAAAGGGGAAAATGTGCTAGAGTTTGGGAAAAAACACTGTGAAAGCCCCCTTAGAGGACAACGGGGTTCATGTCTTTCAATTCTTCCTCTAAGGTAAATCACAGTGCCACAATGAATCATTGTTGTAGTGAAGGATTCATCTGTTTGAACGATGAGCTCAGATCACAGAACATGACATCTGAATATGTATTATATGCATTGATCTACCATCTGCTACACCAATGTCCTTTTTGAAAAACACAAAAAAACATGTTGAATTAATAAGGTCTGATCAACATTGTATTGGTTTCATTATGTAGTTACTGTACACTTTATATTAGAGTATTATAAATACTGTTCTGTATGATAACTAGTAACCAAGCCCACATAACAGTTTGATCAATGACTTCACTAAATTTGAGACCTCTTTATATACAGTGGATGCCGTGATATCAAAGTGTTTGTTAAAGATGAGCTTCCAGCGTAAATCAGATATCATTCCCCCAAGGTCTTATCTTATGTCTGATGAACAGGGCCAGACTTCTGATGTAAACATCACTAGCAAGGTCAGCAGGAGAGGCTTCCTTACCTACCTCCATGTCATCGTGATGGCCATAGATATGAATGCTGATCCGTCTATTACGAGGCTGTGCTGTCAGTCGTGGTGTGTTGACAGTGAAGGGTGACAGTAATTAGATTCCCCCCACCCCACCCCATGGATTGGCATTGGGTTTGTTCTCCAGTCTAGATGGATTGGCATTGGGTTTGTTCTCCAGTCCAGATGAATTGGCATTGGGTTTGTTCTCCAGTCCAGATGAATTGGCATTGGGTTTGTTCTCCAGTCCAGATGGATTGGCATTGGGTTTGTTCTCCAGTCTAGATGGATTGGCATTGGGTTTGTTCTCCAGTCTAGATGGATTGGCATTGGGTTTGTTCTCCAGTCTAGATGGATTAGCATTGGGTTTGTTCTCCAGTCTGGATGGATTGGCATTGGGTTTGTTCTCCAGTCTAGATGAATTGGCATTGGGTTTGTTCTCCAGTCTAGATGGATGGATTGGCATTGGGTTTGTTCTCCAGTCTAGATGGATTGGCATTGGGTTTGTTCTCCAGTCCAGATGAATTGGCATTGGGTTTGTTCTCCAGTCCAGATGAATTGGCATTGGGTTTGTTCTCCAGTCCAGATGAATTGGCATTGGGTTTGTTCTCCAGTCTAGATGGATTGGCATTGGGTTTGTTCTCCAGTCCAGATGAATTGGCATTGGGTTTGTTCTCCAGTCCAGATGAATTGGCATTGGGTTTGTTCTCCAGTCCAGATGAATTGGCATTGGGTTTGTTCTCCAGTCCAGATGAATTGGCATTGGGTTTGTTCTCCAGTCTAGATGAATTGGCATTGGGTTTGTTCTCCAGTCTAGATGGATTGGCATTGGGTTTGTTCTCCAGTCTGGATGGATTGGCATTGGGTTTGTTCTCCAGTCTAGATGGATTGGCATTGGGTTTGTTCTCCAGTCTGGATGGATTGGCATTGGGTTTGTTCTCCAGTCCAGATGGATTGGCATTGGGTTTGTTCTCTAGTCTAGATGGATGGATTGGCATTGGGTTTGTTCTCCAGTCCAGATGGATTGGCATTGGGTTTGTTCTCCAGTCCAGATGGATTGGCATTGGGTTTGTTCTCCAGTCTAGATGGATGGCATTGGGTTTGTTCTCCAGTCTGGATGGATGGATTGGCATTGGGTTTGTTCTCCAGTCTAGATGGATGGATTGGCATTGGGTTTGTTCTCCAGTCCAGATGGATGGATTGGCATTGGGTTTGTTCTCCAGTCCAGATGGATGGATTGGCATTGGGTTTGTTCTCCAGTCTAGATGGATGGATTGGCATTGGGTTTGTTCTCCAGTCCAGATGAATTGGCATTGGGTTTGTTCTCCAGTCTAGATGGATGGATTGGCATTGGGTTTGTTCTCCAGTCTAGATGGATTGGCATTGGGTTTGTTCTCCAGTCTAGATGGATTGGCATTGGGTTTGTTCTCCAGTCTAGATGGATTGGCATTGGGTTTGTTCTCCAGTCTAGATGGATTGGCATTGGGTTTGTTCTCCAGTCTAGATGGATTGGCATTGGGTTTGTTCTCCAGTCTAGATGGATGGATTGGCATTGGGTTTGTTCTCCAGTCTAGATGGATTGGCATTGGGTTTGTTCTCCAGTCCAGATGGATTGGCATTGGGTTTGTTCTCCATTCTAGATGGATGGATTGGCATTGGGTTTGTTATCCAGTCCAGATGAATTGGCATTGGGTTTGTTCTCCAGTCTAGATGGATTGGCATTGGGTTTGTTCTCCAGTCTAGATGGATTGGCATTGGGTTTGTTCTCCAGTCTAGATGGATTGGCATTGGGTTTGTTCTCCAGTCTAGATGGATTGGCATTGGGTTTGTTCTCCAGTCTAGATGGATGGCATTGGGTTTGTTCTCCAGTCTGGATGGATTGGATGGTTTGTTCTCCAGTCCAGATGGATTGGCATTGGGTTTGTTCTCCAGTCCAGATGGATTGGCATTGGGTTTGTTCTCCAGTCTAGATGGATTGGCATTGGGTTTGTTCTCCAGTCTGGATGGATGGATTGGCATTGGGTTTGTTCTCCAGTCTCCAGATGGATGGATTGGCATTGGGTTTGTTCTCCAGTCAGATGGATGGATTGGCATTGGGTTTGTTCTCCAGTCAGATGGATGGATTGGCATTGGGTTTGTTCTCCAGTCTAGATGGATGGATTGTTCTCCAGCATTGGGTTTGTTCTCCAGTCCAGATGGATTGGCATTGGGTTTGTTCTCCAGTCTAGATGGATGGATTGGCATTGGGTTTGTTCTCCAGTCTAGATGGATTGGCATTGGGTTTGTTCTCCAGTCTAGATGGATTGGCATTGGGTTTGTTCTCCAGTCTAGATGGATTGGCATTGGGTTTGTTCTCCAGTCTAGATGGATTGGCATTGGGTTTGTTCTCCAGTCTAGATGGATTGGCATTGGGTTTGTTCTCCAGTCTAGATGGATTGGCATTGGGTTTGTTCTCCAGTCTAGATGGATTGGCATTGGGTTTGTTCTCCAGTCTAGATGGATTGGCATTGGGTTTGTTCTCCAGTCTAGATGGATGGATTGGCATTGGGTTTGTTCTCCAGTCTAGATGGATGGATTGGCATTGGGTTTGTTCTCCAGTCTAGATGGATGGATTGGCATTGGGTTTGTTCTCCAGTCTAGATGGATTGGCATTGGGTTTGTTCTCCAGTCTAGATGGATTGGCATTGGGTTTGTTCTCCAGTCTAGATGGATTGGCATTGGGTTTGTTCTCCAGTCTAGATGGATTGGCATTGGGTTTGTTCTCCAGTCTAGATGGATTGGCATTGGGTTTGTTCTCCAGTCTAGATGGATTGGCATTGGGTTTGTTCTCCAGTCTAGATGGATTGGCATTGGGTTTGTTCTCCAGTCTAGATGGATGGATTGGCATTGGGTTTGTTCTCCAGTCAGATTCTGGGTTTGTTCTCCAGTCTAGATGGATTGGCATTGGGTTTGTTCTCCAGTCTAGATGGATTGGCATTGGGTTTGTTCTCCAGTCTAGATGGATTGGCATTGGGTTTGTTCTCCAGTCTAGATGGAGATGGATTGTTCTCCATTGGTTTGTTCTCCAGTCTGGATGGATTGGCATTGGGTTTGTTCTCCAGTCTAGATGGATTGGCATTGGGTTTGTTCTCCAGTCTAGATGGATTGGCATTGGGTTTGTTCTCCAGTCTGGGTTTGTTCTCCAGATGGATTGGCATTGGGTTTGTTCTCCAGTCCAGATGAATTGGCATTGGGTTTGTTCTCCAGTCCAGATGGATTGGCATTGGGTTTGTTCTCCAGTCTGGATGGATGCATTGGCATTGGGTTTGTTCTCCAGTCTGGATGGATTGGCATTGGGTTTGTTCTCCAGTCTGGATGGATTGGCATTGGGTTTGTTATCCAGTCTAGATGGATTGGCATTGGGTTTGTTCTCCAGTCTAGATGGATTGGCATTGGGTTTGTTCTCCAGTCTAGATGGATTGGCATTGGGTTTGTTCTCCAGTCTGGATGGATGGATTGGCATTGGGTTTGTTCTCCAGTCTGGATGGATTGGCATTGGGTTTGTTCTCCAGTCTAGATGGATTGGCATTGGGTTTGTTCTCCAGTCTAGATGGATTGGCATTGGGTTTGTTCTCCAGTCTAGATGGATTGGCATTGGGTTTGTTCTCCAGTCTAGATGGATTGGCATTGGGTTTGTTCTCCAGTCTAGATGGATGGCATTGGGTTTGTTCTCCAGTCTGGATGGATGCATTGGCATTGGGTTTGTTCTCCAGTCTGGATGGATTGGCATTGGGTTTGTTCTCCAGTCTGGATGGATTGGCATTGGGTTTGTTATCCAGTCTAGATGGATTGGCATTGGGTTTGTTCTCCAGTCTAGATGGATTGGATGGTTTGGATGGATTGGCATTGGGTTTGTTCTCCAGTCTAGATGGATTGGCATTGGGTTTGTTCTCCAGTCTAGATGGATTGGCATTGGGTTTGTTCTCCAGTCTAGATGGATTGGCATTGGGTTTGTTCTCCAGTCTAGATGGATTGGCATTGGGTTTGTTCTCCAGTCTAGATGGATTGGCATTGGGTTTGTTCTCCAGTCCAGATGGAATGGCATTGGGTTTGTTCTCCAGTCCAGATGGATTGGCATTGGGTTTGTTCTCCATTCTAGATGGATGGATTGGCATTGGGTTTGTTATCCAGTCCAGATGAATTGGCATTGGGTTTGTTCTCCAGTCTAGATGGATGGATTGGCATTGGGTTTCCATTGGCATTGGGTTTGTCAGATGGATTGGCATTGGGTTTGTTCTCCAGTCCAGATGGATTGGCATTGGGTTTGTTCTCCAGTCTGGATGGATTGGCATTGGGTTTGTTCTCCAGTCTGGATGGATTGGCATTGGGTTTGTTCTCCAGTCTGGATGGATTGGCATTGGGTTTGTTCTCCAGTCTAGATGGATGGATTGGCATTGGGTTTGTTCTCCAGTCTAGATGGATGGATTGGCATTGGGTTTGTTCTCCAGTCTAGATGGATTGGCATTGGGTTTGTTCTCCAGTCTAGATGGATGGATTGGCATTGGGTTTGTTCTCCAGTCCAGATGGATTGGCATTGGGTTTGTTCTCCAGTCTGGATGGATGGATTGGCATTGGGTTTGTTCTCCAGTCTAGATGGATTGGCATTGGGTTTGTTCTCCAGTCCAGATGGATTGGCATTGGGTTTGTTCTCCAGTCCAGATGGATTGGCATTGGGTTTGTTCTCCAGTCTGGATGGATTGGCATTGGGTTTGTTCTCCAGTCTGGATGGATTGGCATTGGGTTTGTTCTCTGGAGTCATTGGGTTTGATGGATGGATTGGCATTGGGTTTGTTCTCCAGTCTAGATGGATGGATTGGCATTGGGTTTGTTCTCCAGTCTGGATTGGGTTTGTTCTGGATGGATTGGCATTGGGTTTGTTCTCCAGTCTAGATGGATTGGCATTGGGTTTGTTCTCCAGTTCAGATGGATTGGCATTGGGTTTGTTCTCCAGTCCAGATGGATTGGCATTGGGTTTGTTCTCCAGTCCAGATGGATTGGCATTGGGTTTGTTCTCCAGTCCAGATGGATTGGCATTGGGTTTGTTCTCCAGTCTGGATGGATGGATTGGCATTGGGTTTGTTCTCCAGTCTGGATGGATTGGCATTGGGTTTGTTCTCCAGTCTAGATGGATTGGCATTGGGTTTGTTCTCCAGTCTAGATGGATTGGCATTGGGTTTGTTCTCCAGTCTAGATGGATTGGCATTGGGTTTGTTCTCCAGTCTGGATGGATTGGCATTGGGTTTGTTCTCCAGTCCAGATGGATTGGCATTGGGTTTGTTCTCCATTCTAGATGGATGGATTGGCATTGGGTTTGTTATCCAGTCCAGATGAATTGGCATTGGGTTTGTTCTCCAGTCTAGATGGATGGATTGGCATTGGGTTTGTTCTCCAGTCTAGATGGATTGGCATTGGGTTTGTTCTCCAGTCCAGATGGATTGGCATTGGGTTTGTTCTCCAGTCTGGATGGATTGGCATTGGGTTTGTTCTCCAGTCCAGATGGATTGGCATTGGGTTTGTTCTCCAGTCCAGATGGATTGGCATTGGGTTTGTTCTCCAGTCTAGATGGATGGATTGGCATTGGGTTTGTTCTCCAGTCTGGATGGATTGGCATTGGGTTTGTTCTCCAGTCTGGATGGATTGGCATTGGGTTTGTTCTCCAGTCTAGATGGATGGATTGGCATTGGGTTTGTTCTCCAGTCTGGATGGATTGGCATTGGGTTTGTTCTCCAGTCTGGATGGATGGATTGGCATTGGGTTTGTTCTCCAGTCTAGATGGATTGGCATTGGGTTTGTTCTCCAGTCCAGATGGATTGGCATTGGGTTTGTTCTCCAGTCCAGATGGATTGGCATTGGGTTTGTTCTCCAGTCTGGATGGATTGGCATTGGGTTTGTTCTCCAGTCTGGATGGATTGGCATTGGGTTTGTTCTCCAGTCTAGATGGATGGATTGGCATTGGGTTTGTTCTCCAGTCTGGATGGATTGGCATTGGGTTTGTTCTCCAGTCTGGATGGATTGGCATTGGGTTTGTTCTCCAGTCTAGATGGATTGGCATTGGGTTTGTTCTCCAGTCCAGATGGATTGGCATTGGGTTTGTTCTCCAGTCCAGATGGATTGGCATTGGGTTTGTTCTCCAGTCCAGATGGATTGGCATTGGGTTTGTTCTCCAGTCCAGATGGATTGGCATTGGGTTTGTTCTCCAGTCTGGATGGATGGATTGGCATTGGGTTTGTTCTCCAGTCTGGATGGATTGGCATTGGGTTTGTTCTCCAGTCTAGATGGATTGGCATTGGGTTTGTTCTCCAGTCTAGATGGATTGGCATTGGGTTTGTTCTCCAGTCTAGATGGATTGGCATTGGGTTTGTTCTCCAGTCTAGATGGATTGGCATTGGGTTTGTTCTCCAGTCCAGATGGATTGGCATTGGGTTTGTTCTCCAGTCCAGATGGATTGGCATTGGGTTTGTTCTCCATTCTAGATGGATGGATTGGCATTGGGTTTGTTCTCCAGTCCAGATGGATGGATTGGCATTGGGTTTGTTCTCCAGTCTAGATGGATTGGCATTGGGTTTGTTCTCCAGTCTAGATGGATTGGATTGGGTTTGTTCTCCAGTTGATTGGTTTGTTCTCCAGTCAGATGGATTGGATTGGTTCTCCATGGATGGATTGGCATTGGGTTTGTTCTCCAGTCTGGATGGATTGGCATTGGGTTTGTTCTCCAGTCTGGATGGATTGGCATTGGGTTTGTTCTCCATTCTCCAGTCTGGATGGATGGATTGGCATTGGGTTTGTTCTCCAGTCCAGATGGATTGGCATTGGGTTTGTTCTCCAGTCTAGATGGATTGGCATTGGCATTGGGTTTGTTCTCCAGTCTGGATGGATTGGCATTGGGTTTGTTCTCCAGTCTCCAGTTCTCCAGTCAGATGGATTGGCATTGGGTTTGTTCTCCAGTCTGGATGGATTGGCATTGGGTTTGTTCTCCAGTCTAGATGGATGGATTGGCATTGGGTTTGTTCTCCAGTCTGGATGGATGGATTGGCATTGGGTTTGTTCTCCAGTCCAGATGGATTGGCATTGGGTTTGTTCTCCAGTCCAGAGATGGATTGGCATTGGGTTTGTTCTCCAGTCAGTCTGTTTGTTCTCCAGTCTGGATGGATGGATTGGCATTGGGTTTGTTCTCCAGTCTGGATGGATTGGCATTGGGTTTGTTCTCAGTCTAGATGGATGGATTGGCATTGGGTTTGTTCTCCAGTCTGGATGGATTGGCATTGGGTTTGTTCTCCAGTCTGGATCCAGGATGGATTGGCATTGGGTTTGTTCTCCAGTCTAGATGGATTGTTCTCCAGTCTAGATGGATTGTTTGTTCTCCAGTTCAGATGGATTGGCATTGGGTTTGTTCTCCAGTCCAGATGGATTGGCATTGGGTTTGTTCTCCAGTCAGATGGATTGGCATTGGGTTTGTTCTCCAGTCTGGATGGATGGATTGGCATTGGGTTTGTTCTCCAGTCCAGATGGATTGGCATTGGGTTTGTTCTCCAGTCTAGATGGATTGGATTGGTCATTGGGTTTGTTCTCCAGTCTAGATGGATTGGCATTGGGTTTGTTCTCCAGTCAGATGGATTGGCATTGGGTTTGTTCTCCAGTCCAGATGGATTGGCATTGGGTTTGTTCTCCAGTCCAGATGGATTGGCATTGGGTTTGTTCTCCAGTCCAGATGGATTGGCATTGGGTTTGTTCTCCAGTCTAGATGGATTGGCATTGGGTTTGTTCTCCAGTCTAGATGGATTGGCATTGGGTTTGTTCTCCAGTCCAGATGGATTGGCATTGGGTTTGTTCTCCAGTCAGATGGATTGGCATTGGGTTTGTTCTCCAGTCTGGATGGATTGGCATTGGGTTTGTTCTCCAGTCTGGATGGATTGGCATTGGGTTTGTTCTCCAGTCTGGATGGATTGGCATTGGGTTTGTTCTCCAGTCTAGATGGATTGGCATTGGGTTTGTTCTCCAGTCTAGATGGATGGATTGGCATTGGGTTTGTTCTCCAGTCTAGATGGATGGATTGGCATTGGGTTTGTTCTCCAGTCTGGATGGATTGGCATTGGGTTTGTTCTCCAGTCTAGATGGATGGATTGGCATTGGGTTTGTTCTCCAGTCTGGATGGATTGGCATTGGGTTTGTTCTCCAGTCTGGATGGATTGGCATTGGGTTTGTTCTCCAGTCTGGATGGATTGGCATTGGGTTTGTTCTCCAGTCTGGATGGATTGGCATTGGGTTTGTTCTCCAGTCTGGATGGATTGGCATTGGGTTTGTTCTCCAGTCTGGATGGATTGGCATTGGGTTTGTTCTCCAGTCTGGATGGATTGGCATTGGGTTTGTTCTCCAGTCTGGATGGATTGGCATTGGGTTTGTTCTCTAGTCTAGATGGAGATCCAGTCTCAGATGGATTGGCATTGGGTTTGTTCTCCAGTCCAGATGGATTGGCATTGGGTTTGTTCTCCAGTCTGGATGGATGGATTGGCATTGGGTTTGTTCTCCAGTCTAGATGGATTGGCATTGGGTTTGTTCTCCAGTCCAGATGGATTGGCATTGGGTTTGTTCTCTAGTCTAGATGGATGGATTGGGATTGGGTTTGTTCTCCAGTCTGGATGGATTGGCATTGGGTTTGTTCTCCAGTCTGGATGGATGGATTGTTCTCCAGTCTGGATGGATGGATTTGGGTTTGTTCTCCAGTCTAGATGGATTGGCATTGGGTTTGTTCTCCAGTTCAGATGGATTGGCATTGGGTTTGTTCTCCAGTCTAGATGGATTGGCATTGGGTTTGTTCTCCAGTCTGGATGGATGGATTGGCATTGGGTTTGTTCTCCAGTCTGGATGGATGGATTGGCATTGGGTTTGTTCTCCAGTCTGGATGGATTGGCATTGGGTTTGTTCTCCAGTCTAGATGGATGGATTGGCATTGGGTTTGTTCTCCAGTCTAGATGGATTGGCATTGGGTTTGTTCTCCAGTCTAGATGGATTGGCATTGGGTTTGTTCTCCAGTCTGGATGGATTGGCATTGGGTTTGTTCTCCAGTCCAGATGGATTGGCATTGGGTTTGTTCTCCAGTCAGATGGATTGGCATTGGTTTGTTCTGGATTTGTTTGTTCTCCAGTCTAGATGGATGGATTGGCATTGGGTTTGTTCTCCAGTCTAGATGGATTGGCATTGGGTTTGTTCTCCAGTCTAGATGGATTGGCATTGGGTTTGTTCTCCAGTCCATTGGGTTTGTTCTCCAGTCTGGATGGATTGGCATTGGGTTTGTTCTCCAGTCTAGATGGATTGGCATTGGGTTTGTTCTCCAGTCTAGATGGATGGATTGGCATTGGGTTTGTTCTCCAGTCTGGATGGATTGGCATTGGGTTTGTTCTCCAGTGGCATTGGGTTTGTTCTCCAGATGGATGGATTGGCATTGGGTTTGTTCTCCAGTCTGGATGGATGGATTGGCATTGGGTTTGTTCTCCAGTCTGGATGGATTGGCATTGGGTTTGTTCTCCAGTCTAGATGGATTGGCATTGGGTTTGTTCTCCAGTCAGATGGATTGGCATTGGGTTTGTTCTCCAGTCAGATGGATGGATTGGCATTGGGTTTGTTCTCCAGTCTGGATGGATTGGCATTGGGTTTGTTCTCCAGTCTGGATGGATGGATTGGCATTGGGTTTGTTCTCCAGTCTAGATGGATTGGCATTGGGTTTGTTCTCCAGTCAGATGGATGGCATTGGGTTTGTTCTCCAGTCCAGATGGATTGGCATTGGGTTTGTTCTCCAGTCTAGATGGATTGGATGTTTGAGTTGATGGATTGGCATTGGGTTTGTTCTCCAGTCTAGATGGATTGGCATTGGGTTTGTTCTCCAGTCTAGATGGATGGATTGGCATTGGGTTTGTTCTCCAGTCTAGATGGATTGGCATTGGGTTTGTTCTCCAGTCTAGATGGATGGATTGGCATTGGGTTTGTTCTCCAGTCTAGATGGATTGGCATTGGGTTTGTTCTCCAGTCCAGATGGATTGGCATTGGGTTTGTTCTCCAGTCTGGATGGATTGGATGGATTGGCATTGGGGCATTTTGTTCTCCAGTCAGATGGATTGGCATTGGGTTTGTTCTCCAGTCTAGATGGATTGGCATTGGGTTTGTTCTCCAGTCAGATGGATTGGCATTGGGTTTGTTCTCCAGCATTGGGTTTGTTCTCCAGTCTGGATGGATTGGCATTGGGTTTGTTCTCCAGTCTGGATGGATTGGCATTGGGTTTGTTCTCCAGTCTGGATGGATTGTTTGCAGTTGGGATTGGCATTTTGTTCTCCAGTCTAGATGGATGGATTGGCATTGGGTTTGTTCTCCAGTCTGGATGGATTGGCATTGGGTTTGTTCTCCAGTCTGGATGGATGGATTGGCATTGGGTTTGTTCTCCAGTCTGGATGGATTGGCATTGGGTTTGTTCTCCAGTCTAGATGGATGGATTGGCATTGGATTTGTTCTCCAGTCTGGATGGATTGGCATTGGGTTTGTTCTCCAGTCTGGATGGATTGGCATTGGGTTTGTTCTCCAGTCTGGATGGATTGGCATTGGGTTTGTTCTCCAGTCTGGATGGATTGGCATTGGGTTTGTTCTCCAGTCTGGATGGATTGGCATTGGGTTTGTTCTCCAGTCTGGATGGATTGGCATTGGGTTTGTTCTCCAGTCTGGATGGATTGGCATTGGTTTGTTCTCCAGTCTGGATGGATTGGCATTGGGTTTGTTCTCCAGTCTAGAGATTGGATGGGTTTGATTGGCATTGGGTTTGTTCTCCAGTCTGGATGGATTGGCATTGGGTTTGTTCTCCAGTCTGGATGGATGGATTGGCATTGGGTTTGTTCTCCAGTCCAGATGGATTGGATTGGGTTTGTTCTCCAGTCCAGATGGATTGGCATTGGGTTTGTTCTCCAGTCTAGATGGATGGATTGGCATTGGGTTTGTTCTCCAGTCTGGATGGATTGGCATTGGGTTTGTTCTCCAGTCTGGATGGATTGGCATTGTTTGTTCTCCATTGATGGATTTTGGGTTTGTTCTCCAGTCTGGATGGATTGGCATTGGGTTTGTTCTCCAGTCTCATGGATGGATTGGCATTGGGTTTGTTCTCCAGTCTAGATGGATTGGCATTGGGTTTGTTCTCCAGTCTAGATGGATTGGCATTGGATGGATTGGCATTGGGTTTGTTCTCCAGTCTAGATGGATGGATGGATTGGCATTGGGTTTGTTCTCCAGTCTGGATGGATTGGCATTGGGTTTGTTCTCCAGTCTAGATGGATTGGCATTGGGTTTGTTCTCCAGTCTAGATGGATTGGCATTGGGTTTGTTCTCCAGTCTAGATGGATTGGCATTGGGTTTGTTCTCCAGTCTGGATGGATTGGCATTGGGTTTGTTCTCCAGTCCAGATGGATTGGCATTGGGTTTGTTCTCCAGTCCAGATGGATTGGCATTGGGTTTGTTCTCCAGTCTAGATGGATGGATTGGCATTGGGTTTGTTCTCCAGTCTAGATGGATGGATTGGCATTGGGTTTGTTCTCCAGTCTAGATGGATTGGCATTGGGTTTGTTCTCCAGTCTAGATGGATTGGCATTGGGTTTGTTCTCCAGTCCAGATGGATTGGCATTGGGTTTGTTCTCCAGTCTGGATGGATTGGCATTGGGTTTGTTCTCCAGTCTAGATGGATGGATTGGCATTGGGTTTGTTCTCCAGTCTGGATGGATTGGCATTGGGTTTGTTCTCCAGTCTGGATGGATTGGCATTGGGTTTGTTCTCTAGTCTAGATGGATGGATTGGCATTGGGTTTGTTCTCCAGTCAGATGGATTGGCATTGGGTTTGTTCTCCAGTCTGGATGGATTGGCATTGGGTTTGTTCTCCAGTCTGGATTGATCCAGTCAGATGGATTGGCATTGGGTTTGTTCTCCAGTCAGATGGATTGGCATTGGGTTTGTTCTCATTGGCATTGGGTTTGTTCTCCAGTCTGGATGGATTGGCATTGGGTTTGTTCTCCAGTCTAGATGGATGGATTGGCATTGGGTTTGTTCTCCAGTCTGGATGGATTGGCATTGGGTTTGTTCTCCAGTCTGGATGGATTGGCATTGGGTTTGTTCTCCAGTCTAGATGGATGGATTGGCATTGGGTTTGTTCTCCAGTCTGGATGGATGGATTGGCATTGGGTTTGTTCTCCAGTCTAGATGGATTGGCATTGGGTTTGTTCTCCAGTCCAGATGGATTGGCATTGAGTTTGTTCTCCAGTCCAGATGGATTGGCATTGGGTTTGTTCTCCAGTCTGGATGGATTGGCATTGGGTTTGTTCTCCAGTCTGGATGGATGGATTGGCATTGGGTTTGTTCTCCAGTCTAGATGGATTGGCATTGGGTTTGTTCTCCAGTCAGATGGATTGGCATTGGGTTTGTTTCTCCAGTTCTCCAGATGGATTGGCATTGGGTTTGTTCTCCAGTCCGGATGGATTGGCATTGGGTTTGTTCTCCAGTCTAGATGGATTGGCATTGGGTTTGTTCTCCAGTCCAGATGGATTGGCATTGGGTTTGTTCTCCAGTCTAGATGGATTGGCATTGGGTTTGTTCTCCAGTCTGGATGGATTGGCATTGGGTTTGTTCTCCAGTCCAGATGGATTGGCATTGGGTTTGTTCTTGGATGGATTGGCATTGGGTTTGTTCTCCAGTCCAGATGGATTGGCATTGGGTTTGTTCTCCAGTCCAGATGGATTGGCATTGGGTTTGTTCTCCAGTCTAGATGGATGGATTGGCATTGGGTTTGTTCTCCAGTCTGGATGGATTGGCATTGGGTTTGTTCTCCAGTCTAGATGGATTGGCATTGGGTTTGTTCTCCAGTCCAGATGGATTGGCATTGGGTTTGTTCTCCAGTCTAGATGGATTGGCATTGGGTTTGTTCTCCAGTCTGGATGGATTGGCATTGGGTTTGTTCTCCAGTCTGGATGGATTGGCATTGGGTTTGTTCTCCAGTCTGGATGGATTGGCATTGGGTTTGTTCTCCAGTCTGGATGGATTGGCATTGGGTTTGTTCTCCAGTCTAGATGGATGGATTGGCATTGGGTTTGTTCTCCAGTCTGGATGGATTGGCATTGGGTTTGTTCTCCAGTCTGGATGGATGGATTGGCATTGGGTTTGTTCTCCAGTCTGGATGGATTGGCATTGGGTTTGTTCTCCAGTCTAGATGGATGGATTGGCATTGGATTTGTTCTCCAGTCTGGATGGATTGGCATTGGGTTTGTTCTCCAGTCTGGATGGATTGGCATTGGGTTTGTTCTCCAGTTGTTCTCCAGTCTGGATGGATTGGCATTGGGTTTGTTCTCCAGTCTGGATGGATTGGCATTGGGTTTGTTCTCCAGTCTGGATGGATTGGCATTGGGTTTGTTCTCCAGTCTGGATGGATTGGCATTGGGTTTGTTCTCCAGTCTGGATGGATTGGCATTGGGTTTGTTCTCCAGTCTGGATGGATTGGCATTGGGTTTGTTCTCCAGTCTAGATGGATGGATTGGCATTGGGTTTGTTCTCCAGTCTGGATGGATTGGCATTGGGTTTGTTCTCCAGTCTGGATGGATGGATTGGCATTGGGTTTGTTCTCCAGTCTAGATGGATTGGCATTGGGTTTGTTCTCCAGTCCAGATGGATTGGCATTGGGTTTGTTCTCTAGTCTAGATGGATGGATTGGCATTGGGTTTGTTCTCCAGTCTGGCTGGATGGATTGGCATTGGGTTTGTTCTCCAGTCTGGATGGATGGATTGGCATTGGGTTTGTTCTCCAGTCTAGATGGATTGGCATTGGGTTTGTTCTCCAGTTCAGATGGATTGGCATTGGGTTTGTTCTCCAGTCCAGATGGATTGGCATTGGGTTTGTTCTCCAGTCTAGATGGATTGGCATTGGGTTTGTTCTCCAGTCTGGATGGATGGATTGGCATTGGGTTTGTTCTCCAGTCCAGATGGATTGGCATTGGGTTTGTTCTCCAGTCTAGATGGATGGATTGGCATTGGGTTTGTTCTCCAGTCTAGATGGATTGGCATTGGGTTTGTTCTCCAGTCTAGATGGATTGGCATTGGGTTTGTTCTCCAGTCCAGATGGATTGGCATTGGGTTTGTTCTCCAGTCCAGATGGATTGGCATTGGGTTTGTTCTCCAGTCCAGATGGATTGGCATTGGGTTTGTTCTCCAGTCCGGATGGATTGGCATTGGGTTTGTTCTCCAGTCTAGATGGATTGGCATTGGGTTTGTTCTCCAGTCCAGATGGATTGGCATTGGGTTTGTTCTCCAGTCTAGATGGATTGGCATTGGGTTTGTTCTCCAGTCCGGATGGATTGGCATTGGGTTTGTTCTCCAGTCTGGATGGATTGGCATTGGGTTTGTTCTCCAGTCTGGATGGATTGGCATTGGGTTTGTTCTCCAGTCTAGATGGATGGATTGGCATTGGGTTTGTTCTCCAGTCTGGATGGATTGGCATTGGGTTTGTTCTCCAGTCTGGATGGATGGATTGTTCTCCAGTCTAGATGGATGGATTGGCATTGGGTTTGTTCTCCAGTCTGGATGGATTGGCATTGGGTTTGTTCTCCAGTCTAGATGGATGGATTGGCATTGGGTTTGTTCTCCAGTCTGGATGGATTGGCATTGGGTTTGTTCTCCAGTCTGGATGGATTGGCATTGGGTTTGTTCTCCAGTCTGGATGGATTGGCATTGGGTTTGTTCTCCAGTCTGGATGGATTGGCATTGGTTTGTTCTCCAGTCTGGATGGATTGGCATTGGGTTTGTTCTCCAGTCTGGATGGATTGGCATTGGGTTTGTTCTCCAGTCTGGATGGATTGGCATTGGGTTTGTTCTCCAGTCCAGATGGATTGGCATTGGGTTTGTTCTCCAGTCTGGATGGATTGGCATTGGGTTTGTTCTCCAGTCTGGATGGATGGATTGGCATTGGGTTTGTTCTCCAGTCTAGATGGATTGGCATTGGGTTTGTTCTCCAGTCCAGATGGATTGGCATTGGGTTTGTTCTCCAGTCTAGATGGATGGATTGGCATTGGGTTTGTTCTCCAGTCTGGCTGGATGGATTGGCATTGGGTTTGTTCTCCAGTCTGGATGGATGGATTGGCATTGGGTTTGTTCTCCAGTCTAGATGGATGGATTGGCATTGGGTTTGTTCTCCAGTCTAGATGGATTGGCATTGGGTTTGTTCTCCAGTCTAGATGGATTGGCATTGGGTTTGTTCTCCAGTCCAGATGGATTGGCATTGGGTTTGTTCTCCAGTCCAGATGGATTGGCATTGGGTTTGTTCTCCAGTCCAGATGGATTGGCATTGGGTTTGTTCTCCAGTCCGGATGGATTGGCATTGGGTTTGTTCTCCAGTCTGGATGGATTGGCATTGGGTTTGTTCTCAGTCAGATGGATTGGCATTGGGTTTAGATGGATTGGCATTGGGTTTGTTCTCCAGTCCGGATGGATTGGCATTGGGTTTGTTCTCCAGTCTGGATGGATTGGCATTGGGTTTGTTCTCCAGTCTGGATGGATTGGCATTGGGTTTGTTCTCCAGTCTAGATGGATGGATTGGCATTGGGTTTGTTCTCCAGTCTGGATGGATTGGCATTGTGTTTGTTCTCCAGTCTGGATGGATGGATTGGCATTGGGTTTGTTCTCCAGTCTGGATGGATTGGCATTGGGTTTGTTCTCCAGTCTAGATGGATGGATTGGCATTGGATTTGTTCTCCAGTCTGGATGGATTGGCATTGGGTTTGTTCTCCAGTCTGGATGGATTGGCATTGGGTTTGTTCTCCAGTCTGGATGGATTGGCATTGGGTTTGTTCTCCAGTCTGGATGGATTGGCATTGGGTTTGTTCTCTAGTCTAGATGGATGGATTGGCATTGGGTTTGTTCTCCAGTCTGGATGGATTGGCATTGGGTTTGTTCTCCAGTCTTGATGGATTGGCATTGGGTTTGTTCTCTAGTCTAGATGGATGGATTGGCATTGGGTTTGTTCTCCAGTCTGGATGGATTGGCATTGGGTTTGTTCTCCAGTCTGGATGGATGGATTGGCATTGGGTTTGTTCTCCAGTCCAGATGGATTGGCATTGGGTTTGTTCTCCAGTCCAGATGGATTGGCATTGGGTTTGTTCTCCAGTCCAGATGGATTGGTCATTGGATTGGCATTGGGTTGGTTCTCCAGTCTGGATGGATTGGCATTGGGTTTGTTCTCCAGTCTGGATGGATTGGCATTGGGTTTGTTCTCTAGTCTAGATGGATGGATTGGCATTGGGTTTGTTCTCCAGTCTGGATGGATTGGCATTGGGTTTGTTCTACAGTCTGGATGGATTGGCATTGGGTTTGTTCTCTAGTCTAGATGGATGGATTGGCATTGGGTTTGTTCTCCAGTCTGGATGGATTGGCATTGGGTTTGTTCTCCAGTCTGGATGGATTGGCATTGGGTTTGTTCTCTAGTCTAGATGGATGGATTGGCATTGGGTTTGTTCTCCAGTCTGGATGGATTGGAATTGGGTTTGTTCTCCAGTCTGGATGGATGGATTGGCATTGGGTTTGTTCTCCAGTCTAGATGGATTGGCATTGGGTTTGTTCTCCAGTCCAGATGGATTGGCATTGGGTTTGTTCTCCAGTCTGGATGGATTGGCATTGGGTTTGTTCTCCAGTCTGGATGGATTGGCATTGGGTTTGTTCTCCAGTCTGGATGGATTGGCATTGGGTTTGTTCTCTAGTCTAGATGGATGGATTGGCATTGGGTTTGTTCTCCAGTCTGGATGGATTGGCATTGGGTTTGTTCTCCAGTCTGGATGGATGGATTGGCATTGGGTTTGTTCTCCAGTCTAGATGGATTGGCATTGGGTTTGTTCTCCAGTCTAGATGGATTGGCATTTTGTTTGTTCTCCAGTCTAGATGGATTGGCATTGGGTTTGTTCTCCAGTCTGGATGGATTGGCATTGGGTTTGTTCTCCAGTCCAGATGGATTGGCATTGGGTTTGGTTCTTTAATTGATTGAGCACCTTTCATTTCAAGGTATTCTCAGTTGTTATGTTCTCACTTAGGTAGAAGTCAAAATGCCTGATTTCTCTGCATAAAATATTTGAGGAAACAGTAGAAAGCAGAGACAGCTGTCAATCACAGTACATCAATTGTTTGCTCAAACATAACCCTCCCACCATATTTTACTATTCAAATGTCAATTCCAGAACTGGAATTCCAATTCTAAATATCTTCAATGCTTTTTAATTAGGAACATTTGTAATTGGATTATTTTTAATTTCTGAATTGACCTCAACCCTGCAACCCACTATTACCCACTGATCACTGATAGTTAGGGTTATGTAATTCCCCCAAGCTTAGCCTCGGACGCCATGCTCTTCACAAGACGAGATTTGGAAGGATAGCTCCGCGAGACGACCCTCACCCTGATTCTCCATTCTCCCACTAGCTACTAATCACGATAAAGGTTAGATGTGAGGGAAATAACCATCCTTTCTTCACTGAATTGAAATATAACTCACAGCCCCCAGCCTCCTCAACCCTTCCAAACACAAATGCTCTGCTCTCAAGATTGAAAATAATTGATTCCAGTAATATGATTGGAAGAAAAACAGAATGACGTTTATACTGTACATTCTAAATAGCTTTTGGAGGTTAGATAGATATTAATTTAGTTTATCTTGTGTATACATTTGAATGAATTTAATGTACCAGGTGGTCTATCAATCAGTACATCAGGTGCAGCTGCTCTCTGTTTTATCATATATGCATAGTCACTTTAACTATACATTCATGTACATACTACCTCAATTGGCCCGACCAACCAGTGCTCCCGCACATTGGCTAACCGGGCTGTCTGCATTGTGTCCCACCACCCACCAACCCCTCTTTTACGCTACTGCTACTCTCTGTTCATCATATATGCATAGTCACTTTAACCATATCTACATGTACATACTACCTCAATCAGCCTGACTAACCGGTGTCTGTATGTAGCCTCGCTACTTTTATAGCCTCTCTACTGTATATAGTCTTTTTACTGTTGTTTTATTTCTTTACTTACTTACTGTTCACCTAATACCTTTTTTAGACTATTGGTTAGAGCCTGTAAGTAAGCATTTCACTGTAAGGTCTACCTACACCTGTTGTATTCAGCATTTCACTGCAAGGTCTACCTACACCTGTTGTATTCAGCATTTCACTGCAAGGTCTACCTACACCTGTTGTATTCAGCATTTCACTGTAAGGTCTACCTACACCTGTTGTATTCAGCATTTCACTGTAAGGTCTACCTACACCTGTTGTATTCAGCGCACGTGACAAATAAACTTTGATTTGATTTGAGGTAGCAGGCATTCAAGATGGTGTGCCAGAGATGTCTTTTATTGGATGGTGGATGAGAATTTATGTGTTTTGTACAGAAAAAACCCAGATGTTTTTACTGATTTCTTGTTTGTCTTGAAATTTTCAATGGAGATTCTCCATTGAGCGTCATGCATTTTCAGTCCGGGAGTAGTAGGTCTAATCTGGGGTTGTCAAACCGACCCTATGCTTCTTTAACAGTAGTATTACAGACATGTCAACTTTTCTGTATGTCTTTTCATCAGTCCATTACACCAGTGAAAAGAAAATCTACTGCCTGCACTATAGTGGGCTATGGATTTTTCAGGGGGTTAAGGGTTATGTCTGGAGGAGGAAGTGACAGTACAGCCAACCTCTCTATACTGTAATCCACTATGGCTGTTTTCCTGCAAGAAAATAGGCCCGTAGGATTTCTTAGTTAGTTTGATGAAATATGAAGGCTCAAACAAATTACTATGCTAATGCCTTTTATGTATGCTTTTACTATGAGAAATGAATTCATTAAGCCACTTTCAACTGTCCATCATTCAAAGTTGTAAAACAAGGAAGAATGATTATTTTTAACGTAATACAGACACTAATCCATGTATAGGTTACTAATTCTGGATTAGCTAGATGTTAAACTTCACAGCTTCTATTCCGTCACATTACAGGGATTTTATATTTTAGTTTCACATAGAGAGTATTATGAGTATGATCTTATTTTCATGAGTAACTATTGGAAATTAAATTAAAAGGGTCTGGCTTGTGGTTTAATTCATCTCCATATTAACATTTCACTGTTGTAGCACCTTATCTGACTATCAAATCATTTCTGGGTAACAATTAAGTATCTTACTGTTTTCAATCAAAAAGGTAAAAAAAAAAAAAATAGCTTCTTAGCAAATAGCAATTTCTCAAGCAATAATTTTTCTGGGACTGTCTGGGAGTGGTCTGAGTGGGGAGGGGAAAACTGAAAACAGGCTGTTATTGGCTGAGAGGTTTGGAACTCTCTTATTTGCCGCCTTGATGACATCACCAGGCAGGCCAGAACTCCATCCCACCAAAACAGACTGAAATTTCAGACAGTCTTTTCAAACAGCTCTAACACTAAAAAGGCATTATCATAATTTTCACAATTTCACAGTATTATTACAACCTCATAGTGTGGAAATATATATCTATATCTTGAACGGAATGTAAAATACTGTAAGAACATGACATTAATACTGTACAAATGTCTCTGAATCTCTCCTTTAAATCTCTTTTCAACTGATAAAGTACTTTTGTCATCCTACATCAGACTCTAAGCAGGGTAGGATAGGTGGCCAGTCAATAGGTAGAAGATACACTGTACAGCTGGATAGAAATGAGTAATACACATCTACAGTACATTACAAATACTGTTCGCTCATAATGAGAAGAATCTTCAAAATCATCCAAGAACAATAACATTTTTTTTAATCAAATGTTTTATTTGTTATGCATTTTAATTTCCCAAATGTATGATGACTCAGTTCCATTGATGAGTCTACGGCGTTTTGGTTCCACATAGATTATATGACATGCAGATAAGGAAACAAATATTATAATAACTCATGTTTTACATTGTCAAACCCCGACACCCTCAATTTATTATTATTGACGAAGATCCTCAAACGGACATAATGAACAGCATTTTATTTGCCTTTTTCTAGCATCCGTCACATTGAAAAGTACAGCAACAGTGAGCCACATTGAGAATGTTCTAACAGAAAGGTTGACACAATGATTGATCCCACGACATTTTCCCTCCATAGGGAACGATCAAAATATATTTTAGTGCAAATATCAAAACATTGGAATGTATTTAAGGTTTTGCGTTCGTTTACCCTTTCACACTAGTGTTAGTTGTACATTCTTAGTCAGCAGATCTTATTACAACAGAATATATGGCTGAAAAGGTACCCTATTCCCTATATACGCTCAGAAGAAAAGGTGCTATCTAGAACCCAAAAGGGTTTTACGTCTGTCCCCATTGGAGAACCCTTTGAAGAACCTTTTATAGTTCCAGGTAGAGAGAGCCCTTTTGGTTCCAGGTAAAACTCTTTAGCGTTCCATGTAGAACCCTTTTCACAGAGGGTTCTACCTGGAACCAAAAAGTGTTCTCCTATGGGGACAGCCGAAGAACCCCTTTGGAACCCTTTTTTACTAAGAGTGTAGTGCCCTAATTTTGACCAGGAATAGGGTGCCATAGCACTAGCAGGCAGTGGCCACATTCGCAAGACCGGACTGCATGCCCCACTGCATGGTGGGAGTCTTTCTGTGCATAGTGCTTCGTTTCACACCTCTTTTCGGCAGGACAACAAGCTGGCTAGTTATGAGCTTAAAGGTGTTAAACAACATGACAGAGATGTAACAGCAGTCCAGTCGTCCAAATAAAAGTCCCACGTCAATCTCAATAACGTCTACAGTTTGACAGACAATAAAGTTGACCGGAGTGAACTATTTGACAGGTTTAATCTGAAACGGGATGTGTGATCTAATCTTAAACCCTGACCACACTAGAAATCTCCAGATATCATTGCGTGAAAAAAATGTATTTGAAGAAGTAAACATCTCTCTCAGACTAATTATACATTTTATTGTATTTATTATTATTATTATGTTTTACATTTGAATGTATATATCATATAATAATCACTTATTTTAGAAATATCCCCATACCCATGTTGATCGTTTTGACATGAACATGATGTCAGGTAAAACAGTCATTCCGTCTTTGGACAAAGTATACCCATGAAAGTTAAGATGGAATGTAGGCGTTACATTTAAAGTTTACCATGACAACAGAATAGTTTGTCTCTCCATGACAACAGAAACTGACTTAATAATGCAATATCAGACCTTTGTTAACCTATAAAACCTGATATCATTTGTCTTTTTCTTATCCTGAACCATAGTCCAAAGACTACTGTCAACGTCCAAGTAATATACTGGAGAAAAGTTATAATTCTGTAGCTTTTCCACCTTTTCAAGTTCACCAGGGCTGGGCTCAATTCCATTTCAAATCAGTCAAAAATAGGAATGTTCTTGTGTAATACCAGAGGACACATATCTACATGATTAAATCACACTATCTGAGAGCTTTATGAGCCTTGTGTTCTTGGCCTTGCTAATAATAGGTCAAAAGATTATATATATATATATAAAATATTTAATGCAACCAAAATATCTAGTAAACATTACTGGAACAAGTATTGTTTGTGACAGATGTACTCATCTACTCTATGTGGAAATGATAATAGCCCTTCTCAAAAATATGTCACACACAGAGAGAGAGAGAGAGAGAGGAGAGAGAAGGAGAGAGAGAGAGGAGAGAGAGAGAGAGAGGAGAGAGAGAAGGAGAGAGAGAGAGAGAGAGGAGAGAGAGAGAGAGAGAGGAGAGAGAGAAGGAGAGAGAGAGAGGAGAGAGAGAGAGAGAGAGAGAGAGAGAGAGACAGCACAATTAGACCCAACCAAATCATGAGAAAACAAAAAGATAATTACTTAACACATTGGAAAGAATTAACAAAAAAACAGAGCAAACTAGAATGCTATTTGGCCCTACACAGAGAGTACACAGCGGCAGAATACCTGACCACTGTGACTGACCCAAAATTAAGGAAAGCTTTGACTATGTACAGACTCAGTGAGCATAGCCTTGCTATTGAGAAAGGCCGCCGTAGGCAGACATGGCTCTCAAGAGAAGACAGGCTATGTGCTCACTGCCCACAAAATGAGGTGGAAACTGAGCTGCACTTCCTAACCTCCTGCCCAATGTATGACCATATTAGAGAGACATATTTCCCCCAGATTACACAGATCCACAAAGAATTCGAAAACAAATCCAATTTTGAAAAACTCCCATATCTTTTGGGTGAAATTCCACAGTGTGCCATCACAGCAGCAAGATTTGTGACCTGTTGCCACGAGAAAAGGGCAACCAGTGAAGAAGAAACACCATTGTAAATACAACCCATATTTATGCTTATTCATTTTTATCTTGTGTCCTTTAACTATTTGTACATTGTATATATATATATAATATGACATTTGTAATGTCTTTACTGTTTTGAAACTTCTGTATGTGTAATGTTTACTGTTAATTTTTGTTGTTTTTCACTTTATATATTCACTTTGTATGTTGTCTACCTCACTTGCTTTGGCAATGTTAACACATGTTTCCCATGCCAATAAAGCCCTTGAATTGAATTGAATTGAATTGAATTGAGAGAGAGAGAGAGAGAGAGAGAGAGAGAGAGAGAGAGAGAGAGAGAGAGAGAGAGAAGGAGAGAGAGAGAGAAATATGGCTGTTTTTCCTGTTTAACAATCCCTACTCTAAACAATTCCAGGAGGAAAGTGTGAGTCTCCAAGTTGGATTTTGGACACAGATTTATGCCCCTATCCCAGCCAGGGACAATCACCCAACCATCATATTCACTAATATGCTGCACCAAGGCATAGAGAAATTTGCATTATAATTGTAAAGCCAAATTGAAACCACTCATACATGTTCCATACATAACTGTAATTACAAGAGTATGTTTACAACTGGGGCAGAATATTTAAGTGTGATCTGTATGCTGATTGGAATACATGCTATTATCTTAGAGGACAATAATATACACAGATGTTTGATTTTATAGTTACTGCATATAGTATGTCCCCAACAGTACATGTGGAGGAAGCATATCTGAACTACAGGTATTGGGAGGAAGACAAAAACCTCAACAGCTTCTTTGACCAAAATGGAAACATATTGTTAAAATGGTCTGTAATAAAGAGAGCAAATCTGTATGGCAACACATCCTGTCTGGACTTTACTTGGGCAGTGGCACACTATCTGGACTTTACTTGGGCAGTGGCACACTATCTGGACTTTACTTGGGCAGTGGCACACTATCTGGACTTTACTTGGGCAGTGGCACACTGTCTGGACTTTACTTGGGCAGTGGCACATCCTGTCTGGACTTTACTTGGGCAGTGGCATCCTGTCTGGACTTTACTTGGGCAGTGGCACACTATCTGGACTTTACTTGGGCAGTGGCACACTATCTGGACTTTACTTGGGCAGTGGCACACTATCTGGACTTTACTTGGGCAGTGGCACACTGTCTGGACTTTACTTGGGCAGTGGCACACTATCTGGACTTTACTTGGGCAGTGGCACACTATCTGGACTTTACTTGGGCAGTGGCACACTATCTGGACTTTACTTGGGCAGTGGCACACTATCTGGACTTTACTTGGGCAGTGGCACACTGTCTGACTTTACTTGGGCAGTGGACTATCTGGACTTTACTTGGGCAGTGGCACACTATCTGGACTTTACTTGGGCAGTGGCACACTGTCTGGACTTTACTTGGGCAGTGGCACACTGTCTGGACTGGGCAGTTACACTGTGGGCAGTGGCACACTGTCTGGACTTGGGCAGTGGCACACTATTGGCACACTGTCTGACTTTACTTGGGCAGTGGCACACTATCTGGACTACTTGGGCAGTGGCACACTATCTGGACTTTACTTGGGCAGTGGCACACTGTCTGGACTTTACTTGGGCAGTGGCACACTGTCTGGACTTTACTTGGGCAGTGGCACACTGTCTGGCACACTGTCTTTACTTGGGCAGTGGCACACTGTCTGGACTTTACTTGGGCAGTGGCACACTGTCTGGACTTTACTTGGGCAGTGGCACACTGTCTGACTTTACTTGGGCAGTGGCACACTGTCTGGACTTTACTTGGGCAGTGGCACACTGTCTGGACTTTACTTGGGCAGTGGCACTATCTGTCTGGACACTTGTCTGGACTTGGGCAGTGGCACACTGTCTGGACTTTACTTGGGCAGTGGCACACTGTCTGGACTTTACTTGGGCAGTGGTCTGGACTTTACTTGGGCAGTGGCACACTGTCTGACTTTACTTGGGCAGTGGCACACTGTCTGGACTTGGGCAGTGGCACACTGTCTGGACTTTATGGGCAGTGGCACACTGTCTTTACTTGGGCAGTGGCACACTGTCTGGACTTTACTTGGGCAGTGGCACACTGTCTGGACTTTACTTGGGCAGTGGCACACTATCTGACTTTACTTGGGCAGTGGCACACTGTCTGGACTTTACTTGGGCAGTGGCACACTATCTGGACTTTACTTGGGCAGTGGCACACTGTCTGGACTATACTTGGGCAGTGGCACACTGTCTGGACTTTACTTGGGCAGTGGCACACTATCTGGACTTTACTTGGGCAGTGGCACATCTGTCTGGATCTTTACTTGGGCAGTGGCACACTGTCTGGACTTTACTTGGGCAGTGGCACACTGTCTGGACTTTACTTGGGCAGTGGCATCTGTGGCACACTATCTGTCAGTGGATCTTTACTTGGGCAGTGGCACACTGTCTGTCTGGACTTTACTTGGGCAGTGGCACACTGTCTGGACTTTACTTGGGCAGTGGCACACTATCTGACTTTACTTGGGCAGTGGCACACTGTCTGACTTTACTTGGGCAGTGGCACACTGTCTGGACTTTACTTGGGCAGTGGCACACTGTCTGGACTTTACTTGGGCAGTGGCACACTATCTGGACTTTACTTGGGCAGTGGCACACTATCTGGACTTTACTTGGGCAGTGGCACACTGTCTGGACTTTACTTGGGCAGTGGCACACTGTCTGGACTTTACTTGGGCAGTGGCACACTGTCTGGACTTTACTTGGGCAGTGGCACACTGTCAGTGGACTTTGACTTTACTTGTGGCACAGTGGGCAGTGGCACACTGTCTGGACTTTACTTGGGCAGTGGCACACTGTCTGGACTTTACTTGGGCAGTGGCACACTGTCTGGACTTTACTTGGGCAGTGGCACACTATCTGGACTTTACTTGGGCAGTGGCACACTATCTGGACTTTACTTGGGCAGTGGCACACTGTCTGACTTTACTTGGGCAGTGGCACACTATCTGGACTTTACTTGGGCAGTGGCACACTGTCTGGACTTTACTTGGGCAGTGGCACACTGTCTGGACTTTACTTGGGCAGTGGCACACTGTCTGGACTTTACTTGGGCAGTGGCACACTGTCTGGACTTTACTTGGGCAGTGGCACACTGTCTGGACTTTACTTGGGCAGTGGCACACTGTCTGACTTTACTTGGGCAGTGGCACACTGTCTGGACTTTACTTGGGCAGTGGCACACTATCTGGACTTTACTTGGGCAGTGGCACACTGTCTGGACTTTACTTGGGCAGTGGCACACTGTCTGACTTTACTTCAGTGGCACACTGTCTGGACTTTACTTGGGCAGTGGCACACTGTCTGGACTTTACTTGGGCAGTGGCACACTGGGCAGTGGCACACTGTCTGGACTTTACTTGGGCAGTGGCACACTGTCTGGACTTTACTTGGGCAGTGGCACACTGTCTGGACTTTACTTGGGCAGTGGCACACTGTCTGGACTTTACTTGGGCAGTGGTGGGCAGTGGCACACTGTCTGGACTTTACTTGGGCAGTGGCACACTGTCTGGACTTTACTTGGGCAGTGGCACACTGTCTGGACTTTACTTGGGCAGTGGCACACTGTCTGGACTTTACTTGGGCAGTGGCACACTGTCTGGACTTTACTTGGGCAGTGGCACACAGTGGCACACTGTCTGGACTTTACTTGGGCAGTGGCACACTATCTGGACTTTACTTGGGCAGTGGCACACTATCTGGACTTTACTTGGGCAGTGGCACATCTATCTGGCACACTGTCTGGACTTTACTTGGGCAGTGGCACATCTGTCAGTGGCACACTGTCTGACTTTACTTGGGCAGTGGCACACTGACTTTACTTCTGGACTTTACTTTGGGCAGTGGCACACTGTCTGGACTTTACTTGGGCAGTGGCACACTGTCTGGACTTTACTTGGGCAGTGGCACACTGTCTGGACTTTACTTGGGCAGTGGCACACTGTCTGGACTTTACTTGGGCAGTGGCACACTGTCTGGACTTTACTTGGGCAGTGGCACACTATCTGGACTTTACTTGGGCAGTGGCACACTATCTGGACTTTACTTGGGCAGTGGCACACTGTCTGGACTTTACTTGGGCAGTGGCACACTGTCTGGACTTTACTTGGGCAGTGGCACACTATCTGGACTTTACTTGGGCAGTGGCACACTATCTGGACTTTACTTGGGCAGTGGCACACTGTCTCTGTGATGTGTGTTATGTAGTTTGGGATATAGGAGAAATCAATTAGAAACTCAATGAATACATATAAGTGTTGTTGAATATGAAATATATACAGTTGAAGTGGGGAAGTTTACATACACTTAGGTTGGAGTCATTACAACTAGTTTACATACACTTAGGTTGGAGTCATTAAAACTAGTTTACATACACTTAGGTTGGAGTCATTAAAACTAGTTTACATACACTTAGGTTGGAGTCATTAAAACTAGTTTACATACACTTAGGTTGGAGTCATTAAAACTAGTTTACATACACTTAGGTTGGAGTCATTAAAACTTGTTTTTCAACCACTCCACACATTTCTTGTTAACAAACTATAGTTTTGGCAAGTTGGTTAGGACATCTACTTTGTGCATGAAACAAGTAATTTTTTCAACAATTGTTTATAGACAGATTATTTCACTTATAATTCACTGCATCACAATTCCAGTGGGTCAGAAGTTTACATACACTAAGTTGACTGCACCTTTAAACAGCTTGGAAAATTCCCAAAAATTATGTCATGGCTTTAGAAGATTCTGATAGGCTAATTGACATCATTTGAGTCAATTGGAGGTGAACCTGTGGATGTATTTCAAGGCCTACCTTCAAACTCAGTGCCTCTGCTTGACGTCATGGGAAAATCAGAAGAAATCAGCCAAGACCCCAGAAAAAAATTGAAGACCACCACAAGTCTGGTTCATCCTTGGGAGCAATTTCCAAACGCCTGAAGATACCACATTCATCTGTACAAACAATAGTACGCAAGTATAAACACCATGGGACCACGCAGTCGTCATACCGCTCAGGAAGGAGACACGTTCTGTCTCCTAGAGATGAACATACTTTGGTGCGAAAAGTGCGAACCAATCCCACAACAGCAAAGGACCTTGTGAAGATGCTGGAGGAATAGATGGAATTAGATGGTATCGTGAGGCAGGAAAATTACGTGGATATATTGAAGCAACATCTCAAGACATCAGTCAGGAAGTTAAAGCTTGGTCGCAAATGGGTCTTCCAAATGGACAATGACCACAAGCATACTTCCAAAGTTGTGGCAAAATGGCGTAAGGACAGACAAAGTCAAGGTATTGGAGTGGCCATCACAAAGCCCTGACCTCAATACCATAGAAAGTTTGTGGGCAGAACTGAAAAAGCGTGTGCGAGCAAGGAGGCCTACAAACCTGATTCAGTTACACCAGCACTGTCAGGAGGAATGGGCCAAAATTCACCCAACTTATTGTGGGAAGCTTGTGGAAGTTAAACAATTTAAAGGCAATGCTACCAAATACTAATGGAGTATGTCGACTTCTGACCCACTGGGAATGTGATGAAAGAAATAAAAGCTGAAATAAATCAGTTATAGGGCCAGGTGTTATGGGGCCAGGTGTTATGGGGCCAGGTGGTAAAGGAGTAGGGTGTTATAGGAGTAGGTGTTATTGGGGTAGGGTGTTATAGGGCCAGGTGTTATAGGGCCAGGTGTTATAGGGCCAGGTGGTATAGGAGTAGGGTGTTATAGGAGTAGGTGTTATAGGGGTAGGGTGTTATAGGGCCAGGTGTTATAGGGCCAGGTGGTATAGGAGTAGGGTGTTATAGGAGTAGGTGTTATAGGGGTAGGTGTTATAGGGCCAGGTGTTATGGGGCCAGGTGTTATAGGGCCAGGTGGTATAGGAGTAGGGTGTTATAGGAGTAGGTGTTATAGGGGTAGGTGTTATAGGGCCAGGTGTTATGGGGCCAGGTGTTATGGGGCCAGGTGTTATAGGGCCAGGTGTTATAGGGCCAGGTGGTATAGGAGTAGGGTGTTATAGGAGTAGGTGTTATGGGGCCAGGTGTTATAGGGCCAGGTGTTATAGGGCCAGGTGGTATAGGAGTAGGGTGTTATAGGAGTAGGTGTTATAGGGGTAGGTGTTATAGGGCCAGGTGTTATGGGGCCAGGTGGTATAGGAGTAGGGTGTTATAGGAGTAGGTGTTATAGGGGTAGGTGTTATAGGGCCAGGTGGTATAGAAACACATTTTACAGCATTAGATATACATTTATGGACTGAGTTCGAAAATAATTTTTTTAATCTTTGGACATTTTTTAGGAGCTGAATGAAAGTACATGATGGAGGTAAATACACAGACACATGTTCTAATACGACATATAATTCAGATATATCGATATAATTCAGTCTATTTGTCATCAACAAACTGTATGTGGTCGACACAGGCCATCCACAGAGCTGAGAATCTACAACAGCCCAAACTTCTGGATTTAGTAAACAGAGTCTGTTGCCGGGAGACTACTGGCCATAGGCCATCTTTTGTATTGTTGTATTTGGTGTAATTTCCCTCCTCTCTCCTTTTAGTTTTGTATGCTGGAGATGTGAAAGGAATGTGTTAAGTATTTTCTTTTAGCGGGCATATGGCACAACTATTACAGTCTAGTTAGAGTTTGTGCCCATAAGATTCAGAGACACTTATAAACAGGGTCTATATGAATCAACAACATGGTGTGACGTCACGATAGAAACACACACACACACATAGTATAAACACACAGTACAAGTAGTAGTACACAGACATCATTACAATGGCTTCATCATATTTCTCCTTGTCTTTTCTTTGCGTATACACTTGTTAGGATACAGTTGGTGAGAAGGGTTTAGACACGTAGGTAGATAGTTTTGAGAAGGGTTTAGACACACAGGTAGATAGTTTTGAGAAGGGTTTAGACACGTAGGTAGATAGTTTTGAGAAGGGTTTAGACACATAGGTAGATAGTTTTGAGAAGGGTTTAGACACACAGGTAGATCGTTTTGAGAAGGGTTTAGACACATAGGTAGATAGTTTTGAGAAGGGTTTAGACACATAGGTAGATAGTTTTGAGAAGGGTTTAGACACACAGGTAGATCGTTTTGAGAAGGGTTTTGATCGTTTTGAGAAGGGTTTAGACACACAGGTAGATCGTTTTGAGAAGGGTTTAGACACACAGGTAGATAGTTTTGAGAAGGGTTTAGACACACAGGTAGATAGTTTTGAGAAGGGTTTAGACACATAGGTAGATAGTTTTGAAGGGTTTAGAGGTAGATAGTTTTGAGAAGGGTTTAGACACACAGGTAGATCGTTTTGAGAAGGGTTTAGACACACAGGTAGATAGTTTTGAGAAGGGTTTAGACACATAGGTAGATAGTTTTGAGAAGGGTTTAGACACACAGGTAGATTGTTTTGAGAAGGGTTTAGACACATAGGTAGATAGTTTTGAGAAGGGTTTAGACACACAGGTAGATTGTTTTGAGAAGGGTTTAGACACATAGGTAGATAGTTTTGAGAAGGGTTTAGACACACAGGTAGATTGTTTTGAGAAGGGTTTAGACACATAGGTAGATAGTTTTGAGAAGGGTTTAGACACACAGGTAGATAGTTTTGTTAAGCTAGGTTTTTTCTTTACAGAAAACAAACGTTATCATTTTTTTTGCAGTTGAAACAATATGGCTTTACCAAGTGAAATCCCTATCAGACTTAAAAAAAAAAAAAAAAATTAATTACAAATAATCTACTCATAAACTATGATTATTGAATGTTCATTTTTCGAAATATATCAATCTTCAATGTCATGTAGCCATGTACGTTATTAGAAAGATATGAGAATTTCTTACAATAAAACTTCACAGGATTTGGTCTTTGGAAAGTGAAACCCAAAATGACAGCAGTATTCATACAACTGTATGTTGCCAGCCTATTCCTACTGCTATCAACAAGACCAAATCTGGACCACTTCCTTAGTTCTGGACCACTTCCTTACTGCTGGACCACTTCCTTACTTCTGGACCACTTCCTTACTTCTGGACCACTTCCTTACTTCTGGACCACTTCCTTACTTCTGGACCACTTCCTTAGTTCTGGACCACTTCCTTACTTCTGGACCACTTCCTTACTTCTGGACCACTTCCTTACTTCTGGACCACTTTCTTACTTCTGGACCACTTCCTTACTTCTGGACCACTTTCTTACTTCTGGACCACTTCCTTACTTCTGGACCACTTCCTTACTTCTGGACCACTTCCTTACTTCTGGACCACTTCCTTACTTCTGTTCTGGACCACTTCCTTACTTCTGGACCACTTCCTTACTTCTGGACCACTTCCTTACTGCTGGACCACTTCCTTACTGCTGGACCACTTCCTTAGTTCTGGACCACTTCCTTACTTCTGGACCACTTCCTTACTTCTGGACCACTTCCTTAGTTCTGGACCACTTCCTTAGTTCTGGACAGTTTCCTTATTTACTAGTGACGAAAGAATAATAATCTGAGTGTATACTGTTGAATATGAATCGTGTGTATTCTATGGATAATCTGAGTGTATAATGTTGAATATGAATCGTGTGTATTCTATGGATAATCTGAGTGTATAACTTTGATGCAGTGAGCTTTGTTTTTAATGCAACAGTAAGTAAAGATGGTTTCTCCCACAAAAATGCAGTCTTGTCTGTCAGGCTGATAATTAGAGATGTTTTATATTAGTCAGGTTTTTAAAGGGAAATCAAATAGTCCAGATTACTTTAGTGTTTCATATCATAAGAGACCAGATCTATACATAGAGCCAGACTAACATTAAATACATACGTCAATAATGTGGCCGGTTTACTTCCTTTTAAGACAAACACCACATTATAAAGTTAAATTACGCCGTCTAACGACTTCAACGAGACCCTCATTAACAGTTCCCCTGTTGGAGGAAGGTCCCACGAAGACACAGTCTAACCTAACTAAACTGATGATCTCAAAAAGACCTAGAATAGAATATCCCCTTCCCATACAGTTACAGTAGCTTACTTACTATAAAAATAGAAAAAGCCAGTGAATTTTAAAAAAAGCGCTCCATCTTCAGATACGTGTTGTCAGTGCATTTCAACCACATGAGCAGGAATTGCCCATTGAAGTGTCCATTAGTACGGTGGATTGAACCCTGCTCTCTAATGCATGGCTGGACAGAAACTCCTTACCCCAGTTAATACCAATGGCCAACCAATCCAAATGCATCTACCTGGTGCGGTGGATCGATCTACCAATTTTGGAATGTTAGATAAGTGGATAATTATTTTTTATATATACACTTAGTCGGTGATTGAGAGACCGACCAAAAGCTGTGGGGCGGTATATAACCACATTGTGTCTAGTCTAGAAAACAACAAATATTTCTGTAAAGGCAGTGAATAGCCACCTCACAGTTTGGCAAGAACCCTTCCACCCCTCCTACCCCCCTCCTCCAGTCCCAGATCTCCCCTCCCCTCCCCCAGTCCCAGATCTCCCCCTGTCCCAGATCTCCCCCACTCCCCCTCCCCTGTCCCAGATCTCCCTCCCCTCCCCCAGTCCCAGATCTCCCCCTGTCCCAGATCCCCCCACTCCCCCAGTCCCAGATCTCCCCCAGTCCCAGATCTCCCCCACTCCCCCAGTCCCAGATCCCCCCTGTCCCAGATCTCCCCCACTCCCCCAGTCCCAGATCTCCCCCTGTCCCAGATCTCCCCCACTCCCCCTCCCCTGGCTGGACCGATGTGTTGTTGTTGTTGTTGTTGATGTGTTCATTACTTCTTGAACATGTCCTGCAGACGTCCAGGGAGGAACTTGAGGACGGTGTCCAGAATGCTCTCCTCATCCTCGTCGTCCTCGTCTCCACACCCGGCTGGGATGGCCTTCTTGGCGCGCGTCAGAGACCCCTCACAGGCCTGCTCCATGGCTGCCTTCTCTTCCGCCTCCTTCTCCTCCTTCTTCTTCAGTCCATACTGCGCGGATGAAGGGCAGAGAGTTAATACTATGCAGTATATACTGTATGAGGATGTCACTTTCAAAGAAGTAACGCCCCCCACCCCCCTGTTGAGGTCATATGGTGTTCCACAAGGTTTGATTCTTGGACCTATATTGCCTTCAGAAAGTATTCACACACGGACTTTTTCCACATTTTGTTGTGTTACAAAGTGGAATTAAAACATGTTGAATTGCCATGTTTTTTTGTCACCTGCCTGTTTTTTTTTAACTAATTAACACCTTTGTTATGGCAAACCTAAATAAGTTCAGGAGTAAATATTTATTTAACAAGTAACATAATAAGTTGTATGGACTCGACAAAACCTATTCCCCCTCAGGAGACTGAAAAGATTTGGCATGGGTCCTCAGATCCTTAAAAAGTTATACAGCTGCACCATCGAGAGCATGCTGACCGGTTGCATCACTGCCTGGTATGGCAACTGCTCGGACTCTGAAAGCAAGGCACTACAGAGGGTAGTGCGTACGACCCAGTACATCACTGGGCCAAGCTTCCTGCCATCTAGGACCTCTATGCCAGGCGGTGTCAGAAGAAGGCCCTAAAAATTGTCAAAGAATCCAGCCACCTTAGTCATGAACTGTTCTCCCTACTACCGCATGGCAAGCGGTACTGGAGCGCCAAGTCTAGGTCCAAGAGGGTTCTAAACAGCTTCTACCCCCGAGCCATTAGACTTCTGAACAGCTAATCAAATGGCAACGAAGACTATTTGCACCCCCCCCCCCCCCCTTACGCTGCTGCTGCTACTCTCTGTTAATTATCTATACATAGTCACTTTAATAATTCAACCTACATGTACATATTACCTCAATTACCTTGACTAACCGGTGCCCCCAGCACATTGACTCTGTACCGGTGCCCCCAGCACATTGACTCTGTACCGGTGCACCCAGCACATTGACTCTGTACCGGTGCCCCCAGCACATTGACTCTGTACCGGTGCCCCCAGCACATTGACTCTGTACCGGTGCCCCCAGCACATTGACTCTGTACCGGTGCCCCCAGCACATTGACTCTGTACCGGTGCCCCCAGCACATTGACTCTGTACCGGTGCCCCCAGCACATTGACTCTGTACCGGTGCCCCCAGCACATTGACTCTGTACCGGTGCCCCCAGCACATTGACTCTGTACCGGTGCCCCCAGCACATTGACTCTATACCGGTGCCCCCAGCACATTGACTCTGTACCGGTGCCCCCAGCACATTGACTCTGTACCGGTGCCCCCAGCACATTGACTCTGTACCGGTGCCCCCAGCACATTGACTCTGTACCGGTGCCCCCAGCACATTGACTCTGTACCGGTGCCCCCAGCACATTGACTCTGTACCGGTGCCCCCTGTATATAGTCTCACTATTGTTATTTTCTGCTGCTCTTTAATTACTTGTTATTCTTATCTCTTACTTTTTTGACTTCTCTTTTTTTCTTCTTAAAACTGCATTGTTGGTTAAGGGCTTGTATTCAGCATTTCACTGTGAGGTCTACTACACCTGTTGTATTCAGCATTTCACTGTAAGGTCTACTACACCTGTTGTATTCAGCATTTCACTGTAAGGTCTACTACACCTGTTGTATTCAGCATTTCACTGTGAGGTCTACTACACCTGTTGTATTCAGCATTTCACTGTAAGGTCTACTACACCTGTTGTATTCAGCATTTCACTGTCTACTACACCTGTTGTATTCAGGTCTACTACACCTGTTGTATTCAGCATTTCACTGTAGGTCTACTACAGGTCTACTAGGTCTAACCTGTTGTATTCAGCATTTCACTGTAAGGTCTACTACACCTGTTGTATTCAGCATTTCACTGTAAGGTCTACTACACCTATTGTATTTCAGCTGATGTATTTTCACTGTAAGGTCTACTACACCTGTTGTATTCAGCATTTCACTGTAAGGTCTACTACACCTGTTGTATTCAGCATTTCACTGTAAGGTCTACTACACCTGTTGTATTCAGCATTTCACTGTAAGGTCTACTACACCTGTTGTATTCAGCATTTCACTGTAAGGTCTACTAACCTGTTATATTCAGCATTTCACTGTGAGGTGAACCTGTTGTATTCAGCATTTCACTCTGAGGTCTGTTGTATTACATTTCACCTGTTGTATTCAGCATTTCACTGTAAGGTCTACTACACCTGTTGTATTCAGCATTTCACTGTGAGGTCTACTACACCTGTTGTATTCAGCATTTCACTGTAAGGTCTAACCTGATGTATTCAGCATTTCACTGTAAGGTCTAACCTGATGTATTCAGCATTTCACTGTAAGGTCTAACCTGATGTATTCAGCATTTCACTGTAAGGTCTACTACACCTGTTGTATTCAGCATTTCACTGTAAGGTCTAACCTGATGTATTCAGCATTTCACTGTAAGGTCTAACCTGTTGTATTCAGCATTTCACTGTAAGGTCTACTACACCTGTTGTATTCAGCATTTCACTGTAAAGGTCTACTACACCTGTTGTATTCAGCATTTTAACCTGATGTCAGCATTTCACTGAGGTGAACCTGTTGTATTCAGCATTTCACTGTGAGGTCTACTACACCTGTTGTATTCAGCATTTCACTGTAAGGTCTACTACACCTGTTGTATTCAGCATTTCACTGTGAGGTCTACTACACCTGTTGTATTCAGCATTTCACTGTAAGGTCTACTACACCTGTTGTATTCAGCATTTCACTGTAAGGTCTACTACACCTGTTGTATTCAGCATTTCACTGTGAGGTACTAACCTGTTGTATTCAGCATTTCACTGTAAGGTCTACTACACCTGTTGTATTCAGCATTTCACTGTAAGGTCTAACCTGATGTATTCAGCATTTCACTGTAAGGTCTACTACACCTGTTGTATTCAGCATTTCACTGTAAGGTCTACTACACCTGTTGTATTCAGCATTTCACTGTAAGGTCTACTACACCTGTTGTATTCAGCATTTCACTGTAAGGTCTACTACACCTGTTGTATTCAGCATTTCACTGTAAGGTCTACTACACCTGTTATATTCAGCATTTCACTGTGAGGTGAACCTGTTGTATTCAGCATTTCACTCTGAGGTCTACTACACCTGTTGTATTCAGCATTTCACTGTAAGGTCTACTACACCTGTTGTATTCAGCATTTCACTGTGAGGTCTACCTACACCTGTTGTATTCAGCATTTCACTGTAAGGTCTAACCTGATGTATTCAGCATTTCACTGTAAGGTCTAACCTGATGTATTCAGCATTTCACTGTAAGGTCTAACCTGATGTATTCAGCATTTCACTGTAAGGTCTAACCTGTTGTATTCAGCATTTCACTGTAAGGTCTACTACACCTGTTGTATTCAGCATTTCACTGTAAGGTCTACTACACCTGTTGTATTCAGCATTTCACTGTGAGGTGAACCTGTTGTATTCAGCATTTCACTGTAAGGTCTACTACACCTGTTGTATTCAGCATTTCACTGTAAGGTCTACTACACCTGTTGTATTCAGCATTTCACTGTGAGGTCTACTACACCTGTTGTATTCAGCATTTCACTGTAAGGTCTACTACACCTGTTGTATTCAGCATTTCACTGTAAGGTCTACTACACCTGTTGTATTCAGCATTTCACTGTAAGGTCTAACCTGTTGTATTCAGCATTTCACTGTAAGGTCTACTACACCTGTTGTATTCAGCATTTCACTGTAAGGTCTAACCTGATGTATTCAGCATTTCACTGTAAGGTCTACTACACCTGTTGTATTCAGCATTTCACTGTAAGGTCTACTACACCTATTGTATTCAGCATTTCACTGTAAGGTCTACTACACCTGTTGTATTCAGCATTTCACTGTAAGGTCTACTACACCTGTTGTATTCAGCATTTCACTGTAAGGTCTACTACACCTGTTATATTCAGCATTTCACTGTGAGGTGAACCTGTTGTATTCAGCATTTCACTCTGAGGTCTAACCTGATGTATTCAGCATTTCACTGTAAGGTCTAACCTGATGTATTCAGCATTTCAGTGTAAGGTCTAACCTGATGTATTCAGCATTTCACTGTAAGGTCTACTACACCTGTTGTATTCAGCATTTCACTGTAAGGTCTAACCTGATGTATTCAGCATTTCACTGTAAGGTCTAACCTGTTGTATTCAGCATTTCACTGTAAGGTCTACTACACCTGTTGTATTCAGCATTTCACTGTGAGGTCTACTACACCTGTTGTATTCAGCATTTCACTGTAAGGTATAATCTGTTGTATTCAGCATTTCACTGTAAGGTCTACCTACACCTGTTGTATTCAGCATTCCACTGTAAGATCTACCTACACCTGTTGTATTCAGCATTTCACTGTAAGATCTACCTACACCTGTTGTATTCAGCATTTCACTGTAAGGTCTACCTACACCTGTTGTATTCAGCATTTCACTGTAATGTCTACTACACCTGTTGTATTCAGCATTTCACTGTAAGATCTACCTACACCTGTTGTATTCAGCATTTCACTGTAAGATCTACCTACACCTGTTGTATTCAGCATTTCACTGTAAGGTCTACTACACCTGTTGTATTCAGCATTTCACTGTGAGGTCTACTACACCTGTTGTATTCAGCATTTCACTGTAAGGTCTACTACACCTGTTGTATTCAGCATTTCACTGTAAGGTCTACTACACCTGTTGTATTCAGCATTTCACTCTGAGGTCTACTACACCTGTTGTATTCAGCATTTCACTCTGAGGTCTACTACACCTGTTGTATTCAGCATTTCACTGTGAGGTCTACTACACCTGTTGTATTCAGCATTTCACTGTAAGGTCTACTACACCTGTTGTATTCAGCATTTCACTGTGAGGTCTACTACACCTGTTGTATTCAGCATTTCACTGTAAGGTCTACTACACCTGTTGTATTCAGCATTTCACTGTAAGGTCTACTACACCTGTTGTATTCAGCATTTCACTGTAAGGTCTAACCTGTTGTATTCAGCATTTCACTGTAAGGTCTACTACACCTGTTGTATTCAGCATTTCACTGTAAGGTCTAACCTGATGTATTCAGCATTTCACTGTAAGGTCTAACCTGATGTATTCAGCATTTCACTGTAAGGTCTACTACACCTGTTGTATTCAGCATTTCACTGTAAGGTCTAACCTGATGTATTCAGCATTTCACTGTAAGGTCTAACCTGATGTATTCAGCATTTCACTGTAAGGTCTAACCTGTTGTATTCAGCATTTCACTGTAAGGTCTACTACACCTGTTGTATTCAGCATTTCACTGTAAGGTCTACTACACCTGTTGTATTCAGCATTTCACTGTAATGTCTACTACACCTGTTATATTCAGCATTTCACTGTGAGGTGAACCTGTTGTATTCAGCATTTCACTCTGAGGTCTACTACACCTGTTGTATTCAGCATTTCACTGTAAGGTCTACTACACCTGTTGTATTCAGCATTTCACTGTGAGGTCTACCTACACCTGTTGTATTCAGCATTTCACTGTAAGGTCTAACCTGATGTATTCAGCATTTCACTGTAAGGTCTAACCTGATGTATTCAGCATTTCACTGTAAGGTCTAACCTGATGTATTCAGCATTTCACTGTAAGGTCTACTACACCTGTTGTATTCAGCATTTCACTGTAAGGTCTAACCTGATGTATTCAGCATTTCACTGTAAGGTCTAACCTGTTGTATTCAGCATTTCACTGTAAGGTCTACTACACCTGTTGTATTCAGCATTTCACTGTAAGGTCTACTACACCTGTTGTATTCAGCATTTCACTGTGAGGTGAACCTGTTGTATTCAGCATTTCACTCTGAGGTCTACTACACCTGTTGTATTCAGCATTTCACTGTAAGGTCTACTACACATGTTGTATTCAGCATTTCACTGTGAGGTCTACTACACCTGTTGTATTCAGCATTTCACTGTAAGGTCTACTACACCTGTTGTATTCAGCATTTCACTGTAAGGTCTACTACACCTGTTGTATTCAGCATTTCACTGTAAGGTCTAACCTGTTGTATTCAGCATTTCACTGTAAGGTCTACTACACCTGTTGTATTCAGCATTTCACTGTAAGGTCTACTACACCTGTTATATTCAGCATTTCACTGTGAGGTGAACCTGTTGTATTCAGCATTTCACTCTGAGGTCTACTACACCTGTTGTATTCAGCATTTCACTGTAAGGTCTACTACACCTGTTGTATTCAGCATTTCACTGTGAGGTCTACCTACACCTGTTGTATTCAGCATTTCACTGTAAGGTCTAACCTGATGTATTCAGCATTTCACTGTAAGGTCTAACCTGATGTATTCAGCATTTCACTGTAAGGTCTAACCTGATGTATTCAGCATTTCACTGTAAGGTCTACTACACCTGTTGTATTCAGCATTTCACTGTAAGGTCTAACCTGATGTATTCAGCATTTCACTGTAAGGTCTAACCTGTTGTATTCAGCATTTCACTGTAAGGTCTACTACACCTGTTGTATTCAGCATTTCACTGTAAGGTCTACTACACCTGTTGTATTCAGCATTTCACTGTGAGGTGAACCTGTTGTATTCAGCATTTCACTCTGAGGTCTACTACACCTGTTGTATTCAGCATTTCACTGTAAGGTCTACTACACCTGTTGTATTCAGCATTTCACTGTGAGGTCTACTACACCTGTTGTATTCAGCATTTCACTGTAAGGTCTACTACACCTGTTGTATTCAGCATTTCACTGTAAGGTCTACTACACCTGTTGTATTCAGCATTTCACTGTAAGGTCTAACCTGTTGTATTCAGCATTTCACTGTAAGGTCTACTACACCTGTTGTATTCAGCATTTCACTGTAAGGTCTAACCTGATGTATTCAGCATTTCACTGTAAGGTCTACTACACCTGTTGTATTCAGCATTTCACTGTAAGGTCTACTACACCTATTGTATTCAGCATTTCACTGTAAGGTCTACTACACCTGTTGTATTCAGCATTTCACTGTAAGGTCTACTACACCTGTTGTATTCAGCATTTCACTGTAAGGTCTACTACACCTGTTATATTCAGCATTTCACTGTGAGGTGAACCTGTTGTATTCAGCATTTCACTCTGAGGTCTACTACACCTGTTGTATTCAGCATTTCACTGTAAGGTCTACTACACCTGTTGTATTCAGCATTTCACTGTGAGGTCTACCTACACCTGTTGTATTCAGCATTTCACTGTAAGGTCTAACCTGATGTATTCAGCATTTCACTGTAAGGTCTAACCTGATGTATTCAGCATTTCAGTGTAAGGTCTAACCTGATGTATTCAGCATTTCACTGTAAGGTCTACTACACCTGTTGTATTCAGCATTTCACTGTAAGGTCTAACCTGATGTATTCAGCATTTCACTGTAAGGTCTAACCTGTTGTATTCAGCATTTCACTGTAAGGTCTACTACACCTGTTGTATTCAGCATTTCACTGTGAGGTCTACTACACCTGTTGTATTCAGCATTTCACTGTAAGGTATAATCTGTTGTATTCAGCATTTCACTGTAAGGTCTACCTACACCTGTTGTATTCAGCATTCCACTGTAAGATCTACCTACACCTGTTGTATTCAGCATTTCACTGTAAGATCTACCTACACCTGTTGTATTCAGCATTTCACTGTAAGGTCTACCTACACCTGTTGTATTCAGCATTTCACTGTAATGTCTACTACACCTGTTGTATTCAGCATTTCACTGTAAGATCTACCTACACCTGTTGTATTCAGCATTTCACTGTAAGGTCTACTACACCTGTTGTATTCAGCATTTCACTGTGAGGTCTACTACACCTGTTGTATTCAGCATTTCACTGTAAGGTCTACTACACCTGTTGTATTCAGCATTTCACTGTAAGGTGAATACACCTGTTGTATTCGGCATTTCACTGTGAGGTCTACTACACCTGTTGTATTCAGCATTTCACTGTAAGGTCTACACCTGTTATATTCAGCATTTCACTGTGAGGTCCTACTACACCTGTTGTATTCAGCATTTCACTTTAAGGTCTACTACACCTGTTGTATTCAGCATTTCACTGTAAGGTCTACTATACCTGTTGTATTCAGCATTTCACTGTAAGGTCTACTACACCTGTTGTATTCAGCATTTCACTGTAAGGTCTACTACACCTGTTGTATTCAGCATTGCACTGTAAGGTCTACTACACCTGTTGTATTCAGCATTTCACTGTGAGGTCTACTACACCTGTTGTATTCAGCATTTCACTGTGAGGTCTACTACACCTGTTGTATTCAGCATTTCACTGTGAGGTCTACTACACCTGTTGTATTCAGCATTTCACTGTAAGGTCTAACCTGATGTATTCAGCATTTCACTGTAAGGTCTACTACACCTGTTGTATTCAGCATTTCACTGTGAGGTCTACTACACCTGTTGTATTCAGCATTTCACTGTAAGGTCTACTACACCTGTTGTATTCAGCATTTCACTGTAAGGTCTACTACACCTGTTATATTCAGCATTTCACTGTGAGGTGAACCTGTTGTATTCAGCATTTCACTCTGAGGTCTACTACACCTGTTGTATTCAGCATTTCACTGTAAGGTCTACTACACCTGTTGTATTCAGCATTTCACTGTGAGGTCTACCTACACCTGTTGTATTCAGCATTTCACTGTAAGGTCTAACCTGATGTATTCAGCATTTCACTGTAAGGTCTAACCTGATGTATTCAGCATTTCAGTGTAAGGTCTAACCTGATGTATTCAGCATTTCACTGTAAGGTCTACTACACCTGTTGTATTCAGCATTTCACTGTAAGGTCTAACCTGATGTATTCAGCATTTCACTGTAAGGTCTAACCTGTTGTATTCAGCATTTCACTGTAAGGTCTACTACACCTGTTGTATTCAGCATTTCACTGTGAGGTCTACTACACCTGTTGTATTCAGCATTTCACTGTAAGGTATAATCTGTTGTATTCAGCATTTCACTGTAAGGTCTACCTACACCTGTTGTATTCAGCATTCCACTGTAAGATCTACCTACACCTGTTGTATTCAGCATTTCACTGTAAGATCTACCTACACCTGTTGTATTCAGCATTTCACTGTAAGGTCTACCTACACCTGTTGTATTCAGCATTTCACTGTAATGTCTACTACACCTGTTGTATTCAGCATTTCACTGTAAGATCTACCTACACCTGTTGTATTCAGCATTTCACTGTAAGATCTACCTACACCTGTTGTATTCAGCATTTCACTGTAAGGTCTACTACACCTGTTGTATTCAGCATTTCACTGTGAGGTCTACTACACCTGTTGTATTCAGCATTTCACTGTAAGGTCTACTACACCTGTTGTATTCAGCATTTCACTGTAAGGTGAATACACCTGTTGTATTCGGCATTTCACTGTGAGGTCTACTACACCTGTTGTATTCAGCATTTCACTGTAAGGTCTACACCTGTTGTATTCAGCATTTCACTGTGAGGTCCTACTACACCTGTTGTATTCAGCATTTCACTGTAAGGTCTACTACACCTGTTGTATTCAGCATTTCACTGTAAGGTCTACTATACCTGTTGTATTCAGCATTTCACTGTAAGGTCTACTACACCTGTTGTATTCAGCATTTCACTGTAAGGTCTACTACACCTGTTGTATTCAGCATTGCACTGTAAGGTCTACTACACCTGTTGTATTCAGCATTTCACTGTGAGGTCTACTACACCTGTTGTATTCAGCATTTCACTGTGAGGTCTACTACACCTGTTGTATTCAGCATTTCACTGTGAGGTCTACTACACCTGTTGTATTCAGCATTTCACTGTAAGGTCTAACCTGATGTATTCAGCATTTCACTGTAAGGTCTACTACACCTGTTGTATTCAGCATTTCACTGTGAGGTCTACTACACCTGTTGTATTCAGCATTTCATTGTAAGGTCTAACCTGATGTATTCAGCATTTCACTGTAAGGTCTACTACACCTGTTCTATTCAGCATTTCACTGTAAGGTCTACTACACCTGTTGTATTCAGCATTTCACTGTAAGGTCTACCTACACCTGTTGTATTCAGCATTGCACTGTAAGGTCTACCTACACCTGTTGTATTCAGCATTTCACTGTAAGGTCTACTACACCTGTTGTATTCAGCATTTCACTGTAAGGTCTACTACACCTGTTGTATTCAGCATTTCACTGTAAGGTCTACTACACCTGTTGTATTCAGCATTTCACTGTAAGGTCTACCTACACCTGTTGTATTCAGCATTTCACTGTAAGGTCTACTACACCTGTTGTATTCAGCATTTCACTGTAAGGTCTACACCTGTTGTATTCAGCATTTCACTGTAAGGTCTACCTACACCTGTTGTATTCAGCATTTCACTGTAAGGTCTACTACACCTGTTGTATTCAGCATTTCACTGTAAGGTCTAACCTGTTGTATTCAGCATTTCACTGTAAGGTCTACTACACCTGTTGTATTCAGCATTTCACTGTAAGGTCTACCTACACCTGTTGTATTCAGCATTTCACTGTAAGGTCTACTACACCTGTTGTATTCAGCATTTCACTGTAAGGTCTAACCTGTTGTATTCAGCATTTCACTGTAAGGTCTACTACACCTGTTGTATTCAGCATTTCACTGTAAGGTCTACCTACACCTGTTGTATTCAGCATTTCACTGTAAGGTCTACTACACCTGTTGTATTCAGCATTTCACTGTAAGGTCTACCTACACCTGTTGTATTCAGCATTGCACTGTAAGGTCTACCTACACCTGTTGTATTCAGCATTTCACTGTAAGGTCTACTACACCTGTTGTATTCAGCATTTCACTGTAAGGTCTACTACACCTGTTGTATTCAGCATTTCACTGTAAGGTCTACTACACCTGTTGTATTCAGCATTTCACTGTAAGGTCTACCTACACCTGTTGTATTCAGCATTTCACTGTAAGGTCTACTACACCTGTTGTATTCAGCATTTCACTGTAAGGTCTACACCTGTTGTATTCAGCATTTCACTGTAAGGTCTACCTACACCTGTTGTATTCAGCATTTCACTGTAAGGTCTACTACACCTGTTGTATTCAGCATTTCACTGTAAGGTCTAACCTGTTGTATTCAGCATTTCACTGTAAGGTCTACTACACCTGTTGTATTCAGCATTTCACTGTAAGGTCTACCTACACCTGTTGTATTCAGCATTTCACTGTAAGGTCTACACCTGTTGTATTCAGCATTTCACTGTGAGGTCTACTACACCTGTTGTATTCGGCGCATGTGACAAATATAGTTTGATTTGATTTGACTCACTCTATGTGCAATAATAATGTTTACCATGATTTTTGAATGACTACCTCATCTCTGCACCCCACACACAAAATGATCTGTAAGGTCTCTCAGTTGAACATTGAATGTAAAATAGTTTCAGACTAGTTTGTGGACTGCTGCAGTACTCACCTTGTCCCTGATGGACTGTCGTACTACTTCTCTTTCTGCCTCCATTTTCCGGTGCTTATCCTTCCTCTCCTCTTCCTGTTGTCTCAGTGCCTCCTGTCTCTCCTCCTCTTCCTCCTTCTTCTTCTTCGCAACCTCTGGATCCTTCTCCTCCTCTCCTCCTAACATTTTCCCCATGTCTTTAGTGGCCCCTTGAGGAAACAGTCACACACACAGAGCCAGAAGTCATTCAAATAAAAATACTGTAGACAGGTGTGTGCCCTTTCCAAATCATGTCCAATCAATTCAATTTACCACAGGTGGACTCCAATCAAGTTGTAGAAACATTTCAAAGGTTTTTTCAATAGAAACAGGATGCACCTGAGCTCAATTTCGAGTCTCATAGCAAAGGGTCTGAACACGTATGTAAAAAAAGGTATTTGTGTTTTTAATTTTTAAAACATTTGCAGAAATGTGTAAAAACTGTGTGTAGATCGACGAGGAAAAAAAATAATTGAATACATTTTATAATACGGCTGTAACGTAACAAAACTTAGAAAAGGGGGCGGGGTCTTGAATACTTTCCAAATGCCCTGTATATGATCATCCAGAGCGGCAGGGTAGCCTAGTGGTTAGAGTGTAGAGGGGGCAGGGTAGCCTAGTGGTTAGAGTGTAGAGGCGGCAGGGTAGCCTAGTGGTTAGAGTGTAGAGGCGGCAGGGTAGCCTAGTGGTTAGAGTGTAGAGGCGGCAGGGTAGCCTAGTGGTTAGAGTGTAGAGGCGGCAGGGTAGCCTAGTGGTTAGAGTGTAGAGGCGGCAGGGTAGCCTAGTGGTTAGAGTGTAGAGGCGGCAGGGTAGCCTAGTGGTTAGAGTGTAGAGGGGGCAGGGTAGCCTAGTGGTTAGAGTGTAGAGGCGGCAGGGTAGCCTAGTGGTTAGAGTGTAGAGGCGGCAGGGTAGCCTAGTGGTTAGAGTGTAGAGGCGGCAGGGTAGCCTAGTGGTTAGAGTGTGGAGGCGGCAGGGTAGCCTAGTGGTTAGAGTGTAGAGGCGGCAGGGTAGCCTAGTGGTTAGAGTGTAGAGGCGGCAGGGTAGCCTAGTGGTTAGAGCGTTGGACTAGTAATCGAAAGGTTGCAAGTTCAAACCCCCGAGCTGACAAAGTACAAATCTGTCGTTCTGCCCCTGAACAGGCAGTTAACCCACCGTTCCTAGTGGGTAAAAAAAGAAAAATAAGGCAAAGATCTTGATCCGTATTTAAAGAAGAGTGGTGAATTCCCTCCTTAGAACGCTAAAGGGTACTTTCAAGCTTCAAGAATGAGATATTAATCAATTAGGCCTAATGCTAATTCAGTTAAGGTCCATTTGAAGTAAAAAGAGAGGGTGGTCGTAGTGAGATTTCCATGAACTTGCTGGATCGAATCCCTGAGCTGACAAGGTAAAAAAAATCTGTCGTAAGAGCTGTGTAAAAAACAAAAAAAAAAACACCTGAAATGTCAGCCTGTTTTGGCGGGATGGAGTTTTGGCCTGCCTGGTGACATCACCTGTCAGTAAATGCGTTAATAGACCAATAATAAACAGTGTTCCAAACTTCGCAGAGTAAGGCAAACAACTTCTTCAAGAGGGAGTGACGTCAACGATTGAAATGCTATTAGCGCACGCCGCTAATTAGCTAGCCATTTCACACCGGTTACAGAGACAGCCTCTCTCCATTGGATATCACTGTCATTGTCCTTTTGCACATATCCTCCCCGTCCCTTGTGTCCAGCTTGCCCTACACCATACCGTTAGTAGTTGGGTCACCATTTGTCCTTCCACACAAAGAATGCAATTTGGAGCTAAGTGCTAAAGTGATCTCTCGTCATACATTCTTTGACTTGATGGTAATTATTTTTTTAATACCTCAATTATATATTCTAACAAAGCTCTCGTTTGATATATTCAGAGGAATGGGAAGGACACAGACTGGGACAAATCATCCTTCAACAGTCTTATGAATCACCATAACTAACCCTTTGACTGCATGGCAAACAGCGTGTTTTGTATAGCCTAGCGTGAAAACAGATAGAGAGAGAGAGAGAGAGAGAGAGAAGGAAGGGGGAGAGAGAGAGAGAGAGAGAGAGAGAGAGAGACAGAGACAGAGAGAGAGAGAGAGAGAGTAGGGAAGGGAGAGAGAGAGAGAAAGAGAGAGAGAGAGAGAGAGAGAAGGGAGAGAGAGAGAGAGAGAAGGGAGAGAGAGAGAGACAGAGAGAGAAGGGGGGGAGAGAGAGAGAGACAGAGAGACAGAGAGAGAGAGAGTAGGGAAGGGAGAGAGCGAGAGAGAGAGTAGGGAAGGGAGAGAGAGAGAGAGAGAGAGAGAGAAGGGAGAGAGAGAGACAGAGAGACAGAGAGAGAAGGGGGGGAGAGAGAGAGAGACAGAGAGACAGAGAGAGAGAGAGAGAGAGAGAGAGAGACAGAGAGAGAAGGGAGAGGGAGAGAGAGAGGGAGAGACACACAGAGAGAGAGGGAGAGACACACAGAGAGAGAGAGAGAGAGAGAGAGAGAGAGAGAAGGGAGAGTGAGAAGGGAGAGAGAGAGAGAGAGAGAGAGGCAGAGAGAGAAGGGAGAGGGAGAGAGAGAGAGAAGGGAGAGGTAGAGAGAGAGAGAGAGAAGGGAGAGACAGAGGGACAGAGAGAGAGAGAGAGAGAGAGAGAAGGGAGAGGGAGAGAGAGAGGGACAGAGAGAGAGAGAGAGACAGAGGGAGAGAGAGAGACACAGGGGACATGGACCATTGGCTTCTACAGGCTGCTAGTCAAAAGGCTGTTGCTGCTGAAAAATGTGTTAGGGACAGGGGGAAGATTGGAGAATGGAACTCATTTGAATAATGGATGACCCTCATTGGTAAATCATGCCCTCGTATGTCAAAAGTAAACCTAAATGTTGGACACTTTGGGATTAACTTTTAAAATGATGACCAGCATCAAGAAGAGCTAATGAAGATGAACTGTAGCTGTATTCTATGATAGAGAACTGTATTCTATGATAGATATAACTGTATTCTATGATAGATATAACTGTATTCTATGATAGAGAACTGTATTCTATGATAGAGAACTGTATTCTATGATATATATATATATATATATATAACTGTATTCTATGATAGAGAACTGTATTCTATGATAGATATAACTGTATTCTATGATATATATAACTGTATTCTATGATAGAGAACTGTATTCTATGATAGATATAACTGTATTCTATGATATACATAACTGTATTCTATGATAGAGAACTGTATGGGGCGGCAGGGTAGCCTAGTGGTTAGAGCGTTGGACTAGTAACCGGAAGGTTGCGAGTTCAAACCCCCGAGCTGACAAGGTACAACTCTGTCGTTCTGCCCCTGAACAGGCAGTTAACCCACTGTTCCTAGGCCGTCATTGAAAATAAGAATTTGTTCTTAACTGACTTGCCTGGTTAAATAAAGTTTAAATTATTATTTATTTTTTAAATTCTATGATAGATATAACTGTATTCTATGATATATATAACTGTATTCTATGATAGAGAACTGTATTCTATGATATATATATATAACTGTATTCTATGATAGAGAACTGTATTCTATGATTGATATAACTGTATTCTATGATATATATATATAACTGTATTCTATGATAGAGAACTGTATTCTATGATAGATATAACTGTATTCTATGATATATATATATATAACTGTATTCTATGATAGATATAACTGTATTCTATGATAGAGAACTGTATTATATGATAGATATAACTGTATTCTATGATAGATATAACTGTATTATATGATATATATATATATATATATATATATATAACTGTATTCTATGATAGATATAACTGTATTCTATGATAGAGAACTGTATTCTATGATAGAGAACTGTATTCTATGATAGATATAACTGTATTCTATGATAGAGAACTGTATTCTATGATATATATATATATATAACTGTATTCTATGATAGAGAACTGTATTCTATGATAGATATAACTGTATTATATGATAGAGAACTGTATTCTATGATAGATATAACTGTATTATATGATAGAGAACTGTATTCTATGATATATATATATATATATAACTGTATTCTATGATAGATATAACTGTATTATATGATAGAGAACTGTATTCTATGATAGATATAACTGTATTATATGATAGAGAACTGTATTCTATGATAGATATAACTGTATTCTATGATAGAGAACTGTATTCTATGATAAAGAACTGTATTCTATGATAGAGAACTGTATTCTATGATAGATATAACTGTATTCTATGATAAAGAACTGTATTCTATGATATATATATATATATATAACTGTATTCTATGATAGATATAACTGTATTCTATGATATATATAACTGTATTCTATGATATATATAACTGTATTCTATGATATATATATATATATATAACTGTATTCTATGATAGATATAACTGTATTCTATGATAGAGAACTGTATTCTATGATAGAGAACTGTATTCTATGATAGATATAACTGTATTCTATGATAGAGAACTGTATTCTATGATATATATATATATATATATAACTGTATTCTATGATAGAGAACTGTATTCTATGATAGATATAACTGTATTATATGATAGAGAACTGTATTCTATGATAGATATAACTGTATTATATGATAGAGAACTGTATTCTATGATATATATATATATATATAACTGTATTCTATGATAGATATAACTGTATTATATGATAGAGAACTGTATTCTATGATAGATATAACTGTATTATATGATAGAGAACTGTATTCTATGATAGATATAACTGTATTCTATGATAGAGAACTGTATTCTATGATAAAGAACTGTATTCTATGATAGAGAACCGTATTCTATGATAGATATAACTGTATTCTATGATAAAGAACTGTATTCTATGATATATATATATATAACTGTATTCTATGATATATATAACTGTATTCTATGATATATATATATATATATATATATAACTGTATTCTATGATAGATTATACTGTATTCTATGATAGAATTAACTGTATTCTATGATAGATATAACTGTATTCTATGATATATATAACTGTATTCTATGATAGAGAACTGTATTCTATGATATATATATATAACTGTATTCTATGATAGAGAACTGTATTCTATGATTGATATAACTGTATTCTATGATATATATATATAACTGTATTCTATGATAGAGAACTGTATTCTATGATAGATATAACTGTATTCTATGATATATATATATAACTGTATTCTATGATAGATATAACTGTATTCTATGATAGAGAACTGTATTATATGATAGATATAACTGTATTCTATGATAGATATAACTGTATTATATGATATATATATATATAACTGTATTCTATGATAGATATAACTGTATTCTATGATAGAGAACTGTATTCTATGATAGAGAACTGTATTCTATGATAGATATAACTGTATTCTATGATAGAGAACTGTATTCTATGATATATATATATATATATAACTGTATTCTATGATAGAGAACTGTATTCTATGATAGATATAACTGTATTATATGATAGAGAACTGTATTCTATGATAGATATAACTGTATTATATGATAGAGAACTGTATTCTATGATATATATATATATATAACTGTATTCTATGATAGATATAACTGTATTATATGATAGAGAACTGTATTCTATGATAGATATAACTGTATTATATGATAGAGAACTGTATTCTATGATAGATATAACTGTATTCTATGATAGAGAACTGTATTCTATGATAAAGAACTGTATTCTATGATAGAGAACTGTATTCTATGATAGATATAACTGTATTATATGATAGAGAACTGTATTCTATGATAGATATAACTGTATTATATGATAGAGAACTGTATTCTATGATATATATATATATATAACTGTATTCTATGATAGATATAACTGTATTATATGATAGAGAACTGTATTCTATGATAGATATAACTGTATTATATGATAGAGAACTGTATTCTATGATAGATATAACTGTATTCTATGATAGAGAACTGTATTCTATGATAAAGAACTGTATTCTATGATAGAGAACTGTATTCTATGATAGATATAACTGTATTCTATGATAAAGAACTGTATTCTATGATATATATATATATAACTGTATTCTATGATAGATATAACTGTATTCTATGATATATATAACTGTATTCTATGATATATATAACTGTATTCTATGATATATATATATATATATAACTGTATTCTATGATAGATTATACTGTATTCTATGATAGAATTAACTGTATTCTATGATAGATATAACTGTATTCTATGATATATATAACTGTATTCTATGATAGAGAACTGTATTCTATGATATATATATATAACTGTATTCTATGATAGAGAACTGTATTCTATGATAGATATAACTGTATTCTATGATATATATATATAACTGTATTCTATGATAGATATAACTGTATTCTATGATAGAGAACTGTATTATATGATAGATATAACTGTATTCTATGATAGATATAACTGTATTATATGATATATATATATATATATATATAACTGTATTCTATGATATATATATATATATATATATAACTGTATTCTATGATAGATATAACTGTATTCTATGATAGAGAACTGTATTCTATGATAGAGAACTGTATTCTATGATAGATATAACTGTATTCTATGATAGAGAACTGTATTCTATGATATATATATATATATAACTGTATTCTATGATAGAGAACTGTATTCTATGATAGATATAACTGTATTATATGATAGAGAACCGTATTCTATGATAGATATAACTGTATTATATGATAGAGAACTGTATTCTATGATATATATATATATATATATAACTGTATTCTATGATAGATATAACTGTATTATATGATAGAGAACTGTATTCTATGATAGATATAACTGTATTCTATGATAGATATAACTGTATTCTATGATAGAGAACTGTATTCTATGATAAAGAACTGTATTCTATGATAGAGAACTGTATTCTATGATAGATATAACTGTATTCTATGATAAAGAACTGTATTCTATGATATATATATATAACTGTATTCTATGATAGATATAACTGTATTCTATGATATATATAACTGTATTCTATGATATATATAACTGTATTCTATGATATATATATATATATATATATATATAACTGTATTCTATGATAGATTATACTGTATTCTATGATAGAATTAACTGTATTCTATGATAGATATAACTGTATTCTATGGTAGATATAACTGTATTCTATGATTTAACTGTATTCTATGATAGATTTAACTGTATTCTATGATATATTTAACTGTATTCTATGGTAGATATAACTGATATATATATATAACTGTATTCTATGATAGATATAACTGTATTCTATGATAGATAACTGTATTCTATGATAGAGAACTGTATTCTATGATAGATATAACTGTATTCTATGATAGAGAACTGTATTCTATGATATATATATATATATAACTGTATTCTATGATAGAGAACTGTATTCTATGATAGATATAACTGTATTATATGATAGAGAACTGTATTCTATGATAGATATAACTGTATTATATGATAGAGAACTGTATTCTATGATATATATATATATATATAACTGTATTCTATGATAGATATAACTGTATTATATGATAGAGAACTGTATTCTATGATAGATATAACTGTATTATATGATAGAGAACTGTATTCTATGATAGATATAACTGTATTCTATGATAGAGAACTGTATTCTATGATAAAGAACTGTATTCTATGATAGAGAACTGTATTCTATGATAGATATAACTGTATTATATGATAGAGAACTGTATTCTATGATAGATATAACTGTATTATATGATAGAGAACTGTATTCTATGATATATATATATATATAACTGTATTCTATGATAGATATAACTGTATTATATGATAGAGAACTGTATTCTATGATAGATATAACTGTATTATATGATAGAGAACTGTATTCTATGATATATATAACTGTATTCTATGATAGAGAACTGTATTCTATGATAAAGAACTGTATTCTATGATAGAGAACTGTATTCTATGATAGATATAACTGTATTCTATGATAAAGAACTGTATTCTATGATATATATATATAACTGTATTCTATGATAGATATAACTGTATTCTATGATATATATAACTGTATTCTATGATATATATAACTGTATTCTATGATATATATATATATATATATATATATAACTGTATTCTATGATAGATTATACTGTATTCTATGATAGAATTAACTGTATTCTATGATAGATATAACTGTATTCTATGATATATATAACTGTATTCTATGATAGAGAACTGTATTCTATGATATATATATATAACTGTATTCTATGATAGAGAACTGTATTCTATGATTGATATAACTGTATTCTATGATATATATATATAACTGTATTCTATGATAGAGAACTGTATTCTATGATAGATATAACTGTATTCTATGATATATATATATAACTGTATTCTATGATAGATATAACTGTATTCTATGATAGAGAACTGTATTATATGATAGATATAACTGTATTCTATGATAGATATAACTGTATTATATGATATATATATATATATATATATAACTGTATTCTATGATATATATATATATATATATATAACTGTATTCTATGATAGATATAACTGTATTCTATGATAGAGAACTGTATTCTATGATAGAGAACTGTATTCTATGATAGATATAACTGTATTCTATGATAGAGAACTGTATTCTATGATATATATATATATATAACTGTATTCTATGATAGAGAACTGTATTCTATGATAGATATAACTGTATTATATGATAGAGAACCGTATTCTATGATAGATATAACTGTATTATATGATAGAGAACTGTATTCTATGATATATATATATATATATATAACTGTATTCTATGATAGATATAACTGTATTATATGATAGAGAACTGTATTCTATGATAGATATAACTGTATTCTATGATAGATATAACTGTATTCTATGATAGAGAACTGTATTCTATGATAAAGAACTGTATTCTATGATAGAGAACTGTATTCTATGATAGATATAACTGTATTCTATGATAAAGAACTGTATTCTATGATATATATATATAACTGTATTCTATGATAGATATAACTGTATTCTATGATATATATAACTGTATTCTATGATATATATAACTGTATTCTATGATATATATATATATATATATAACTGTATTCTATGATAGATTATACTGTATTCTATGATAGAATTAACTGTATTCTATGATAGATATAACTGTATTCTATGGTAGATATAACTGTATTCTATGATTTAACTGTATTCTATGATAGATTTAACTGTATTCTATGATATATTTAACTGTATTCTATGGTAGATATAACTGATATATATATATATATATATATATATATATATATATCAGTTATATCTACCATAGAATACAGTTAAATCTATCATAGAATACAGTTAAATCTATCATAGAATACAGTTAAATCATAGAATACAGTTATATCTACCATAGAATACATATTATATCTATCTATATATATTTAACTGTACCCCCAGCCCCCAGAGCCCCATCCTAACTCAGCCCTCCATCTCACAGCCTCAGCCCCCCCCCAGCTTTCCCCAGCTCCAGTCTCAGGCCCCCATCAATCCCCCATCCCCAGCCTCCCAGGCCAATGACATTACAATCTGCACCAAGGCCAGACCAACCACATGAAAGGTCATCCCACGGCCACAGCCCCTTTCCAGGAAGGCAATTTGCACCAAGCCCATCAGTGGAAAGGAGGATTGGATTGGCAAGAGAGGTCTAAATGTAGTTGTATTACCTATAGTTATTCAACTGGTTGACCCAAATCAGGAAGTTCATTTAAGAATGCATTGACCTCTAGACAGAGTTCACCCGCAGTGACAAGTAAATCTACACAGCTTATACACAGCAGGTAGCCTAATGTTTAGAGCGTTGGACTAGTAAGCGGAAGTTTGCTGGATCGAATCCCCGAGCTGACAAGGTAAAAATCTGTCGTTCTGCCACTGAACAGGCAGTTAACCCACTGTTCCCCAGTAGGCCGTCATTGTAAGTAATAATTTGTTCATAACTGACTTGCCTAGTTAAATAAAGGTTAAATAAAAAAGTAATAGATATAAATGATGGAGCTCTATCTGAGGTTGAGTTGACTATAGATATAAATGATGGAGCTCTATCTGAGGTTGAGTTGACTATAGATATAAATGATGGAACTGTATCTGAGTCTATAGGTTGAGTTGACTATAGATATAAATGATGGAGCTGTATCTGAGTCTATAGGTTGAGTTGACTATAGATATAAATGATGGAACTGTATCTGAGTCTATAGGTTGAGTTGACTATAGATATAAATGATGGAATTGTATGTGAGGTTGAGTTGACTATAGATATAAATGATGGAGCTCTATCTGAGTCTATAGGTTGAGTTGACTATAGATATAAATGATGGAACTGTATCTGAGTCTATAGGTTGAGTTGACTATAGATATAAATGATGGAACTGTATCTGAGTCTATAGGTTGAGTTGACTATAGATATAAATGATGGAACTGTATCTGAGTCTATAGGTTGAGTTGACTATAGATATAAATGATGGAGCTGTATCTGAGTCTATATAGGTTGAGCTGAATATTGCTTCTCTCTGAGACCTAGAACCAGAAACTGGTCATAAATTGTGAGCATTTAATTCCTTGATACTGATCATAGCTTTACAATTACAGTATGTTGTCTACAATACGTTTACCAGGCAGCTTTACATTACAGTATGTTGTCTACAATAAGTTTACCAGGCAGCTTTACATTACAGTATGTTGTCTACAATAAGTTTACCAGGCAACTTGTTTGACTTGTTTATAGTTTAGCAGTTCTTCCAAATTCAATTTGTATTTTCAAGATGTCAAGAGGTACGTGCTCCACTGAGGACAAACATCAGATCCCACGCATGGTGAACAGATGTCCATAATATTGACACGTTCATATAGCAGCGTATACAGTACTTACCACCTAAGGCTTGCTTCATCACAAAATTCATGGTTCCTTCTGATACTCTGGTCTTCTACAGACAAACACAACTGTGCATGTAGTCACCCCTTCTTTACCAGGTCTCTGTTGCCTTCCTCAGTCTGTGTTTACCACTTGATCCAACCTGTGGAGACAAAGGAGAGAGAAAGACAAAACAGTTTACCGGAAGATGTTAGCAAAGGATATGGACAGTGGTTAGGTATGGTTGAGGCGGTAGGGTGTGTGTGTGTGTGTGTGTGTGTGTATGTGTGTGTGTGTAGAGCATAAAGATGTTTCAATCTCTATGTTGTGGAGTCTATGTCTACGTCAATACATCATCACTGAGCTCTATTAGAACAGAGTAGATTTCCTGCTACAGTATCTCATCACTGAGCTCTATTAGAACAGAGTAGATTTCCTGCTACAGTATCTCATCACTGAGCTCTATTAGAACAGAGTAGATTTCCTGCTACAGTATCTCATCACTGAGCTCTATTAGAACAGAGTAGATTTCCTGCTACAGTATCTCATCACTGAGCTCTATTAGAACAGAGTAGATTTCCTGCTACAGTATCTCATCACTGAGCTCTATTAGAACAGAGTAGATTTCCTGCTACAGTATCTCATCACTGAGCTCTATTAGAACAGAGTAGATTTCCTGCTACAGTATCTCATCACTGAGCTCTATTAGAACAGAGTAGATTTCCTGCTACAGTATCTCATCACTGAGCTCTATTAGAACAGAGTAGATTTCCTGCTACAGTATCTCATCACTGAGCTCTATTAGAACAGAGTAGATTTCCTGCTACAGTAAACCATCACAGCTGCTTCTGGATATTTCACCTCCTAGACGTCACTCTGGTCCCCCATTGAAAGACAATCCCATTCCCCAGAGGCCCCTAGGATCAATATTAAGGGTACTCTTTTTTGTTGTTGAGAGGCGAGGGGTCATAAGTGGTTTGGGATGACAGTGACTATGTGCTTGAGACCCAGAGGGGTTAAGAGAAGAGCCTCATGTCCATAAACACACAGTGGGCCTGATGAGCTCCAGTCAAGAGCTGTTGAGATGTAGGCTTGCGTCCCAAATGGAACCATGTTCCTTATATAGTCCACTACTTTTAGGGCTCTGGTTAAAAGTAGTGCACTATGTAGGGAATAGGGTGTACTTTGGGATGCATCCCATATTCTATAGGGCATCAGCACTGAGCTGAGTGCTCTCCCTGCATTAGCCTCTGCTACTCTTCATCTGGTAAAGGTATCTCCAGTTAACAAGAACGTATTATAACGGAGATAGTGGCAACAGCCACCTACATTAGAACAGAGTGTTTTTATATTCTGCTCACTTGTTGTTATAGAGTAGAACTCTATGCAGGTGTAGATGGTTGTTGTTATATAGTAGAACTCTGTCCAGGTGTAGATGGTTGTTGTTATATAGTAGAACTCTGTCCAGGTGTAGATGGTTGTTGTTATATAGTAGAACTCTGTCCGGGTGTAGATGGTTGTTGTTATAGAGTAGAACTCTGTCCAGGTGTAGATGGTTGTTGTTATATAGTAGAACTCTATGCGGGTGTAGATGGTTGTTGTTATAGAGTAGAACTCTATGCGGGTGTAGATGGTAGTAGAACTCTATGCGGGTGTAGATGGTTGTTGTCATAGAGTAGAACTCTGTCCGGGTGTAGATGGTTGTAGAACTCTATGCGGGTGTAGATGGTTGTTGTCATAGAGTAGAACTCTGTCCGGGTGTAGATGGTTGTTGTCATAGAGTAGAACTCTGTCCGGGTGTAGATGGTTGTAGAACTCTATGCGGGTGTAGATGGTTGTTGTTATAGAGTAGAACTCTGTCCAGGTGTAGATGGTTGTTGTTATAGAGTAGAACTCTGTCCAGGTGTAGATGGTTGTTGTCATAGAGTAGAACTCTATGCAGGTGTAGATGGTTGTAGAACTCTATGCGGGTGTAGATGGTTGTTGTTATAGAGTAGAACTCTGTCCAGGTGTAGATGGTTGTTGTTATAGAGTAGAACTCTGTCCAGGTGTAGATGGTTGTCCAGGTGTAGATGGTTGTTGTTATAGAGTAGAACTCTGTCCAGGTGTAGATGGTTGTTGTCATAGAGTAGAACTCTATGCAGGTGTAGATGGTTGTAGAACTCTATGCGGGTGTAGATGGTTGTTGTTATAGAGTAGAACTCTGTCCAGGTGTAGATGGTTGTTGTTATAGAGTAGAACTCTGTCCAGGTGTAGATGGTTGTCCAGGTGTAGATGGTTGTTGTTATAGAGTAGAACTCTGTCCAGGTGTAGATGGTTGTTGTTATAGAGTAGAACTCTGTCCAGGTGTAGATGGTTGTTGTTATAGAGTAGAACTCTGTCCAGGTGTAGATGGTTGTTGTCATAGAGTAGAACTCTATGCAGGTGTAGATGGTTGTTGTTGTATAGTAGAACTCTATGCGGATGTAGATGGTTGTTGACTGTACAACCCCAAGAAGTCAGTCCAGACCCAGTTTTTTTTAATCAACGGCAAACTTGATGACCCTAAAAAGCTTCAAGTTGATAGGCCATTGTGAAATGGATTTACAAAAGATTTAAATGGACACGTAAAATCTGATTTCCTGATTTATCAATAACTCCGTCATCTCTCAACCAATCCCTTAGCTTTGTTGTTATTTGGACTCATGGTTCACGAGAAGAACTTTTCCAAAATATCCAAGATGTAGGAAAATCTGTCCTGATGGGCCATATGGGTTTCTTTGAGGCAAATTTGTTCAGCATGAGGAAAAACAACTTCATACAAAGTTTCAAGTCTCTAGGTCAGTGGTATTCAAACTCGGGGGTCGTGGGGGAACTGCAGTGGGGTTGCCAAATATACAGTATATAAACTGTACTGTCAACTGCGTTTATTTTCAGCAAACTTAACATGTGTAAATATTTGTATGAACATAACAAAAGATTCAACAACTGAGACATAAACTGAACAAGTTCCAGACATGTGACTAACAGAAATTGAATAATGTGTCCCTGAACAAAGGGGGGTCAAAATCAAAAGTAACAGTCAGTATCTGGTGTGGCCACCAGCTGCATTATGTACTGCAGTGCATCTCCTCCTCATGGACTGCACCAGATTTGCCAGTTCTTGCTGTGAGATATTACCCCACTCTTCCACCAAGGGACCTGGAAGTTCCCGGACATTTCTTTTTTTTCAATTTAAAGTTTTATTAAGTTCTTGTTTTTCAATCAACCAACAAAACACATTCCACATTCACAGATGTGACAGGCTTTAAAAAAATAAAAAGTCAAAAAATAATAATACATTTGAAAAAATAAAAATACAATTAAAATGAATGATAAAGTCAAATAAAAGCATTTATTTTTCTTAATCTATATATTTTCCTTGGTACATATATATATATATACATACATACATACATACATACATACATACATACATACATACATACATACATACATACATACGCACATATACATACATACATACATACGCACACGTACTCAAAAACTAAATTAAAATAAAAACACACACACAAAAAAACCCATACCACTTGCAGCAGCACTATCAAGGTTCTTATCAGCTATTTCAAGCATTCGCTGAGACGACGGGCCAATAATTCGTTTTTAGGTTTTACAGTACCTTACACAACATGTATCTGCGCATTTCCCTAGTCACCCCGTTCACTCTGTCCAGTTTGAAATATAGTTGAATAGTGGGGACCAGAGCCTATCAAACTTGGGCTGTCTCTTGTGGAGGTCATAAGTGAGCTTTTCAAGAGGAAGAAAGTCAACAATCTGGTCAATCCACATTTTAAATGTAGGGAGGGTATTAGAGGCCCACAATAGAAGAATACATTTCTTAGCAAAGTATGTAATAGTCATAAGCAAATTTTCTCTGTCAGGATCAAGAACAAAGTCCTGCTGGGCATTAAGAAGATAGATACATGGGGTCATATCAAACTGTACCTCTAGTATTTTCTGTGCAGCGGTATGTACAGATTGCCAGAATCTGGCAATCTCCCTACAGCTCCAAAATACATGCATATAGGTTCCACATTCAGAGGTACATCTTTTACAGTTAGGAGACATATCTGTTTTCATTCTATGGAGTCTCAAAGGAGTATAATAAAATTTGTACAAAAATTTGTAATTAGATTCTTTCATTTTTACACTGGTAGAGGAGCAGTATACCTTGTCGCAAACCTCCGCCCATAACTCATCACTAATAGTCAGACCAAGGTCCTTTTCCCAGATTATTTTCAAAGGAGTAAAGGAGGAGCTTCCTTTCTCAGAAAGGAGTCTATAGATGCAAGATATTTTGCCTTTAATGGATTGTGCTGTGACAAGAAGGGTTTCAACTTCGTTCAACTGAGTTCTAAACCTCCTCTTGGAGGTAAATGAGGAAATTACATGTCTAATTTGAAGATATTTAAAAAAAATGGGATCTTGGCACGTCGAATTCACTGCAGAGCTCTTGAAAGGATTTCAGTGTAGTGGTTTTCTGATGAAATAGGTCTGAAAAGGTCCTGATTCCTAGAGTATGCCAAAGATTAAAGTTGGCATCCCTCAGGGCTTTTGGCAAGTCTGGGTTGCCTACTATAGGCGAGTGAGAACATATTTGGGAGGAAATGCCCAGGTATTTCTTACAGTCCCTCCACGCTAGTAGGGTGCTGTAAATCACAAAGGATTTGGCTATGTTGCCCACTTCACTAAAGTTATTAATGAATATAATTGAGCTTAAGGGCAATGAACCACAGGATTGGGCTTCTATCTGAATCCACGTTGACTCTTGTCTGTTTGTGATCCATGTTAGCATGTTGCGGATTTGGGCAGACCAGTAGTACAATTGAAGGGAGGGAAGGGCAAGGCCACCTTTAGATTCAGGTTTTGATAAAGTGGAAAACTTGATCCTAGGTTTTTTATTGCCCCATATAAATTTGGTGATGCTTTGGTTAGTTGTTTTGAAGAAGGAAACTGGGAGATAGCATGGGAGCATCTGAAATAAGTAGTTCAGTCTAGGGAGGACGTTCATACGGATTACATTAATTCTTCCTACTAAGCTAATTGGGAGGGAGATCCAGGTTTGGAGATTGTTCTTGATTCGATCCAGGAGTGGAAGATAATTTTCCTTAAAAAGGCTATTCAGATCTGGTGTTATGAAGATCCCGAGGTATTGAAACCCCTGTGTTTTCCATTGGAAAGGACAAAGTGTCTTCATAGAGCTGGTGAGTGTAATATTGAGAGGGCAGACAGTGGATTTGTTAAAATTGATCTTATAACCTGAAAACTTGCCATACTGAGCAATTGTGTCTAAAATGGGAGGGAGGGATTTCTCGGGGTTGGATATGTAGAGCAAGACATCATCCGCGTAAAGCGAAATCTTGTGCTGCAGGCCACCTGCAGAAAAACCCATAATACTTGGATTGATCCTTATCAGCTCTGCCAGAGGCTCCGCCCCCAACAAGTAGAGCAGCGGGGACAGCGAGCACCCTTGTCTTGTGCCCCGCTCCAGAGGGAATCTGTCAGAGTTCAGTCCATTAGTAGTCACCATGGCATTTGGATGAGAGTATAGTGATTTGATCCATTTAATAAAATTTGGGCCCATATTGAACTTTTCTAAGACTGAAAACAGAAAGCTCCACTCCATCCTGTCAAACGCATTCTCAGCATCCAGTGAAGCCAGCAGGACAGGGGTCTTTTGTGCGTTTACTTGATCAATAATATCAAAAAGATGGCGAATGTTATCAGAAAAGTATCTGTCTCTAATAAATCCAGTTTGGTCCGCTTTTATTATTTTGGGAAGAAGAGTGTTTAGTCTTATGGCGAGCAATTTGGTAATTATTTTATAGTCGAAATCCAACAAGCTTATGGGCCGGAAGGACGAGCAGGATAGGGGTCCTTGTCCTTTTTAGCAACACTGTAATGCGAGCTGTGTGCATTGAGTCTGGGAGAACTCCGTTTTTGCAAAAATCCTCCAGCATTGGCATGAAGATAGGGCTGAGCTGGGGCCAAAAAGCTTTATAGAACTCTCTGGGGAATCCATCTGGGCCTGGGGACTTATTAGGTGGCATGGAGGTAATTGCCTCCAGGATCTCCTCAGGAGTGAAGGGGGAGTTGAGATTTTCCTGGTCGGTCTCTGATAGTTTAGGTAGCGAGATTCCCTCTAGGAAAGAGTGGAGTTCTGCCTCCGTGTGTTTTCTCTCAGAGGTATATAGTTTGCAGTAAAAATCATGAAAAGTTAAATTGATCTTTTTGGGTCATATGTGACCTCGTCCTCTGCTGTTCGGATAGCCATGATTGTACGCTCTGACTGCTCCTTTTTAATTGGTAAGCAAGCAATCTACTGGGCCTATTGCTATACTCATGGTATTTCTGTTTAGTAAAGAAAACTTTTTTTTATCTCCCGAGTGTAGTCCAAATTCAGTTTGGCTTTGGCTGCTTTAAGATGACTCCAGGAAGTGCTGTCTAGGGATTGTTTATGTATTTTTTCACAGCATTCCAGCTCCCTCTCAAGATCTAGCCTGTGTGCTTCCATTGCTTTTTTCTTAGAGGAAGCATATGCAATTAGATGACCTCTTAGTGTGGCTTTAGCAGCGTCCCACATTGTGGCCGGAGAAACAGGGGAATCTTTATTGTCTTGTGTGTAGTTGTCTATCCATGTAGTTACTAATGTATGGAACTCGTCATTTGATAGCATGGAGGTGTTGAATTTCCAGCTCTTTGACCTCGGGATGTTTTTGCAGAGGTCAAAGCGGAGGTGGACAAAGGCGTGATCTGAAAGTGCTATGGGTCCGATTGTACAAGTGGCTGAATTTATGAAACTCTTTGGGATAAAAATGTAATCTATACGGGAGTAGGTGTTATGGACATTAGAGTAGTATGTATAGTCCATAGATGAGCTATTATTCTCTCTCCAGATATCTATCAGCCCCATCTCTTTAGTAAGAGAGTTCAACATCTTTGCAGATCTAGGATTTGTGGTGGGGACTTGAGATGATTTGTCTAGGGTTGGGTTAAGGGTACAATTAAAATCTCCGGCCACCACGCCGAAGGAGACACAATGCTCATTGAACAGGGTTATAATTTTTGACATGAAGGCAGGAGTATCTGTGTTAGGGGCGTATATGTTTAATATAGTAATTGGTTGACCATATAGTGACCCAGTTATCAAAATAAATCTCCCCTCCGGATCAGATATGTTTTTGTTTATTATGAATGGAACATTTTTATGGATAAGTATGGCTGTGCCTCTACTGTTTGATTTGAAAGATGAGAAATACACCTGTCCCACCCAAGCTCTGCGGAGTTTGGCATGTTCAGCATCACAGAGGTGTGTCTCTTGTAATAGCGCAATGTCTGCTTTTTCCTTTTTTAGAGCACATAGTATCTTTTTCCGTTTTATTGCATGCCCTAGACCATGGCAGTTCCATGTCAATAGATTTAAGGTACTAGTCATCGTCATCGAGCAGTAATCGAACTTTAGTGCAAGTCATCGCTGGGTAAAAGTGGATAGTAATTACAGCTGCATGTTCACATAAAAGGAAAATAAATGGTGTACATAAAATAATAATCTCTGAACACCCCAGCCGAGTTCCCAAACAACTCGACACATCCCGTTGGATCTATTACCCCCCGCTCAGTCTCAATTCTGTGTTCCGAATAAAACAAAAACCGGGAACAGTTAGCAACGCACAACGTCTCCCTCTCCCCACCAAAGAAATGCCTCATCCTCTCCACCCCGCATTGAGTAAATAACACAGTTGCCCTCGTCCAGACCTCAGTAAAAGAGGGGAGAAAAATAAAATCAATAGCCCAGCCTACATATACCTCCCCCAAGGGACATAGGGAACCCCAGGTAATAATAGCAACAACAAAAAAAAAAAACAGGGAAATAAAAGTAGGCTGAAACATTAGTAGGCCTAGGTTAGGCTATACAGCCCATCCCTCTCAGTTAAAGGAAAATAAATATAAATTGGACGGCTGTAATGACATTTAGGGGGTGGGTCTCTGGATATCGGCTATATGTCGTCTTACCTCCTTTAGTAATGGCATTAATCGCATTTAGTCATTGGTCTGTTTCTCATTGGCCAGGATTGTCTTTCAAAAAACGTTTTGCCTCTTCGGGAGTTTTGAAGTGTCGCAAGGCTCCTTGGTGAAGAATCCTGAGCTCGTTTGGGTATTTGAATCCCCTGAAGATGCCTCGGTCAATGGAGTATTTCTTCACTTCGTCAAATTCTCGGCACTTTCGGCGTATTCCAGCTGACAGGTCCTGGTGTAAAGCGAGTTTGGCGTTTCCCACTGTGATGGTGTTGTTTTTCACCGCCTGTAGGACTCGTTCCTTGTCGGTGAATCTCAGGAAACGTATGGTGATTGGGCGCGGTGGTTGTCTGGCTGCTGGTGGGGGCCTCAGTGCTCGGTGAGCTCTCTCGAGTTCTATGGGCCTGTCGGTGGGCAGGTGGAGCCACTCGGGAAGTTTGTCTTGCAGGTAGCGGATCAGTGGCATGTTTCCCTCTTCTTTTTCGCCCAGATTGAATAGAACACAATTATTCCTTCGCCCCCTGTGTTCCAGGTCCTCTGTTTTCTCTTCCAGATGCTCGGTTTTCTTTTTAGCATATGCTATTGTTTCCATGGCATCTGTCAATAAGTTTTCCATGGATAGGATTCGCCCCTCTGCCTCGTCCAGGCGCCCCGCGTTTATGGTTATCTTGTTGTTGATGTCAGGCAATGCGTTTTCCAGGATTGTCACCTTGCCCCCTATCACACTGAGCTGAGAGTTAATGGCATCTAATTTGGTGTTTAGTTCTGTACGTTGGGATCTCAACTCAGAGAGGATGTCTTCGACAGAGTGCGAGGTTGGCATTCGTTGTGCCTCGTGGGGGAGCGGGTTCTCTTGCTCCTGGCTAATGGCGCTAGTTTTTTCTGAAGCTAGCTTCTTCTTGGAGGCTTTTTCCGTCGCTAATACTCGAGTCCGGGTAAAAATGTCACCAGTAGTGTCGCCTTTTGTAGCCGCCATGACTTTTTCTTACTAAAGCTAAATGAGTGTGAACTTGGAATGGAGGTAAGATTAGGAATTGGAAACTACTTGTGCGGAGCTCTTAGTTCACGCGGCCATCTCGTTCAAGGGTCACGTGATCCCCCCCACAATTTCGTTCCCGGACATTTCTGGGGGGAATGGCCCTAGCCCTCACCCTCTGTTCAAACAGCTCCCAGACATGCTCAATGGGATTGAGATCCGGGTTCTTCGCTGGCCATGGCAGAACACTGACATTCCTGTCTTGCAGGAAATCACGCACAGAACAAAGCAGTATGGCTGGTGGCATTGTCATGCTGGAGCGTCACGTCATGAGCCTGCAGGAAGGGTACCACATGAGGGAAGAGGATGTCTTCCCTGTAATGCACAGCGTTGAGATTGCCTGCAATGACAACAAGCTCAGTCCGATAATGCTGTGACACACCGCCCCAGACCATGACAGACCCTCCACCTCCAAATCGATCCCGCTCCAGAGTACAGGCCTCGGTGTAACTCTCATTCTGCGACTCGTCAATGAAGAGCACTTTTTGAGAGCCCTTTTTGTAATCAAACCCTGTAACGAACCCACAAATGCTGATGCTCCAGATACTCAACTAGTCAGCGAGGCCCATGGTAGTGAGACCCATCATAGCGAGGCCCATGGTAGAGAGACCCATCATAGCGAGGCCCATGGTAGTGAGACCCATCATAGTGAGGCTCATGGTAGTGAGACCCATCATAGCGAGGCCCAAGGTAGTGAGACCCATCATAGTGAGGCCCATGGTAGCAAGGCCCATCTTAGTGAGGCTCATGGTAGTGAGACCTATCATAGCGAGGCACATGGTAGTGAGACCTATCATAGAGAGGCCCATGGTAGTGAGACCCTAACATAGCGAGTCCCATGGTAGCAAGGCCCATCTTAGTGAGGCTCATGGTAGTGAGACCCATCATAGCGAAGCCCATGGTAGTGAGGCCTATCATAGTGAGGCCAATGGTAGTGAGGCCTATCATAGCGATGCCCATGGTAGTGAGTCCCTATCATAGCGAGGCCCCTGGTAGTGAGACCTATCATAGAGAGGCCCATGGTAGTGAGACCCTAACATAGCGAGTCCCATGGTAGTGAGGCCCATGGTAGTGAGGCCTATCAAAGCGAGGCCCATCACAGCGACGCCCATGGTAGTGAGGCCCATCATAGCGACGCCCATGGTAGTGAGGCCCATAGTAGTGAGACCTATCAAAGCGAGGCCCATCATAGCGAGGCCCATGGTAGTAAGGCCCATCATAGCGACGCCCATGGTAGCGAGGCCCATCATAGCGACGCCCATGGTAGTGAGGCCCATAGTAGTGAGACCTATCAAAGCGAGGCCCATCATAGCGACGCCCATGGTAGCGAGGCCCATCATAGTGAGGTCCATGGTAGTGAGACCTATCATAGTGAGGTCCATGGTAGTGAGACCCATCATAGCGAGGCCCATGGTAGTGAGACCTATCATAGCGAGGCCCATGGTAGTGAGACCTATCATAGCGAGGCCCATGGTAGTGAGACCTATCATAGCGAGGCCCATGGTAGTGAGACCTATCATAGTGAGGTCCATGGTAGTGAGACCTATCATAGCGAGGCCCATGGTAGTGAGACCCATCATAGCGAGGCCCATGGTAGTGAGACCTATCATAGTGAGGTCCATGGTAGTGAGACCCATCATAGCGAGGCCCATGGTAGTGAGACCTATCATAGCGAGGCCCATGGTAGTGAGACCTATCATAGTGAGGTCCATGGTAGTGAGACCTATCATAGCGAGGTCCATGGTAGTGAGACCCATCATAGCGAGGCCCATGGTAGTGAGGCCCATCATAGTGAGGTCCATGGTAGTGAGACCTATCATAGCGAGACCTATCAGTGCTTCTACAATGATTGTGGACCAGAGCAGAAGAGCAGAAAATATTTTCAGTTATCTGTCTGGTATTGTACTGTACCAGTCTCAACAACATCTCTTAGTCATCTGCATGGTATTGTACTGTACCAGTCTCAACAACATCTCTCAGTCATCTGTCTGGTATTGTACTGTACTAGTCTCAACAACATCTCTCAGTCATCTGTCTGGTATTGTACTGTACTAGTCTCAACAACATCTCTCAGTCATCTGCATGGTATTGTACTGTACCAGTCTCAACAACATCTCTCAGTCATCTGTCTGGTATTGTACTGTCCCAGTCTCAACAACATATCTTAGTCATCTGCATGGTATTGTACTGTGGCGCTAATTTGTTTGTCTGGAGTGGTTCAATGAGCCCACAATGTTTTTTCTCCTCCTAGTGAAATAAAAGAGAGAAAGCCAAGTGCTGCTGGCCGGTAAGTGGCCTATCGGCGACCTCAGAACCAGGTTCCTGGGGTCTGTTAGTGGCCTATCAGTGACCTCAGAACCAGGTTCCTGGGGTCTGTTAGTGGCCTATCGGCGACCTCAGAACCAGGTTCCTGGGGTCTGTTAGTGGCCTATCAGTGACCTCAGAACCAGGTTCCTGGGGTCTGTTAGTGGCCTATCGGCGACCTCAGAACCAGGTTCCTGGGGTCTGTTAGTGGCCTATCGGTGACCTCAGAACCACGTTCCTGGGGTCTGTTAGTGGCCTATCGGCGACCTCAGAACCAGGTTCCTGGGGTCTGTTAGTGGCCTATCGGCGACCTCAGAACCAGGTTCCTGGGGTCTGTTAGTGGCCTATCGGTGACCTCAGAACCAGGTTCCTGGGGTCTGTTATTGGCCTATCGGCGACCTCAGAACCAGGTTCCTGGGGTCTGTTAGTGGCCTATCGGTGACCTCAGAACCAGGTTCCTGGGGTCTGTTAGTGGCCTATCGGTGACCTCAGAACCAGGTTCCTGGGGTCTGTTAGTGGCCTATCGGTGACCTCAGAACCAGGTTCCTGGGGTCTGTTAGTGGCCTATCGGTGACCTCAGAACCAGGTTCCTGGGGTCTGTTATTGGCCTATCGGTGACCTCAGAACCAGGATGCATACAAAGCCCTCCTCCGCCATCCCTTCGTCAAATTCGTCCACGACGCCATCTTGTTCCTACCGTCTTTTTGACAGAAACTCAAACAGGATGTAACAGAGACTAGACCCATTCAACGCTGGTCTGACCAATCGGAATCCACACTTCAAGATGGTTTTGATCACGCGGACTGGAATATGTTTGGGTCAGCCTCAGAGAACAACATCGACTTGTACTCTGACTCTGAGTGAGTTTATAAAGAAGTGCATTGGAGATGTTGTACCCACGGTGACAATTAAAACCTACCCAAAACAGAAACCGTGGATGGATGGAAGCATTCGCGCAAAACTAAAAGCGCTAACCACCGGTTTTAACCATGGAAAGAGGTCTGGGAATATGGCTGAATATAAACAGTGTAGTTATTCCCTCCGCAAGGCAATCAAACAAGCAAAATGCCGATACAGGGACAAAGTGGAGTTGCAATTCAACAGCTCAGACACAAGACGTATGTGGCAGGATCTACAGGAAATAATGGACTACAAAAAGAAAACCAGCCACGTCACGGACACTGACGTCACACTTCCAGACAAACTAAACACCTTCTTTGCCCGGTTTGAGGATAATACAGTGCCACCGTTGCGGCCCGCTAACAAGGACTGTGCCCTCCCTCTCTCTCCCTCTCTAAAACATTTAAACGTGTTAACCCTCGCAAGGCTGCTGGCCCAGACAGCATCTCTAGTCGCGCCCTCAAACTTTTACAGATGCACAATCGAGAGCATCCTGTCGGGCTGGATAACAGCCTGGTACGGCAATTGCACCGCCCTGAACCGCAAGGCTCTCCAGAGGGTGGTGCGGTCTGCACAATGCATCACCGGGGGCAAACTACCTGCCCTCCCAGACCTCAACCACCTGAGCCACAGCCTGTTCACCCTGCTATCATCCAGAAGGCTAGGTCAGTACAAGTGCATCAAAGCTGGGACCGAGAGACTAAAAAACAGCTTCTATCTCAAGGCCATCAGACTGTTAAATAGCCATCACTAGCCGGCTACCACCCGATAACTCAAACCTGCACCTTAGAAGCTGCTGCCCTATATACATAGACATGGAATCACTGGTCACTTTAATAATGGAACACTAAATCAATTGATTGCCTTGCAGAGGGAATAACTACACTGTTTGCATTTGACCATATTCCCAGTCACTTTGCCATGGTTAAATGCAGTGGTTCACGCTTTCAGTTTTGTGCGAATGCTGCCATCTATCCAATATTTTTGGTTTGGGTAGATTTTAATAGTCACAGTGGGAACAACATCCTCTGTATACTTCCTGATGAACTCAGTCACTGTGTCCATATACAAGTCAATGTTATTCTCAGAGGCAACACTGAACATATCCCAGTCTGCATCATCAAAACAATCTTGAAGCATGGATTTCGATTGGTCAGACCTGCGTTGAATAGACCTTAGCACGGGTACTTCCTGTTTGAGTTTCTGCCTATAGGAATGGAGGAACAGAAAATAGTTGTGATCTGATTTGCCGAAAGGAGGGCGGGGGAGGGCCTTGTAGCCATCCCGGAAGGGGGAGTAACAATGGTCGAGAGTTTTTGAAGCGCGAGTTCTACAGGCAATGTGTTGATAGAACTTCAGCAGCGTTTTCCTCAAATTTGCTTTGTTAAAATCCCCAGCTAAAAATAAATGCGCCCCAGGATATGTGGTTTCCAGTTTGCACAAAGTCCCGTGTAGCTCCTTGAGGGCCATTGTGCTATCGGTTTGAGGTTGAATATACACCGCTGTGACTATAACTGAAGATAATTCTCTTGAGAGGTAATATCTGCAGTGTTGTGAAGAATGTGAACATTTTAGCTCATTGAACAACCCCCCTGGTGTCTTGTCTCATTGCCCCCCTGCTGAGAGGTGCCAAAGCAGAGTAGTGGCGATGGTTTGAGTCTCACTTGGAGGTCCTGGGAACTCCCTCCCTCTACACGGTGGGGTCTATATAGCCTCTGTCAAAATGATGCAGTGTTCTCATCTTCAACACCTAGCGTAACAACAACAGTGTTGATCTGTACTGTTAGGCAACCGTAAACACTACACAGGAAAATATTAATGACGTGCTGCTAACTACTTGTGGAAACAATAATTTACCATTTTGAGGGTATGCCAACACCAATCCATTATCATAATTTGATTATCTCAGTTTGTCTGCGAATGAATATGATGTCACTACAGTGTATGTTACTGTGCTGTGTGTGTAGATTACAAGCTCTATCCATGCAGTTCTTAGGGACCACCAGCATACCATTTCAGCTACAGATTACAAGCTCTATCCATGCAGTTCTTAGGGACCACCAGCATACCATTTCAGCTACAGATTACAAGCTCTATCCATGCAGTTCTTAGGGACCACCAGCATACCATTTCAGCTATAGATTAGAAACTCTATTCATTATCTGGTACCATTTCAGCTACAGATTAGAAACTATATCCATTATCTGGTACCATTTCAGCTACAGATTAGAAGCTCTATTCATTATCTGGTACCATTTCAGCTACAGATTAGAAACTATATCCATTATCTGGTACTATTTCAGCTACAGATTACAAGCTCTATTCATTATCTGTTACCATTTCAGCTACAGATTAGAAACTATATTCATTATCTGGTACTATTTCAGCTACAGATTAGAAACTATATTCATTATCTGTTACCATTTCAGATACAGATTAGAAACTATATCCATTATCTGGTACCATTTCAGCTACAGATTAGAAGCTCTATTCATTATCTGTTACCATTTCAGATACAGATTAGAAACTATATCCATTATCTGGTACCATTTCAGCTACAGATTAGAAACTATATCCATTATCTGGTACCATTTCAGCTACAGATTAGAAACTATATCCATTATCTGGTACCATTTCAGCTACAGATTAGAAACTCTATTCATTATCTGTTACCATTTCAGATACAGATTAGAAACTATATCCATTATCTGGTACCATTTCAGCTACAGATTACAAGCTCTATTCATTATCTGTTACCATTTCAGCTACAGATTAGAAACTATATCCATTATCTGGTACTATTTCAGCTACAGATTAGAAACTATATTCATTATCTGTTATCATTTCAGATACAGATTAGAAACTATATCCATTATCTGGTACCATTTCAGCTACAGATTAGAAGCTCTATTCATTATCTGTTACCATTTCAGCTACAGATTAGAAACTATATCCATTATCTGGTACTATTTCAGCTACAGATTAGAAACTATATCCATTATCTGGTACTATTTCAGCTACAGATTAGAAACTATATCCATTATCTGGTACCATTTCAGCTACAGATTAGAAACTATATCCATTATCTGGTACCATTTCAACTACAGATTAGAAACTATATCCATTATCTGTTACCATTTCAGCTACAGATTAGAAACTATATCCATTAACTGGTACCATTTCAGCTATAGATTACAAGCTCTATCCATGCAGTTTTTGGTACCACCAGCATACCATTGCAGCTACAGATTAGAAATCATATCCATTATCTGGTACTTCAGCTCTAGAAGATCTATTCAACTACAATCAGCTCCTCTGGTCAAATGTAGTGCACTATATAGGGAATAGGGTGCCATTTGGCACTGGTTAAAAGTAGTGCACTATATAGGGAATAGGGTGCCATTTGGGAAACACGATGTCTACTGGGTACTGAAATACAGACTGAACCTGATCCTTTGAACCTGTATGACAACATCCTCATCACGGGCTCCTAAAGAGATCATTTGTCCAGGTAATTGTAACAGGAGTTTTTATGGTTCAGCAGCTCAGTCCCTGCCTGCAGCTAGGCTGGGTCTCTCTCTCTCTCTCTCTCTCTCTCTCTCTCTCGCTCTCTCTCTCTCTCTCTCTCTCTCTCCTCTGCTGCACTGCTAACAGAATAGAACGCACACAGGAATCGTCAAACCATCTCCACATCTGTCATCTACAGCCCACTTTTGACAAGATGATTAATCTCCTTCCAACTAGGTGACAGGCAAGCCTGGGTGGCAGTTTTACCCTCCTGTAGCCTAGTATTACAGCTATACAATTATTACAACATATACTGTAGGTGTGTTCCTCAAACATTTTTTTTTGCATTGGATGTATAGAAGGCAATCTATGTAGTCTTAAAAGTGATTGAAAGGTTGTGGATGAGCTCACTGAATTTCATGAAATCTTTATCCAAAATGTTCTCGCACTTAACACGAACGAGGATTACATGAATGAACTGTAGGGTTGGCTGCCTCCAAGCTCTGATAGGCTACTGTACACGCACTTTTCTGAAGCCTGTATACTTATGTATTCTCTCTCTCTCACACACTCTCACACTCACCCACCCACCCACACAGTGTGAGTGCATATAGCATTAATATTTAGGCTAATCCATTCAGCATAACATCAAATATTAAAGGTGTCCATAACATGAGATCTGGTCCATTTCAACAGACGGGTAACCTACACCCTCAACAAAAACACATGGGTCTACGCATACAACATACCTACATAAAATGCATGTATAACTTGAACAACCCAATCAATACATGTTCAGACCGATCGCTCATCGAATAGAGCGTCTCAGTAGGCTATCTAATGCATGCACAACAACCGCCCATTGACGAAAAACATCAGCGCCACACACGCATCACTCTTTTCTCCCCCGCCGCTCAATAGCTTTGAGGAGGACACACGTTTTCCCCCCCACCTACTATGGCGGTAAAATAAGCAACAACCATGATCACTCTTTACATTTTTTCTAACAACATGGTGCTGAAAGTAACAACTCAAAACGCCTTGAAACCAGCGCGTGCTCAACCCTCTCTCCATTGTCGACTCCAGTTCGCACCACCAGTAGCCTAGCTGGTTTCAGTACCAGGCGAGTGGAAAGTCAAAACGTGTTCCCAGCGATGGTACACACCTGTTCCTCAGTGATCGGAGAAAGGGGTGCGTTATATGAGTTGTTTTACAAACCTTGGAGCAGCTGGAGAAAGTCAGGCGGCGTCTCTCTCGGTCCCCAACCAACCAGTCTGTCTGTTCTCCACCGTTTGGTGATGAGTAGTATCGCCCGCCCTCAGCCCCGACCACCCCTTCACTATTCACCACTTCAAGCTACTCCAAAAATACAACAAACAAAAAAATCACAATTTACACAGTTCACATTTTTTGTATCTCCTAGAATTGTTGAAATCTGGATGTAGTGCATTTCATGGACACCAAATGGTTATTTCACTTTTTGTGAAATAATTTTCATGGAATCAAAGCCTAAGGGTTAACTTGCTTTAGAGATGGATAAAGATAGTTTACATTGTGTTGTTATATCGTTATTTAGGACCCAATATGCTATTTGGCAGACTTCAGTAGAGAACCTACAGGCCTACAGAACAGGAAGACTTCAATAGAGAACATATAGGCCTACAGAACAGGCAGACTTCAGCAGAGAACCTATAGGCCTACAGAACTGGAAGACTTCAGCAGAGAACCTATAGGCCTACAGAACACATATGACAATAGACTACAGAGTGACAACGAAGAGCTATTAAGAGATACTCAATATAATTAATTATTGATTTCAATGACACATTCAAGAGCAACATGTAATTTCGATGGGTCTCCGTGCATAGTGACATAAATTATATTGATGCCAAAGGGTAGGAGCACTGATCAGATTGATGCCAACGGTAGGAGCACTGATCAGATTGACGGCAACGGTAGGAGCACTGATCAGATTGATGCCAACGGTAGGAGCACTGATCAGATTGATGCCAACGGTAGGAGCACTGATCAGATTGATGCCAACGGTAGGAGCACTGATCAGATTGAAAATCAGACATAAATGCATTTTATACTGCATGAAGATCATAAGCAGTTTGTTACCAAGGCTCTGTTGTGAGGCTGCATGGTGTGTGAGGCTGCAGGGTGTGTGAGGCTGCAGGGTGTGTGAGGTTGCAGTGTGTGTGTAATCAAGCCTCTGTTGTGAGGCTGCAGGGTGTATGAGGCTGTAGGGTGTGTGAGGCTGCAGGGTGTGTGAGGCTGCAGGGTGTGTGAGGCTGCAGGGTGTGTGAGGTTGCAGGGTGTGTGAGGCTGCAGGGTGTGTGAGGCTGCAGGGTGTGTGAGGTTGCAGGGTGTGTGTAATCAAGCCTCTGTTGTGACGCTGCAGGGTGTATGAGGCTGTAGGGTGTGTGAGGCTGCAGGGTGTGTGAAGCTACAGGGTGTGTTAGGCTGCAGGGTGTGTGAGGTTGCAGGGTGTGTGAGGTTGCAGGGTGTGTGTAATCAAGCCTCTGTTGTGACGCTGCAGGGTGTATGAGGCTGTAGGGTGTGTGAGGCTGTAGGGTGTGTGAGGCTACAGGGTGTGTGAGGCTACAGGGTATGTGAGGCTGCAGGCTGTGTGAGGCTGCAGGCTGTGTGAGGCTGCAGGCTGTGTGAGGCTGCAGGCTGTGTGAGGCTGCAGGGTGTGTGAGGCTGCAGGCTGTGTGAGGCTGCAGGCTGTGTGAGGCTGCAGGGTGTGTGAGGCTGCAGGGTGTGTGAGGCTGCAGGGTGTGTGAGGCTGCAGGGTGTGTGAGGCTGTAGGGTGTGTGAAGCTACAGGCTGTGTGAGGCTGTAGGGTGTGTGAGGCTGCAGGCTGTGTGAGGCTGCAGGCTGTGTGAGGCTGCAGGCTGTGTGAGGCTGCAGGGTGTGTGAGGCTGCAGGCTGTGTGAGGCTGCAGGCTGTGTGAGGCTGCAGGGTGTGTGAGGCTGCAGGGTGTGTGAGGCTGCAGGGTGTGTGAGGCTGTAGGGTGTGTGAAGCTACAGGCTGTGTGAGGCTGTAGGGTGTGTGAGGCTGCAGGCTGTGTGAGGCTGCAGGGTGTGTGAGGCTGCAGGCTGTGTGAGGCTGCAGGGTGTGTGAGGCTGCAGGGTGTGTGAGGTTGCAGGCTGTGTGAGGCTGCAGGGTGTGTGAGGCTGCAGGGTGTATGAGGCTGCAGGCTGTGTGAAGCTACATGGTGTGTGAGGCTGCAGGGTGTGTGAAGCTACAGGGTGTGTGAGGCTGCAGGGTGTGTGAAGCTACAGGGTGTGTGAAGCTACAGGGTGTGTGAAGCTACAGGGTGTGTGAAGCTACAGGGTGTGTGAAGCTACAGGGTGTGTTAGGCTGCAGGGTGTGTGAGGTTGCAGGCTGTGTGCAACCAAGGAATCCATTGTCCGTCTGTCATTACAGAGCTCAAACATCAAGCCCATAGCAGGTGTTCTGCTGAGGTAACACAACACTCACATTGAACAAGAGAGAACATCACAATCAAATCAAATTGTATTTGTCACATGTGCCGAATACAACAGGTGTTGCAGTGAAATGCTGAATACAACAGGTGTAGCAGTGAAATGCTGAATACAACAGGTGTAGCAGTGAAATGCTGAATACAACAGGTGTAGCAGTGAAATGCTTACTTACAAGCCATAACCAACAATACAGTTTTTTTTAAGAAAAAAAGAAAAACCTTTAAAAAAAAGAATAAGAAATAAAAGTAACAAATAATTTAAGAGCAAGTTTTTATTTTATTTATTTAAATAGGCAAGTCAGTTAAGAACAAATTCTTATTTTCAATGACGGCCTAGGAACAGTGGGTTAACTGCCTGTTCAGGGGTAGAACGACAGATTTGTACCTTGTCAGCTCGGGGGTTTGAACTTGCAACCTTCCGGTTACTAGTCGAACGCTCTAACCACTAGGCTACCCTGCCGCCCCTGTATATAGCGAGGCTATATACAAGGGGTACCGGTACAGAGTCAATGTGGAGACTATATACAGGGGGAACCGGTACAGAGTCAATGTGGAGGCTATATACAGGGGGTACTGGTACAGAGTCAATATGGAGGCTATATACAGGGTCAATGTGGAGGCTATATACAGGGGGTATTGGTACATAGTCAATGTGGAGGCTATATACAGGGGGTATTGGTACAGAGTCAATGTGGAGACTATATACAGGGGGTACCGGTACAGAGTCAATGTGGAGACTATATACAGGGGGTATCGGTACAGAGTCAATGTGGTGACTACATACAGGGGGTATCGGTACAGAGTCAATGTGGAGACTATATACAGGGGTACTGATACAGAGTCAATGTGGAGGCTATATACAGGGGGTACTGGTACAGAGTCAATGTGGAGGCTATATACAGGGTGTATCGGTACAGAGTCAATGTGGAGGCTATATACTGGGTGTATCGGTACAGAGTCAATGTGGAGACTATATACAGGGGGTACCGGTACAGAGTCAATGTGGAGACTATATACAGGGGGTACCGGTACAGAGTCAATGTGGAGGCTATATACAGGGGGTACCGGTACAGAGTCAATGTGGCGGCTATATACAGGGGGTACTGGTACAGAGTCAATGTGGAGGCAATATACAGGGGGTACCGGTACAGAGTCAATGTGGAGACTATATACAGGGGGTACCGGTACAGAGTCAATGTGGAGACTATATACAGGGGGTACCGGTAGAGAGTCAATGTGGAGACTATATACAGGGGGTACCGGTACAGAGTCAATGTGGAGGCTATATACAGGGGGTACTGGTACAGAGTCAATGTGGAGGCTATATACAGGGGGTACCGGTACAGAGGCAATGTGGAGACTATATACAGGGGGTACCGGTACAGAGTCAATGTGGAGGCTATATACAGGGGGTATCGGTACAGAGTCAATGTGGAGGCTATATACAGGGTCATTGTGGAGGCTATATACAGGGGGTACCGGTACAGAGTGAATGTGGAGGCTATATACAGGGGGCATCGGTACAGAGTCAATGTGGAGGCTATATACAGGGTCAATGTGGAGGCTATATACAGGGGGTACCGGTACAGAGTCAATGTGGAGGCTATATACAAGGGGTACTGGTACAGAGTCAATGTGGAGGCTATATACAGGGTCAATGTGGAGGCTATATACAGGGTCAATGTGGAGGCTATATACAGGGGGTATTGGTACAGATTCAATGTGGAGACTATATACAGGGGGTACCGGTACAGAGTCAATGTGGAGACTATATACAGGGGGTACCGGTACAGAGTCAATGTGGAGACTATTAACAGGGGGTACTGATACAGAGTCAATGTGGAGGCTATATACAGGGTGTATCGGTACAGAGTCAATGTGGAGGCTATATACAGGGAGTACCGGTACAGAGTCAATGTGGAGACTATATACAGCGGGTACCGGAACAGAGTCAATGTGGTGACTACATACAGGGGGTATCGGTACAGAGTCAATGTGGAGACTACATACAGGGGGTACCGGTACAGAGTCAATGTGGAGACTATATACAGGGGTACTGATACAGAGTCAATTGTGGAGGCTATATACAGGCGTACTGATACAGAGTCAATGTGGAGGCTATATACAGGGGGTACTGGTACAGAGTCAATGTGGAGGCTATATACAGGGGTACCGGTACAGAGTCAATGTGGAGACTATTAACAGGGGGTACTGGTACAGAGTCAATGTGGAGGCTATATACAGGGTGTATCGGTACAGAGTCAATGTGGAGGCTATATACTGGGTGTATCGGTACAGAGTCAATGTGGAGACTATATACAGGGGGTACCGGTACAGAGTCAATGTGGAGACTATATACAGGGGGTACCGGTACAGAGTCAATGTGGAGACTATATACAGGGGTACTGATACAGAGTCAATGTGGAGGCTATATACAGGGGGTACTGGTACAGAGTCAATGTGGAGGCTATATACAGGGTGTATCGGTACAGAGTCAATGTGGAGGCTATATACTGGGTGTATCGGTACAGAGTCAATGTGGAGACTATATACAGGGGTACCGGTACAGAGTCAATGTGGAGACTATATACAGGGGTACCGGTACAGAGTCAATGTGGAGGCTATATACAGGGGGTACCGGTACAGAGTCAATGTGGCGGCTATATACAGGGGGTACTGGTACAGAGTCAATGTGGAGGCAATATACAGGGGTACGGTACAGAGTCAATGTGGAGACTATATACAGGGGTACCGGTACAGAGTCAATGTGGAGACTATATACAGGGGTACCGGTACAGAGTCAATGTGGAGACTATATACAGGGGGTACCGGTACAGAGTCAATGTGGAGGCTATATACAGGGGGTACTGGTACAGAGTCAATGTGGAGGCTATATACAGGGGGTACCGGTACAGAGGCAATGTGGAGACTATATACAGGGGGTACCGGTACAGAGTCAATGTGGAGGCTATATACAGGGGGTATCGGTACAGAGTCAATGTGGAGGCTATATACAGGGTCATTGTGGAGGCTATATACAGGGGGTACCGGTACAGAGTGAATGTGGAGGCTATATACAGGGGGCATCGGTACAGAGTCAATGTGGAGGCTATATACAGGGTCAATGTGGAGGCTATATACAGGGGGTACCGGTACAGAGTCAATGTGGAGGCTATATACAAGGGGTACTGGTACAGAGTCAATGTGGAGGCTATATACAGGGTCAATATGGAGGCTATATACAGGGGGTATTGGTACAGATTCAATGTGGAGACTATATACAGGGGGTACCGGTACAGAGTCAATGTGGAGACTATATACAGGGGGTACCGGTACAGAGTCAATGTGGAGACTATTAACAGGGGGTACTGATACAGAGTCAATGTGGAGGCTATATACAGGGTGTATCGGTACAGAGTCAATGTGGAGGCTATATACAGGGAGTACCGGTACAGAGTCAATGTGGAGACTATATACAGCGGGTACCGGTACAGAGTCAATGTGGAGACTATATACAGGGGGTACCGGTACAGAGTCAATGTGGAGACTATATACAGGGGGTACCGGTACAGAGTCAATGTGGAGACTATATACAGGGGGTACCGGTACAGAGTCAATGTGGAGACTATATACAGGGGGTACCGGTACAGAGTCAATGTGGAGACTATATACAGGGGTACCGGTACAGAGTCAATGTGGAGACTATATACAGGGGTATTGGTACAGAGTCAATGTGGAGGCTATATACAGGGGTACCGGTACAGAGTCAATGTGGAGACTATATACAGGGGGTACCGGTACAGAGGCAATGTGGAGACTATATACAGGGGTACCGGTACAGAGTCAATGTGGAGGCTATATACAGGGGTACCGGTACAGAGTCAATGTGGAGGCTATATACAGGGGTACCGGTACAGAGTCAATGTGGAGGCTATATACAGGGGGTACCGGTACAGAGTCAATGTGGAGGCTATATACAGGGGGTACTGGTACAGAGTCAATGTGGAGGCTATATACAGGGTGAATGTGGAGGCTATATACAGGGGGTATTGGTACATAGTCAATGTGGAGGCTATATACAGGGGGTATTGGTACAGAGTCAATGTGGAGACTATATACAGGGGGTACCGGTACAGAGTCAATGTGGAGACTATATACAGGGGGTATCGGAACAGAGTCAATGTGGTGACTACATACAGGGGGTATCGGTACAGAGTCAATGTGGAGACTACATACAGGGGGTACCGGTACAGAGTCAATGTGGAGACTATATACAGGGGTACTGATACAGAGTCAATTGTGGAGGCTATATACAGGCGTACTGATACAGAGTCAATGTGGAGGCTATATACAGGGGGTACTGGTACAGAGTCAATGTGGAGGCTATATACAGGGGTACCGGTACAGAGTCAATGTGGAGACTATTAACAGGGGGTACTGGTACAGAGTCAATGTGGAGGCTATATACAGGGTGTATCGGTACAGAGTCAATGTGGAGGCTATATACTGGGTGTATCGGTACAGAGTCAATGTGGAGACTATATACAGGGGTACCGGTACAGAGTCAATGTGGAGACTATATACAGGGGTACCGGTACAGAGTCAATGTGGAGACTATATACAGGGGTACCGGTACAGAGTCAATGTGGAGACTATATACAGGGGGTACCGGTACAGAGTCAATGTGGAGGCTATATACAGGGGGTACCGGTACAGAGTCAATGTGGCAGCTATATACAGGGGGTACTGGTACAGAGTCAATGTGGAGGCTATATACAGGGGGTACCGGTACAGAGTCAATGTGGAGACTATATACAGGGGGTACCGGTACAGAGTCAATGTGGAGACTATATACAGGGGGTACAGGGTCAATGTGGAGGCTATATACAGGGGGTACCGGTACAGAGTCAATGTGGAGGCTATATACAGGGGTACCGATACAGAGTCAATGTGGAGGCTATATACAGGGGGTACCGGTAGAGAGTCAATGTGGAGGCTATTTACAGGGTGTATCGGTACAGAGTCAATGTGGAGGCTATATACAGGGTGTATCGGTACAGAGTCAATGTGGAGGCTATATACAGGGAGTACCGGTACAGAGTCAATGTGGAGGCTATATACAGGGGTTACCGGTACAGAGTCAATGTGGAGACTATATACAGGGGGTACCGGTACAGAGTCAATGTGGAGACTATATACAGGGGGTACCGGTACAGAGTCAATGTGGAGACTATATACAGGGTCAATGTGGAGGCTTTATACAGGGGGTACCGGTACAGAGTCAATGTGTAGGCTATATACAGGGGGTACTGGTACAGAGTCAATGTGGAGGCTATATACAGGGTTAATGTGGAGGCTATATACAGGGGGTATTGGTACAGAGTCAATGTGGAGGCTATATACAGGGGGTATTGGTACAGAGTCAATGTGGAGACTATATACAGGGGGTACCGGTACAGAGTCAATGTGGAGACTATATACAGGGGGTACCGGTACAGAGTCAATGTGGAGGCTATATACAGGGGTACCGGTACAGAGTCAATGTGGAGGCTATATACAGGGGTACCGGTACAGAGTCAATGTGGAGACTATATACAGGGGTACCGGTACAGAGTCAATGTGGAGACTATATACAGGGGTACCGGTACAGAGTCAATGTGGAGGCTATATACAGGGGGTACCGGTACAGAGTCAATGTGGAGACTATATACAGGGGGTACCGGTACAGAGTCAATGTGGAGACTATATACAGGGGGTATTGGTACAGAGTCAATGTGGAGGCTATATACAGGGGGTACCGGTACAGAGTCAATGTGGAGACTATATACAGGGGGTACCGGTACAGAGGCAATGTGGAGGCTATATACAGGGGGTACCGGTACAGAGTCAATGTGGAGGCTATATACAGGGGGTATTGGTACAGAGTCAATGTGGAGACTATATACAGGGGGTACCGGTACAGAGTCAATGTGGAGACTATATACAGGGGGTATCGGAACAGAGTCAATGTGGTGACTACATACAGGGGGTATCGGTACAGAGTCAATGTGGAGACTACATACAGGGGGTACCGGTACAGAGTCAATGTGGAGACTATATACAGGGGTACTGATACAGAGTCAATTGTGGAGGCTATATACAGGCGTACTGATACAGAGTCAATGTGGAGGCTATATACAGGGGGTACTGGTACAGAGTCAATGTGGAGACTATATACAGGGGGTACCGGTACAGAGTCAATGTGGAGACTATATACAGGGGGTATTGGTACAGAGTCAATGTGGAGGCTATATACAGGGGGTACCGGTACAGAGTCAATGTGGAGACTATATACAGGGGGTACCGGTACAGAGGCAATGTGGAGGCTATATACAGGGGGTACCGGTACAGAGTCAATGTGGAGGCTATATACAGGGGGTATTGGTACAGAGTCAATGTGGAGACTATATACAGGGGGTACCGGTACAGAGTCAATGTGGAGACTATATACAGGGGTATCGGAACAGAGTCAATGTGGTGACTACATACAGGGGTATCGGTACAGAGTCAATGTGGAGACTACATACAGGGGGTACCGGTACAGAGTCAATGTGGAGACTATATACAGGGGTACTGATACAGAGTCAATTGTGGAGGCTATATACAGGCGTACTGATACAGAGTCAATGTGGAGGCTATATACAGGGGGTACTGGTACAGAGTCAATGTGGAGGCTATATACAGGGGTACCGGTACAGAGTCAATGTGGAGACTATTAACAGGGGGTACTGGTACAGAGTCAATGTGGAGGCTATATACAGGGTGTATCGGTACAGAGTCAATGTGGAGGCTATATACTGGGTGTATCGGTACAGAGTCAATGTGGAGACTATATACAGGGGGTACCGGTACAGAGTCAATGTGGAGACTATATACAGGGGGTACCGGTACAGAGTCAATGTGGAGACTATATACAGGGGGTACCGGTACAGAGTCAATGTGGAGACTATATACAGGGGTACCGGTACAGAGTCAATGTGGAGGCTATATACAGGGGTACCGGTACAGAGTCAATGTGGCAGCTATATACAGGGGTACTGGTACAGAGTCAATGTGGAGGCTATATACAGGGGTACCGGTACAGAGTCAATGTGGAGACTATATACAGGGGTACCGGTACAGAGTCAATGTGGAGACTATATACAGGGGTACCAGGGTCAATGTGGAGGCTATATACAGGGGTACCGGTACAGAGTCAATGTGGAGGCTATATACAGGGGTACCGATACAGAGTCAATGTGGAGGCTATATACAGGGGTACCGGTACAGAGTCAATGTGGAGGCTATTTACAGGGTGTATCGGTACAGAGTCAATGTGGAGGCTATATACAGGGTGTATCGGTACAGAGTCAATGTGGAGGCTATATACAGGGAGTACCGGTACAGAGTCAATGTGGAGGCTATATACAGGGGGTACTGGTACAGAGTCAATGTGGAGGCTATATACAGGGGGTACCGGTACAGAGTCAATGTGGAGACTATATACAGGGGGTACCGGTACAGAGTCAATGTGGAGGCTATATACAGGGGGTACCGGTACAGAGTCAATGTGGCAGCTATATACAGGGGGTACTGGTACAGAGTCAATGTGGAGGCTATATACAGGGGGTACCGGTACAGAGTCAATGTGGAGACTATATACAGGGGGTACCGGTACAGAGTCAATGTGGAGACTATATACAGGGGGTACAGGGTCAATGTGGAGGCTATATACAGGGGGTACCGGTACAGAGTCAATGTGGAGGCTATATACAGGGGGTACCGATACAGAGTCAATGTGGAGGCTATATACAGGGGGTACCGGTAGAGAGTCAATGTGGAGGCTATTTACAGGGTGTATCGGTACAGAGTCAATGTGGAGGCTATATACAGGGTGTATCGGTACAGAGTCAATGTGGAGGCTATATACAGGGAGTACCGGTACAGAGTCAATGTGGAGGCTATATACAGGGGTTACCGGTACAGAGTCAATGTGGAGACTATATACAGGGGTACCGGTACAGAGTCAATGTGGAGACTATATACAGGGGTACCGGTACAGAGTCAATGTGGAGACTATATACAGGGTCAATGTGGAGGCTTTATACAGGGGGTACCGGTACAGAGTCAATGTGTAGGCTATATACAGGGGTACTGGTACAGAGTCAATGTGGAGGCTATATACAGGGTTAATGTGGAGGCTATATACAGGGGTATTGGTACAGAGTCAATGTGGAGGCTATATACAGGGGTATTGGTACAGAGTCAATGTGGAGACTATATACAGGGGTACCGGTACAGAGTCAATGTGGAGACTATATACAGGGGTACCGGTACAGAGTCAATGTGGAGGCTATATACAGGGGTACCGGTACAGAGTCAATGTGGAGGCTATATACAGGGGGTACCGGTACAGAGTCAATGTGGAGACTATATACAGGGGTACCGGTACAGAGTCAATGTGGAGACTATATACAGGGGTACCGGTACAGAGTCAATGTGGAGGCTATATACAGGGGGTACCGGTACAGAGTCAATGTGGAGACTATATACAGGGGGTACCGGTACAGAGTCAATGTGGAGACTATATACAGGGGGTATTGGTACAGAGTCAATGTGGAGGCTATATACAGGGGGTACCGGTACAGAGTCAATGTGGAGACTATATACAGGGGGTACCGGTACAGAGGCAATGTGGAGACTATATACAGGGGGTACCGGTACAGAGTCAATGTGGAGGCTATATACAGGGGGTACCGGTACAGAGTCAATGTGGAGGCTATATACAGGGGGTACCGGTACAGAGTCAATGTGGAGGCTATATACAGGGGGTACTGGTACAGAGTCAATGTGGAGGCTATATACAGGGTGAATGTGGAGGCTATATACAGGGGGTATTGGTACATAGTCAATGTGGAGGCTATATACAGGGGGTATTGGTACAGAGTCAATGTGGAGACTATATACAGGGGGTACCGGTACAGAGTCAATGTGGAGACTATATACAGGGGGTATCGGAACAGAGTCAATGTGGTGACTACATACAGGGGGTATCGGTACAGAGTCAATGTGGAGACTACATACAGGGGGTACCGGTACAGAGTCAATGTGGAGACTATATACAGGGGTACTGATACAGAGTCAATTGTGGAGGCTATATACAGGCGTACTGATACAGAGTCAATGTGGAGGGTATATACAGGGGGTACTGGTACAGAGTCAATGTGGAGGCTATATACAGGGGTACCGGTACAGAGTCAATGTGGAGACTATTAACAGGGGGTACTGGTACAGAGTCAATGTGGAGGCTATATACAGGGTGTATCGGTACAGAGTCAATGTGGAGGCTATATACTGGGTGTATCGGTACAGAGTCAATGTGGAGACTATATACAGGGGGTACCGGTACAGAGTCAATGTGGAGACTATATACAGGGGGTACCGGTACAGAGTCAATGTGGAGACTATATACAGGGGGTACCGGTACAGAGTCAATGTGGAGACTATATACAGGGGGTACCGGTACAGAGTCAATGTGGAGGCTATATACAGGGGGTACCGGTACAGAGTCAATGTGGCAGCTATATACAGGGGGTACTGGTACAGAGTCAATGTGGAGGCTATATACAGGGGGTACCGGTACAGAGTCAATGTGGAGGCTATATACAGGGGGTACCGGTACAGAGTCAATGTGGCAGCTATATACAGGGGGTACTGGTACAGAGTCAATGTGGAGGCTATATACAGGGGGTACCGGTACAGAGTCAATGTGGAGACTATATACAGGGGGTACAGGGTCAATGTGGAGGTTATATACAGGGGGTACCGGTACAGAGTCAATGTGGAGGCTATATACAGGGGGTACCGATACAGAGTCAATGTGGAGGCTATATACAGGGGGTACCGGTAGAGAGTCAATGTGGAGGCTATTTACAGGGTGTATCGGTACAGAGTCAATGTGGAGGCTATATACAGGGTGTATCGGTACAGAGTCAATGTGGAGGCTATATACAGGGAGTACCGGTACAGAGTCAATGTGGAGGCTATATACAGGGGGTACTGGTACAGAGTCAATGTGGAGACTATATACAGGGGGTACTGGTACAGAGTCAATGTGGAGACTATATACAGGGGGTACCGGTACAGAGTCAATGTGGAGACTATATACAGGGTCAATGTGGAGGCTTTATACAGGGGTACCGGTACAGAGTCAATGTGGAGGCTATATACAGGGGTACTGGTACAGAGTCAATGTGGAGGCTATATACAGGGTTAATGTGGAGGCTATATACAGGGGTATTGGTACAGAGTCAATGTGGAGGCTATATACAGGGGTATTGGTACAGAGTCAATGTGGAGACTATATACAGGGGTACCGGTACAGAGTCAATGTGGAGACTATATACAGGGGTACCGGTACAGAGTCAATGTGGAGGCTATATACAGGGGTACCGGTACAGAGTCAATGTGGAGGCTATATACAGGGGGTACCAGTACAGAGTCAATGTGGAGACTATATACAGGGGGTACCGGTACAGAGTCAATGTGGAAACTATATACAGGGGTACCGGTACAGAGTCAATGTGGAGGCTATATACAGGGGTACCGGTACAGAGTCAATGTGGAGACTATATACAGGGGGTACCAGTACAGAGTCAATGTGGAGACTATATACAGGGGTATTGGTACAGAGTCAATGTGGAGGCTATATACAGGGGGTACCGGTACAGAGTCAATGTGGAGACTATATACAGGGGTACCGGTACAGAGGCAATGTGGAGGCTATATACAGGGGGTACCGGTACAGAGTCAATGTGGAGGCTATATACAGGGGGTACTGGTACAGAGTCAATGTGGAGACTATATACAGGGGTACTGGTACAGAGTAAATGTGGAGGCTATATACAGGGGGTACTGGTACAGAGTCAATGTGGAGGCTATATACAGGGGGTACTGGTACAGAGTCAATGTGGAGGCTATATACAGGGGTACTGGTACAGAGTCAATGTGGAGGCTATATACAGGGGTACCGGTACAGAGTCAATGTGGAGACTATATACAGGGGGTACCGGAACAGAGTCAATGTGGAGACTATATACAGGGGGTATTGGTACAGAGTCAATGTGGAGGCTATATACAGGGGGTACCGGTACAGAGTCAATGTGGAGACTATATACAGGGGGTATCGGTACAGAGTCAATGTGGAGACTACATACAGGGGGTATCAGTACAGAGTCAATGTGGAGGCTACATACAGGGGGTACCGGTACAGAGTCAATGTGGAGACTATATACAGGGGTACTGGTACAGAGTCAATGTGGAGACTACATACAGGGGGTATCGGTACAGAGTCAATGTGGAGACTATATACAGGGGGTACTGGTACAGAGTCAATGTGGAGACTATATACAGGGGGTATCGGTACAGAGTCAATGTGGAGGCTATATACAGGGGGTACCGGTACAGAGTCAATGTGGAGGCTATATACAGGGGGTACCGGTACAGAGTCAATGTGGAGGCTATATACAGGGGGTACCGATACAGAGTCAATGTGGAGGCTATATACAGGGGGTACCGGTACAGAGTCAATGTGGAGGCTATATACAGGGTGTATCGGTACAGAGTCAATGTGGAGGCTATATACAGGGTGTATCGGTACAGAGTCAATGTGGAGGCTATATACAGGGAGTACCGGTACAGAGTCAATGTGGAGACTATATACAGGGGGTACCGGTACAGAGTCAATGTGGAGACTATATACAGGGGGTACCGGTACAGAGTCAATGTGGAGACTATATACAGGGTCAATGTGGAGGCTATATACAGGGGGTACCGGTACAGAGTCAATGTGTAGGCTATATACAGGGGGTACTGGTACAGAGTCAATGTGGAGGCTATATACAGGGTTAATGTGGAGGCTATATACAGGGGGTATTGGTACAGAGTCAATGTGGAGGCTATATACAGGGGGTATTGGTACAGAGTCAATGTGGAGGCTATATACAGGGTCAATGTGGAGGCTATATACAGGGGGTACTGGTACAGAGTCAATGTGGAGGCTATATACAGGGTCAATGTGGAGGCTATATACAGGGGGTATTGGTACAGAGTCAATGTGGAGACTATTAACAGGGGGTACTGATACAGAGTCAATGTGGAGGCTATATACAGGGTGTATCGGTACAGAGTCAATGTGGAGGCTATATACTGGGTGTATCGGTACAGAGTCAATGTGGAGGCTATATACAGGGAGTACCGGTACAGAGTCAATGTGGAGACTATATACAGGGGGTACCGGTACAGAGTCAATGTGGAGACTATATACAGGGGGTACCGGTACAGAGTCAATGTGGAGACTATATACAGGGGGTACCGGTACAGAGTCAATGTGGAGACTATATACAGGGGTACCGGTACAGAGTCAATGTGGAGGCTATATACAGGGGGTACCGGTACAGAGTCAATGTGGAGACTATATACAGGGGGTACCGGTACAGAGTCAATGTGGAGACTATATACAGGGGGTACCGGTACAGAGGCAATGTGGAGACTATATACAGGGGGTACCGGTACAGAGTCAATGTGGAGACTATATACAGGGGGTATCGGTACAGAGTCAATGTGGAGGCTATATACAGGGGGTACCGGTACAGAGTCAATGTGGAGACTATATACAGGGGGTACCGGTACAGAGGCAATGTGGAGGCTATATACAGGGGGTACTGGTACAGAGTCAATGTGGAGGCTATATACAGGGGGTATCGGTACAGAGTCAATGTGGAGGCTATATACAGGGTCAATGTGGAGGCTATATACAGGGGGTACCGGTACAGAGTCAATGTGGAGGCTATATACAGGGGGTACTGGTACAGAGTCAATGTGGAGGCTATATACAGGGTCAATGTGGAGGCTATATACAGGGGGTATTGGTACAGAGTCAATGTGGAGACTATATACAGGTGGTACCGGTACAGAGTCAATGTGGAGACTATATACAGGGGGTATCGGTACAGAGTCAATGTGGTGACTACATACAGGGGGTATCGGTACAGAGTCAATGTGGAGACTATATACAGGGGTACTGATACAGAGTCAATGTGGAGGCTATATACAGGGGTACTGATACAGAGTCAATGTGGAGACTATATACAGGGGGTACCGGTACAGAGTCAATGTGGAGACTATATACAGGGGGTACCGGTACAGAGTCAATGTGGAGGCTATATACAGGGGGTACCGGTACAGAGTCAATGTGGAGACTATATACAAGGGGTACCGGTACAGAGTCAATGTGGAGACTATATACAGGGGGTACCGGTACAGAGTCAATGTGGAGGCTACATACAGGGGGTACCGGTACAGAGTCAATGTGGAGACTATATACAGGGGGTACCGGTACAGAGTCAATGTGGAGACTATATACAGGGTCAATGTGGAGGCTATATACAGGGGTACCGGTACAGAGTCAATGTGGAGGTTATATACAGGGGTACTGGTACAGAGTCAATGTGGAGGCTATATACAGGGTTAATGTGGAGGCTATATACAGGGGGTACCGGTACAGAGTCTATGTGGAGGCTATATACAGGGGGTACCGGTACAGAGTCAATGTGGAGACTATATACAGGGGGTACCGGTACAGAGTCAATGTGGAGACTATATACAGGGGGTATTGGTACAGAGTCAATGTGGAGACTATATACAGGGGGTACCGGTACAGAGTCAATGTGGAGACTATATGCAGGGGGTATTGGTACAGAGTCAATGTGGAGGCTATATACAGGGGGTACCGGTACAGAGTCAATGTGGAGACTATATACAGGGGGTATCGGTACAGAGTCAATGTGGAGACTACATACAGGGGGTATCAGTACAGAGTCAATGTGGAGACTACATACAGGGGGTACCGGTACAGAGGCAATGTGGAGGCTATATACAGGGGGTACTGGTACAGAGTCAATGTGGAGGCTATATACAGGGGGTATCGGTACAGAGTCAATGTGGAGGCTATATACTGGGTGTATCGGTACAGAGTCAATGTGGAGGCTATATACAGGGAGTACCGGTACAGAGTCAATGTGGAGACTATATACAGGGGTACCGGTACAGAGTCAATGTGGAGACTATATACAGGGGGTACCGGTACAGAGTCAATGTGGAGACTATATACAGGGGTACCGGTACAGAGTCAATGTGGAGACTATATACAGGGGTACCGGTACAGAGTCAATGTGGAGGCTATATACAGGGGGTACCGGTACAGAGTCAATGTGGAGACTATATACAGGGGTACCGGTACAGAGTCAATGTGGAGACTATATACAGGGGTACCGGTACAGAGGCAATGTGGAGACTATATACAGGGGGTACCGGTACAGAGTCAATGTGGAGACTATATACAGGGGTATCGGTACAGAGTCAATGTGGAGGCTATATACAGGGGTACCGGTACAGAGTCAATGTGGAGACTATATACAGGGGTACCGGTACAGAGGCAATGTGGAGGCTATATACAGGGGTACTGGTACAGAGTCAATGTGGAGGCTATATACAGGGGGTATCGGTACAGAGTCAATGTGGAGGCTATATACAGGGTCAATGTGGAGGCTATATACAGGGGGTACCGGTACAGAGTCAATGTGGAGGCTATATACAGGGGGTACTGGTACAGAGTCAATGTGGAGGCTATATACAGGGTCAATGTGGAGGCTATATACAGGGGGTATTGGTACAGAGTCAATGTGGAGACTATATACAGGTGGTACCGGTACAGAGTCAATGTGGAGACTATATACAGGGGGTATCGGTACAGAGTCAATGTGGTGACTACATACAGGGGGTATCGGTACAGAGTCAATGTGGAGACTACATACAGGGGGTACCGGTACAGAGTCAATGTGGAGACTATATACAGGGGTACTGATACAGAGTCAATGTGGAGGCTATATACAGGGGTACTGATACAGAGTCAATGTGGAGACTATATACAGGGGGTACCGGTACAGAGTCAATGTGGAGACTATATACAGGGGGTACCGGTACAGAGTCAATGTGGAGGCTATATACAGGGGGTACCGGTACAGAGTCAATGTGGAGACTATATACAAGGGGTACCGGTACAGAGTCAATGTGGAGACTATATACAGGGGGTACCGGTACAGAGTCAATGTGGAGGCTACATACAGGGGGTACCGGTACAGAGTCAATGTGGAGACTATATACAGGGGGTACCGGTACAGAGTCAATGTGGAGACTATATACAGGGTCAATGTGGAGGCTATATACAGGGGGTACCGGTACAGAGTCAATGTGGAGGTTATATACAGGGGGTACTGGTACAGAGTCAATGTGGAGGCTATATACAGGGTTAATGTGGAGGCTATATACAGGGGGTACCGGTACAGAGTCTATGTGGAGGCTATATACAGGGGGTACCGGTACAGAGTCAATGTGGAGACTATATACAGGGGGTACCGGTACAGAGTCAATGTGGAGACTATATACAGGGGGTACCGGTACAGAGTCAATGTGGAGACTATATGCAGGGGGTATTGGTACAGAGTCAATGTGGAGGCTATATACAGGGGGTACCGGTACAGAGTCAATGTGGAGACTATATACAGGGGGTATCGGTACAGAGTCAATGTGGAGACTACATACAGGGGGTATCAGTACAGAGTCAATGTGGAGGCTATATACAGGGGGTACTGGTACAGAGTCAATGTGGAGGCTATATACAGGGTCAATGTGGAGGCTATATACAGGGGGTATTGGTACAGAGTCAATGTGGAGACTATATACAGGTGGTACCGGTACAGAGTCAATGTGGAGACTATATACAGGGGGTATCGGTACAGAGTCAATGTGGTGACTACATACAGGGGGTATCGGTACAGAGTCAATGTGGAGACTACATACAGGGGGTACCGGTACAGAGTCAATGTGGAGACTATATACAGGGGTACTGATACAGAGTCAATGTGGAGGCTATATACAGGGGTACTGATACAGAGTCAATGTGGAGACTATATACAGGGGGTACCGGTACAGAGTCAATGTGGAGACTATATACAGGGGGTACCGGTACAGAGTCAATGTGGAGGCTATATACAGGGGGTACCGGTACAGAGTCAATGTGGAGACTATATACAAGGGGTACCGGTACAGAGTCAATGTGGAGACTATATACAGGGGTACCGGTACAGAGTCAATGTGGAGGCTACATACAGGGGTACCGGTACAGAGTCAATGTGGAGACTATATACAGGGGTACCGGTACAGAGTCAATGTGGAGACTATATACAGGGTCAATGTGGAGGCTATATACAGGGGTACCGGTACAGAGTCAATGTGGAGGTTATATACAGGGGTACTGGTACAGAGTCAATGTGGAGGCTATATACAGGGTTAATGTGGAGGCTATATACAGGGGTACCGGTACAGAGTCTATGTGGAGGCTATATACAGGGGTACCGGTACAGAGTCAATGTGGAGACTATATACAGGGGTACCGGTACAGAGTCAATGTGGAGACTATATACAGGGGGTATTGGTACAGAGTCAATGTGGAGACTATATACAGGGGGTACCGGTACAGAGTCAATGTGGAGACTATATGCAGGGGGTATTGGTACAGAGTCAATGTGGAGGCTATATACAGGGGGTACCGGTACAGAGTCAATGTGGAGACTATATACAGGGGGTATCGGTACAGAGTCAATGTGGAGACTACATACAGGGGGTATCAGTACAGAGTCAATGTGGAGACTACATACAGGGGGTACCGGTACAGAGGCAATGTGGAGGCTATATACAGGGGGTACTGGTACAGAGTCAATGTGGAGGCTATATACAGGGGGTATCGGTACAGAGTCAATGTGGAGGCTATATACAGGGTCAATGTGGAGGCTATATACAGGGGGTACCGGTACAGAGTCAATGTGGAGGCTATATACAGGGGGTACTGGTACAGAGTCAATGTGGAGGCTATATACAGGGTCAATGTGGAGGCTATATACAGGGGGTATTGGTACAGAGTCAATGTGGAGACTATATACAGGTGGTACCGGTACAGAGTCAATGTGGACACTATATACAGGGGGTATCGGTACAGAGTCAATGTGGTGACTACATACAGGGGGTATCGGTACAGAGTCAATGTGGAGACTACATACAGGGGGTACCGGTACAGAGTCAATGTGGAGACTATATACAGGGGTACTGATACAGAGTCAATGTGGAGGCTATATACAGGGGTACTGATACAGAGTCAATGTGGAGACTATATACAGGGGGTACCGGTACAGAGTCAATGTGGAGACTATATACAGGGGGTACCGGTACAGAGTCAATGTGGAGGCTATATACAGGGGGTACCGGTACAGAGTCAATGTGGAGACTATATACAAGGGGTACCGGTACAGAGTCAATGTGGAGACTATATACAGGGGGTACCGGTACAGAGTCAATGTGGAGGCTACATACAGGGGGTACCGGTACAGAGTCAATGTGGAGACTATATACAGGGGGTACCGGTACAGAGTCAATGTGGAGACTATATACAGGGTCAATGTGGAGGCTATATACAGGGGGTACCGGTACAGAGTCAATGTGGAGGTTATATACAGGGGGTACTGGTACAGAGTCAATGTGGAGGCTATATACAGGGTTAATGTGGAGGCTATATACAGGGGGTACCGGTACAGAGTCAATGTGGAGACTATATACAGGGGGTATTGGTACAGAGTCAATGTGGAGACTATATACAGGGGGTACCGGTACAGAGTCAATGTGGAGACTATATGCAGGGGGTATTGGTACAGAGTCAATGTGGAGGCTATATACAGGGGGTACCGGTACAGAGTCAATGTGGAGACTATATACAGGGGGTATCGGTACAGAGTCAATGTGGAGACTACATACAGGGGGTATCAGTACAGAGTCAATGTGGAGACTACATACAGGGGGTACCGGTACAGAGTCAATTTGGAGACTATATACAGGGGGTACCGGTACAGAGTCAATGTGGAGACTATATAGAGGGGGTACTGGTACAGAGTCAATGTGGAGACTATATACAGGGGGTATCGGTACAGAGTCAATGTGGAGGCTATATACAGGGGGTACCGGTACAGAGTCAATGTGGAGGCTATATACAGGGGTACCGGTACAGAGTCAATGTGGAGGCTATATACAGGAGTACCGGTACAGAGTCAATGTGGAGGCTATATACAGGGGGTACCGGTACAGAGTCAATGTGGAGACTATATACAGGGGGTACCGGTACAGAGTCAATGTGGAGACTATATACAGGGGGTACCGGTACAGAGTCAATGTGGAGACTACATACAGGGGGTATCGGTACAGAGTCAATGTGGAGGCTATATACAGGGGGTACTGGTACAGAGTCAATGTGGAGGCTATATACAGGGGGTACCGGTACAGAGTCAATGTCGAGGCTATATACAGGGGGTACCGGTACAGAGTCAATGTGGAGACTATATACAGGGGGTACTGGTACAGAGTCAATGTGGAGACTATATACAGGGGGTACCGGTACAGAGTCAATGTGGAGACTATATACAGGGTCAATGTGGAGGCTATATACAGGGGGTACCGGTACAGAGTCAATGTGGAGGTTATATACAGGGGGTACTGGTACAGAGTCAATGTGGAGGCTATATACAGGGTTAATGTGGAGGCTATATACAGGGGGTACCGGTACAGAGTCTATGTGGAGGCTATATACAGGGGGTACCGGTACAGAGTCAATGTGGAGACTATATACAGGGGGTATTGGTACAGAGTCAATGTGGAGACTATATACAGGGGGTACCGGTACAGAGTCAATGTGGAGACTATATGCAGGGGGTATTGGTACAGAGTCAATGTGGAGGCTATATACAGGGGGTACCGGTACAGAGTCAATGTGGAGACTATATACAGGGGGTATCGGTACAGAGTCAATGTGGAGACTATATACAGGGGGTATCGGTACAGAGTCAATGTGGAGACTACATACACGGGGTATCAGTACAGAGTCAATGTGGAGACTACATACAGGGGGTACCGGTACAGAGTCAATTTGGAGACTATATACAGGGGGTACCGGTACAGAGTCAATGTGGAGACTATATACAGGGGGTACCGGTACAGAGTCAATGTGGTGACTACATACAGGGGGTATCGGTACAGAGTCAATGTGGAGACTACATACACGGGGTATCAGTACAGAGTCAATGTGGAGACTACATACAGGGGGTACCGGTACAGAGTCAATGTGGAGACTATATACAGGGGGTACCGGTACAGAGTCAATGTGGAGACTATATACAGGGGGTACCGGTACAGAGTCAATGTGGAGACTATATACAGGGGTACCGGTACAGAGTGAATGTGGAGACTATATACAGGGGTACGGTACAGAGTCAATGTGGAGGCTATATACAGGGGTACCGGTACAGAGTCAATGTGGAGACTATATACAGGGGTACCGGTACAGAGTCAATGTGGAGACTATATACAGGGGTACCGGTACAGAGGCAATGTGGAGACTATATACAGGGGTACCGGTACAGAGTCAATGTGGAGACTATATACAGGGGTATCGGTACAGAGTCAATGTGGAGGCTATATACAGGGGTACCGGTACAGAGTCAATGTGGAGGCTATATACAGGGGTATCGGTACAGAGTCAATGTGGAGGCTATATACAGGGTCAATGTGGAGGCTATATACAGGGGGTACCGGTACAGAGTCAATGTGGAGGCTATATACAGGGGGTACTGGTACAGAGTCAATGTGGAGGCTATATACAGGGTCAATGTGGAGGCTATATACAGGGGGTATTGGTACAGAGTCAATGTGGAGACTATATACAGGGGGTACCGGTACAGAGTCAATGTGGAGACTATATACAGGGGGTACCGGTACAGAGTCAATGTGGAGGCTACATACAGGGGGTACCGGTACAGAGTCAATGTGGAGACTATATACAGGGGTACCGGTACAGAGTCAATGTGGAGACTATATACAGGGTCAATGTGGAGGCTATATACAGGGGGTACCGGTACAGAGTCAATGTGGAGGTTATATACAGGGGGTACTGGTACAGAGTCAATGTGGAGGCTATATACAGGGTTAATGTGGAGGCTATATACAGGGGGTACCGGTACAGAGTCTATGTGGAGGCTATATACAGGGGTACCGGTACAGAGTCTATGTGGAGGCTATATACAGGGGTACCGGTACAGAGTCAATGTGGAGACTATATACAGGGGGTACCGGTACAGAGTCAATGTGGAGACTATATACAGGGGTATTGGTACAGAGTCAATGTGGAGACTATATACAGGGGTACCGGTACAGAGTCAATGTGGAGACTATATGCAGGGGTATTGGTACAGAGTCAATGTGGAGGCTATATACAGGGGTACCGGTACAGAGTCAATGTGGAGGCTATATACAGGGGTACCGGTACAGAGTCAATGTGGAGGCTATATACAGGGAGTACCGGTACAGAGTCAATGTGGAGGCTATATACAGGGGGTACCGGTACAGAGTCAATGTGGAGACTATATACAGGGGTACCGGTACAGAGTCAATGTGGAGACTACATACAGGGGTATCGGTACAGAGTCAATGTGGAGGCTATATACAGGGGTACTGGTACAGAGTCAATGTGGAGGCTATATACAGGGGGTACCGGTACAGAGTCAATGTGGAGGCTATATACAGGGGGTACCGGTACAGAGTCAATGTGGAGACTATATACAGGGGGTACTGGTACAGAGTCAATGTGGAGACTATATACAGGGGGTACCGGTACAGAGTCAATGTGGAGACTATATACAGGGTCAATGTGGAGGCTATATACAGGGGGTACCGGTACAGAGTCAATGTGGAGGTTATATACAGGGGGTACTGGTACAGAGTCAATGTGGAGGCTATATACAGGGTTAATGTGGAGGCTATATACAGGGGGTACCGGTACAGAGTCTATGTGGAGGCTATATACAGGGGGTACCGGTACAGAGTCAATGTGGAGACTATATACAGGGGGTACCGGTACAGAGTCAATGTGGAGACTATATACAGGGGGTATTGGTACAGAGTCAATGTGGAGACTATATACAGGGGGTACCGGTACAGAGTCAATGTGGAGACTATATGCAGGGGGTATTGGTACAGAGTCAATGTGGAGGCTATATACAGGGGGTACCGGTACAGAGTCAATGTGGAGACTATATACAGGGGGTATCGGTACAGAGTCAATGTGGAGACTACATACACAGGGTATCAGTACAGAGTCAATGTGGAGACTACATACAGGGGGTACCGGTACAGAGTCAATTTGGAGACTATATACAGGGGGTACCGGTACAGAGTCAATGTGGAGACTATATACAGGGGGTACCGGTACAGAGTCAATGTGGAGGCTATATACAGGGAGTACCGGTACAGAGTCAATGTGGAGACTATATACAGGGGGTACCGGTACAGAGTCAATGTGGAGACTATATACAGGGGGTACCGATACAGAGTCAATGTGGAGACTATATACAGGGGGTACCGGTACAGAGTCAATGTGGAGACTACATACAGGGGGTATCGGTACAGAGTCAATGTGGAGGCTATATACAGGGGGTACTGGTACAGAGTCAATGTGGAGGCTATATACAGGGGGTACCGGTACAGAGTCAATGTGGAGGCTATATACAGGGGGTACCGGTACAGAGTCAATGTGGAGGCTATATACAGGGGGTACCGGTACAGAGTCAATGTGGAGACTATATACAGGGGGTACTGGTACAGAGTCAATGTGGAGACTATATACAGGGGGTATCGGTACAGAGTCAATGTGGAGGCTATATACAGGGGGTACCGGTACAGAGTCAATGTGGAGACTATATACAGGGGGTACCGGTACAGAGTCAATGTGGAGACTATATACAAGGGGTACCGGTACAGAGTCAATGTGGAGACTATATACAGGGGGTACCGGTACAGAGTCAATGTGGAGGCTACATACAGGGGGTACCGGTACAGAGTCAAAGAGCAGGGACACTGGTTAGTCGAGGTAATCGAGGTAATGTTTACATATAGGTAGAGTTATTAATCAGATTAAATACATCAAACACACACACAGCCATGGGGTCTCCTATTTCACATGATGTGTTGTATCTCAGTCTGAAATGGAGCCAACAGAGTAACGATCCTGTGGAGAGATATAAACCTCATGACATCATGTCTCTGTAGACTAGAGGTCGAATCATGTAGCTGACGTAAATGATGGACCTAGTCTAGAGGGGAATGAGTGAGATTGACTACGGTGTTGTCGTAACCAGGGAACCAACCATCAACCGTATTCAGAGCTCAGAGACAAAGGGTTAAGGAATGATAGTTCCCTTGGGACAATCTTTCTCTCTCTCTTATTCCCCTGAGTATAAACTTCTTTATTATGGACCAAACGTCATCACAGTCATTTCACTCTGCTAATACATCTCATTCAGGGGTTAATATGTAAATACACTATATATTCAAAAGTATGTGGACGCCCCTTCAAATTAGTGGATTTGGCTATTTCAGCCACATTGCTGACAGGTGTATAAAATTGAGCACACCGCCATGCAATCTCCATAGACAAAACATTGCCAGTAGAATGGCCTTACTGAAGACCTCAGTGACTTTCAACGTGGCACTGTCATAGGATGCCACTTTTCCAACAAGTCAGTCAGTCAAAGGAGGAATAACGGTCTGGGGCTGTTTTTCATGGTTTGGTCTAAGCCCCTATCTCAATGCTACAACATACAATGACAATCTAGACAATTCTGTGCTTCCAATTTTGTGGCAATTGTTTGGGGAAGGCCCTTTCCTGTTTCAGCATGACAATGCCCCCGTTCACAAAGAGAGGTCCAAACAGAATTTTGTTTTGTTTTGAGGTCGGCGTGGAAGAACTTGACTGGCCTGCACAGAGCCCAGACCTCAACCCCATCGAACAAGTTTGGGATGAACTGAAACTCTGACTGCGAGCCAAGCCTAATCGCACAACATCAGTGCCCGACCTCACTAATGCTCTTGTGGCTAAATGGAAACAAGGCCCTGCAGCAATGTTCCAACATCTAATGGAAATCCTTCCCAGAAGAGTGGAGGCTATTATAGCAACAAAGGGGGGGGACAACTCCATGTTAATGTCCATGATTTTGGAATGAGATGTTTGACATGCAGGTGTCCACATACTTTTGGTCACATAGTGTATCTGCTCACATAAAATCTAGAAATGTACTTGAATGAAATGGATTCCTTTATAGGGATATACTTTTACAACTTTTGGACATAATAATTTCAGATAAGAATAAAGACATAATGTTGACCAAAAGGGGATTTCAGGCTATTTACTATTGTACTCATAATGAATGACTTCTCAAAAGCCTTCTGGAGTTGCAGCCTTAATTACCACTTTTTTCACCACTTGGCTACTTTGTCCTGTAATGAGTTAATTAATCCCTTTACTAAATACATCTTAAATCAATATGATATTAACATATTGTGATAAATTATAGAATGCAACGAATGTGCATTTCTAACTATATATACAGTGGGGCAAAAAAAGTATTTAGTCAGCCACCAATTGTGCAAGTTCTCCCACTTAAAAAGATGAGAGAGGCCTGTAATTTTCATCATAGGTACACTTCAACTATGACAGAGAAAATGAGGGAAAAAAATCCAGAAAATCACATTGTCGGATTTTTAATGAATTTATTTACAAATTATGGTGGAAAATAAGTATTTGGTCACATACAAACAAGCAAGATTTCTGGCTCTCACAGACCTGTAACTTCTTCTTTAAGAGGCTCCTCTGTCCTCCACTCGTTACCTGTATTAATGGCACCTGTTTGAACTTGTTGTCAGTATAAAAGACACCTGTCCATAACCTCAAACAGTCACACTCCAAACTCCACTATGGCCAAGACCAAAGAGCTGTCAAAGGACACCAGAAACAAAATTGTAGACCTGCACCAGGCTGGGAAGACTGAATCTGCAATAGGTAAGCAGCTTGGTTTGAAGAAATCAACTGTGGGAGCAATTATTAGGAAATGGAAGACATACAAGACCACTGATAATCTCCCTCGATCTGGGGCTCCACGCAAGATCTCACCCCGTGGGGTCAAAATGATCACAAGAACGGTGAGCAAAAATCCCAGAACCACACAGGGGGACCTAGTGAATGACCTGCAGAGAGCTGGGACCAAAGTAACAAAGCCTACCATCAGTAACACACTATGCCGCCAGGGACTCAAATCCTGCAGTGCCAGACGTGTCCCCCTGCTTAAGCCAGTACATGTCCAGGCCCGTCTGAAGTTTGCTAGAGAGCATTTGGATGATCCAGAAGAAGATTGGGAGAATGTCATATGGTCAGATGAAACCAAAATATAACTTTTTGGTAAAAACTCAACTCGTCGTGTTTGGAGGACAAAGAATGCTGAGTTGCAGGTAGAGATACTGGTGTGCAAAAGAGCAGAAAAGTAAATAAATAAAAACAGTATGGGGATGAGGTAGGTAAATTGGGTGGGTTATTTACCGATGAACTATATACAGCTGCAGCGATCGGTTAGCTGCTCAGATAGCAGATGTTTAAAGTTGGTGAGGGAGATAAAAGTCTCCAACTTCAGCGATTTTTGAAATTCGTTCCAGTCACAGGCAGCAGAGAACTGGAAGGAAAGGCGGCCAAATGGGGTGTTGGCTTTAGGGACGATCAGTGAGATACACCTGCTGGAGCGCGTGCTACGGGTGGGTGTTGCCATCATGACCAGTGAACTGAGATAAGACGGAGCTTTACCTAGCAAAGACTGACCTGGAGCCAGTGGGTCTGGCGATGAATATGTAGCGAGAGCCAGCCGACTAGAGCATACAGGTCGCAGTGGTGGGTGGTATAAGGTGCTTTAGTAACAAAACGGATGGCACTGTGATAAACTGCATCCAGTTTACTGAGTAGAGTATTGGAAATTATTTTGTAAATGACATCGCCGAAGTCGAGGATCGGTAGGATAGTCAGTTTTACTAGGGTAAATTTGGCGGCGTGAGTGAAGGAGGCTTTGTTGCGGAATAGAAAGCCAACCCTAGATTTGATTTTAGATTGGAGATGTTTGCTTTGAGTCTGGAAGGAGAGTTTACAGTCTAGCCAGACACCTAGGTACTTATAGATGTCCACATATTCTAGGTCGGAACCATCCAGGGTGGTGATGCTAGTCAGGCGTGCGGGTGCAGGCAGCGAACGGTTGAAAAGCATGCATTTGGTTTTACTAGCGTTTAAGAGCAGTTGGAGGCCATGGAAGGAGTGTTGCATGGCATTGAAGCTCGTTTGGAGGTTAGATAGCACAGTGTCCAAGGAAGGGCCAGAAGTATACAGAATGGTGTCGTCTGCGTAGAGGCGGATCAGGGAATCGCCCGCAGCAAGAGCAACATCATTGATATATACAGATTCAAATGGATTAATTATTAATATAATCTCCCACAGAAATAAACCTCAATCAAGATGTTGTGAGATGTTTCTAATGCAATAATGAAAACCATAAAAACTCCTGTTACAATTACCTGGACAAATGATCTCTTTAGGAGCCCGTGATGAGGATGTTGTCATACAGGCTCAAAGGATCAGGTTCAGTCTGTATTTCAGTACCCAGTAGACATGGTGTTTCCCAAATGGCACCCTATTCCCTATATAGTGCACTACTTTCTAACTATAGCCTGACAGCTGAGGAGAAATTGCTACAGCAATATAAGAGACATTTTCAGCATATTTCCTGATCTTCATCCAGTCCAATCCAAATATCTGATAATATCAAATTGAGATTTATTCTAGCAGGACAGATTGAAATCTAAATGTTAATGGGTTTTAGTGCAGAGAGAGAGAGAGAGTAGAGAGAGTGAGAGAGGAGAGAGAGAGAGAGAGAGGAGAGAGTGAAGAGAGAGAGAGATGAGAGTGAGAGAGAGGAGAGAGAGAGAGAGAGAGAGAGAGAGAGAGAGGAGAGAGTGAGAGAGAGAGAGAGGAGAGAGAGAGGAGAGAGAGAGAGAGAGAGAGAAGAGGAGAGAGAGAGAGGAGAGAGAGAGAGAGGAGAGAGAGGAGAGAGAGGAGAGAGAGAGAGAGAGAGAGAGAGAGGAGAGAGTGAAGAGAGAGAGAGAGAGAAGAGGAGAGAGTGAAGAGAGAGAGAGAGAGAGAGATGAGAGAGTGAAGAGAGAGAGAGAGAGGAGAGAGAAGAGAGAGAAGAGAGAGAGAGAGAGAGTAGAGAGAGAGAGAGACCATGGTAATTACTGAAACTGAAGAAGTAAAAATAGTTGCGGGAGTTTCCAGAGCCAGAGAAAAAGTTAATTCCTTCACACTGAAGGAACTGGACTCATCTGAAATGGGACCCTTTCCCATAATGCTCTAGCCAAAAGTAGTGCACTCTAATATGAAATAGGGTGCCATTTTGGATGCGCACACTGTCACCGCGGAAGGGGAGAGTACAGTGGACTGCAGCAGATCTAATGTGGCGGATGAGACTGCAGCAGATCTAATGTGGAGGATGAGACTGCAGCAGATCTAATGTGGAGGATGAGACTGCAGCAGATCTAATGTGGAGGATGAGACTGCAGCAGATCTAATGTGGAGGATGAGACTGCAGCAGATCTAATGTGGAGGATGAGACTGCAGCAGATCTAATGTGGAGGATGAGACTGCAGCAGATCTAATGATGAGACTGCAGCAGATCTAATGTGGAGGATGAGACTGCAGCAGATCTAATGATGAGACTGCAGCAGATCTAATGAGACTGCAGCAGATCTAATGTGGAGGATGAGACTGCAGCAGATCTAATGTGGAGGATGAGACTGCAGCAGATCTAATGTGGAGGATGAGACTGCAGCAGATCTAATGTGGAGGATGAGACTGCAGCAGATCTAATGTGGAGGATGAGACTGCAGCAGATCTAATGTGGAGGATGAGACTGCAGCAGATCTAATGTGGAGGATGAGACTGCAGCAGATCTAATGTGGAGGATGAGACTGCAGCAGATCTAATGTGGAGGATGAGACTGCAGCAGATCTAATGTGGAGGATGAGACTGCAGCAGATCTAATGTGGAGGATGAGACTGCAGCAGATCTAATGTGGAGGATGAGACTGCAGCAGATCTAATGTGGAGGATGAGACTGCAGCAGATCTAATGTGGAGGATGAGACTGCAGCAGATCTAATGTGGAGGATGAGACTGCAGCAGATCTAATGTGGAGGATGAGACTGCAGCAGATCTAATGAGACTGGCAGATCTAATGTGGAGGATGAGACTGCAGCAGATCTAATGTGGAGGATGAGACTGCAGCAGATCTAATGTGGAGGATGAGACTGCAGCAGATCTAATGTGGAGGATGAGACTGCAGCAGATCTAATGTGGAGGATGAGACTGCAGCAGATCTAATGTGGAGGATGAGACTGCAGCAGATCTAATGTGGAGGATGAGTCTGCAGCAGATCTAATGTGGAGGATGAGACTGCAGCAGATCTAATGTGGAGGATGAGACTGCAGCAGATCTAATGTGGAGGATGAGACTGCAGCAGATCTAATGTGGAGGATGAGACTGATCTAATGTGGAGGATGAGACTGCAGCAGATCTAATGTGGAGGATGAGACTGCAGATCTAATGTGGAGGATGAGACTGCAGCAGATCTAATGTGGAGGATGAGACTGCAGCAGATCTAATGTGGAGGATGAGACTGCAGCAGATCTAATGTGGAGGATGAGACTGCAGCAGATCTAATGTGGAGGATGAGACTGCAGCAGATCTAATGTGGAGGATGAGACTGCAGCAGATCTAATGTGGAGGATGAGACAACGTGCAGCTCAGACCCTCTGTTACGTGTCACAGAATCTTGATGTAATTATATTAGTCCATCACAGTGTCTTTAAATAGCAAAAATATCCTCAGAGAAAAATGGAAAATCACAGTTTTGACTGTTGAAACTACAGTATTCTTGGGGGTTCACTGGCCCAACAGTTGTTGTTTTGACCGTTGAAACTACAGTATGTTTGTTAACTCTATCTTGTTGGGGATACACAACACAGTTGTGAGTTTAGGCTGTTATTGCAATGCAAAACAAATAACACCCATCATCAATCGTATGTTATCATGAACATTAGGACAATGCAATAGCAGCAGTCCCTGCCAGAGACAAGTATCATATATGTAATCCATCCCATAATAGTTTTCAAAAAAACACTTTAATCAAAATGTATCAAAAAGCTTAAACCATATGTGTTGAAAGTCTTCCACGGGGTGTAATGAAACAGTGTTTCCTTTTCTGTTGTTTAGCTGTGGGAGCCCCTGTTCCTGTGATAGATTTACTGCCTTAATCAACACAGTGTACCATCTGGCTGGCCCTGAACCTCCCAATAAAAACGGCCATAAAGTCTCATATGTGCTACACCGAGTCATCTTTAAAGTGTTATACATGTTAAACCGGATCGAATAGGGCCGTCTTCTGTATACCACGCCTACCTCGTCACAACACAACTGATTGGCTCAAACGCATTCCGAAGGAAAGAAATTCCACAAATTAACTTTTAACAAGGCACACCTGTTAATTGAAATACATTCCAGGTGACTACCTCATGAAGCTGGTTGAGAGAATGCCAATATTAAATATATACTGATTTGTTGAAAACTTTTTGTTGTGTTACTACATGTGTTATTTGAATGTAGAAGTGAAATGTGTTGTTTTACAGGGTCAGCCATAGTAGTACAGAGCCCTAGGAGCAATTTAGGGTTAAGTGGCTTTTCCAAGGACACAGCGACAGATTTTCCACTCTTTCAGCTCAGGTATTGCAGAGAGGTATCAATGTTACAGAATTCATATTGTGATCCAAATGATTCACAACAGGCCGACAACAACTAACGAATTGGCTGAGTCGCATATCAGTTATTGCCTGCTTTGTGTTAACTGTGAGGCCTGTGTGGGTGTAGTGGAGAATAGAGGACTGTGGGTGTACTGTACTGGAGCAGCAGAGATACAAGGTTATATCAGGTCACAGTAGTTAGTCCACACATCCATCTACAGGGTTATATCAGGTCACAGTAGTTAGTAGATCCATCCATCTGCAGGGTTATATCAGGTCACAGTAGTTAGTAGATCCATCCATCTACAGGGTTATATCAGGTCATAGTAGTTAGTAGATCCATCCATCTGCAGGGTTATATCAGGTCACAGTAGTTAGTAGATCCAACCATCTACAGGGTTATATCAGGTCACAGTAGTTAGTAGATCCATCCATCTGCAGGGTTATATCAGGTCACAGTAGTTAGTAGATCCATCCATCTACAGGGTTATATCAGGTCATAGTAGTTAGTAGATCCATCCATCTGCAGGGTTATATCAGGTCACAGTAGTTAGTAGATCCAACCATCTACAGGGTTATATCAGGTCACAGTAGTTAGTAGATCCATCCATCTACAGGGTTATATCAGGTCACAGTAGTTAGTAGATCCAACCATCTACAGGGTTATATCAGGTCACAGTAGTTAGTAGATCAATCCATCTACAGGGTTATACCAGGTCACAGTAGTTAGTCCACACATCCATCTACAGGGTTATATCAGGTCACAGTAGTTCGTCGATCCATCCATCTACAGGGTTATATCAGGTCACAGTAGTTAGTCCACACATCCATCTACAGGGTTATATCAGGTCACAGTAGTTAGTCGACGCATCCATCTACAGGGTTATATCAGGTCACAGTAGTTAGTCGATCCATCCATCTACAGGGTTATATCAGGTCACAGTAGTTAGTCCACACATCCATCTACAGGGTTATATCAGGTCACAGTAGTTAGTAGATCCATCCATCTCCAGGGTTATATCAGGTCACAGTAGTTAGTAGATCCATCCATCTACAGGGTTATATCAGGTTACAGTAGTTAGGACCGTGGGTCCTCCAGAGATAGAGGGTTATATCAGGTCACAGTAGTTAATAGATCCATCCATCTACAGGGTTATATCAGGTCACAGTAGTTAGTCGATCCATCCATCTACAGGGTTATATCAGGTCACAGTAGTTAGTAGATCCAACCATCTACAGGGTTATATCAGGTCACAGTAGTTAGTAGATCCATCCATCTACAGGGTTATATCAGGTCACAGTAGTTAGTAGATCCAACCATCTACAGGGTTATATCAGGTCACAGTAGTTAATAGATCCATCCATCTACAGGGTTATATCAGGTCACAGTAGTTAGTAGATCCATCCATCTGCAGGGTTATATCAGGTCACAGTAGTTAGGACCGTGGGTCCTCCAGAGATAGAGGGTTATATCAGGTCACAGTAGTTAGTAGATCCATCCATCTACAGGGTTATATCAGGTCACAGTAGTTAGTAAATCCAACCATCTACAGGGTTATATCAGGTCACAGTAGTTAGTAGATCCATCCATCTACAGGGTTATACCAGGTCACAGTAGTTAGTAGATCCATCCATCTACAGGGTTATATCAGGTCACAGTAGTTAGTAGATCCATCCATCTACAGGGTTATATCAGGTCACAGTTGTTAATAGATCCATCCATCTACAGGGTTATATCAGGTCACAGTAGTTAGTAGATCCATCCATCTACAGGGTTATATCAGGTCACAGTAGTTAGTCCACACATCCATCTACAGGGTTATATCAGGTCACAGTAGTTAGTAGATCCATCCATCTACATGGTTATATCAGGTCACAGTAGTTAGTAGATCCAACCATCTACAGGGTTATATCAGGTCACAGTAGTTAGTGGTTAGATGTAAAAATTCTAATAACCTTTTTTTTGCTTTGTCATTGTGGGGTATTGTGTGTAGATTGCTGAGGATTTTATTTATTTATTTATTACATTTTAGAATAAGGCTGTAATGTAAAATAACATGTGGAAAAGTCAAGGAGTCTGAATACTTTCTGAATGCACTGTACACACACACACACACACACACACACACACACACACACAGACCGACACAGACAGACACACAGACACACACACACACACGGCGGTCCTGGCTCGTACCATCTTCCTGTCTAGACCTGTCACCGATTCTGCTGACACACAGATTACAAAATTAATCTTTCACCTTTTATTTCCATTTTATTGCCTCTCGTGTTGTTTTATGACTGTCCCCTTTGTGTCTTTGTCCAGTCCACAAGGCTACTATAAAACACAGATCACCATAGCTACAGCTGTTTGGCATGATGATAACTGAAACCACTGAGATATTACATTCATTCTTTCAGATATTAAACTGATCCTGATTGGGCCTTCATCTGGTTGTCAGGGAAATATTTACCACAATGAAAATCATTAGATCAAATAGGGAGTTTCCCAAATGATGGTTAGAACAGTGTTTCCCAAACAGTAGGTCAATATAGACTGGTACGGTCTGGTGTGTCCCAGCTTGTAATTTCTCTTGGGTGATTTCTTGAATGACCTGAAACCTCATACCCTTTTCACTACTGAGCTGAGCCAATCTGTACTGCCTGGTTCCACCATAGCTGCTGGAACTATAGTCGATAGGACAACGTAACCTTAGGAATGGACAACGTAACCATAGGAAAGGACAACGTAACCTTAGGAAAGGACAACGTAACCTTAGGAAAGGACAACGCAACCATAGGAACGGACAACATAACCATAGGAACGGACAACATAACCATAGGAACGGACAACGCAACCTTAGGAAAGGACAACGCAACCATAGGAAAGGACAACGTAACCATAGGAACGGACAACGTAACCATAGGAAAGGACAACGTAACCATAGGAAAGGACAACGTAACCATAGGAAAGGACAACGTATCCATAGGAACGGACAACGTAATATTAGGAACGGACAACGTAATATTAGGAAAGGACAACGTAACCATAGGAAAGGACAAAGTAACCATAGGAACGGACAACGTAACCATAGGAAAGGACAAAGTAACCATAGGAACGGACAACGTAACCATAGGAAAGGACAACGTAACCATAGGAAAGGACAACGTAACCATAGGAAAGGACAACATAACCATAGGAACGGACAACGTAACCATAGAAAAGGACAACGTAACCATAGGAAAGGACAACGTAACCATAGGAAAGGACAAAGTAACCATAGGAAAGGACAAAGTAACCATAGGAACGGACAAAGTAACCATAGGAACGGATAACGTAATATTTTTTTTACCTTTCTTTAACTAGGCATGTCAGTTAAGTTAAGAAGATATTCTTATTTTCAATGACGGCCTAACTGCCTGTTCAGGGGCAGAAAAACAGATTTGTACCTGGTCAGCTTGGAGATTTGAACTTGCAACCTTTCAGTTACTAGTCCAACACTCTAACCACTAGGCTACCCTGCCGACTCTACACTCTAACCACTAGGCTACCCTGCCGCCACAAATGTAACTTTAGCTTTGTTTGTTTGGTTGTTATAGAAAAGTTAGTGGTCAAACAGTAACATATCCTGAAAGACATCGGTGCTGTGGGCTAATAAAGTAACATTGAAAAGGACAGAAAGGCCCACTGATTAGCTCCCAAATACCACCTTTATTGGCAACGTTTCCATCCAACCAGGGGACCTGGCGAAGATCCATCCAACCAGGGGACCTGATGAAGATCCATCCAACCAAGGGACCTGACGAAGATCCATCCAACCAGGGGACCTGACGAAGATCCATCCAACCAGGGGACCTGACGAAGATCCATCCAACCAGGGGACCTCGTGAAGATCCATCCAACCTGGGGACCTGGTGAAGATCCATCCAACCTGGGGACCTGAAAAAGATCCATCCAACCAGGGGACCTGGCTAAGATCCATCCAACCAGGGGACCTGACGAAGATCCATCCAACCTGGGGACCTGACGAAGATCCATCCAACCAGGGGACCTGGCTAAGATCCATTCAACCTGGGGACCTGACGAAGATCCATCCAACCAGGGGACCTGGCGAAGATCCATCCAACCAGGGGACCTGACGAAGATCCATCCAACCTGGGGACCTGGCTAAGATCCATCCAACCAGGGGACCTGACGAAGATCCATCCAACCAGGGGGACCTCCAACCAGGGGCGAAGATCCATCCAACCAGGGGACCTGGCGAAGATCCATCCAACCAGGGGACCTGGCGAAGATCCATCCAACCAGGGGACCTGGCGAAGATCCATCCAACCAGGGGACCTGGCGAAGATCCATCCAACCAGGGGACCTGACGAAGATCCATCCAACCAGGGGACCTGACGAAGATCCATCCAACCTGGGGACCTGACGAAGATCCATCCAACCAGGGGACCTGGCGAAAATCCATCCAACCAGGGGACCTGACGAAGATCCATCCAACCTGGGGACCTGGCTAAGATCCATCCAACCTGGGGACCTGACAAAGATCCATCCAACCTGGGGACCTGACGAAGGTCCATCCAACCAGGGGACCTGGCTAAGATCCATCCAACCTGGGGACCTGACGAAGATCCATCTAACCAGGGGACCTGACGAAGATCCATCCAACCAGGGGACCTGACGAAGATCCATCCAACCAGGGGACCTAGCTAAGATCCATCCAACCTGGGGACCTGACGGAGATCCATCCAACCAGGGGACCTGGCTAAGATCCATCCAACCAGGGGACCTGGTGAAGATCCATCCAACCTGGGGACCTGGTGAAGATTCATCCAACCTGGGGACCTGGTAAAGATCCATCCAACCTGGGGACCTGGAGAAGATCCATCCAACCAGGGGAACTGGTGAAGATCCATCCAACCAGGGGACCTGGTAAAGATCCATCCAACCAGGGGACCTGGTGAAGATCCATCCAACCTGGGGACCTGGTGAAGATCCATCCAACCTGGGGACCTGGAGAAGATCCATCCAACCAGGGGACCTGGTGAAGATCCATCCAACCAGGGGACCTGGTGAAGATCCATCCAACCAGGGGACCTGGTGAAGATCCATCCAACCAGGGGACCTGGTGAAGATCCATCCAACCAGGGGACCTGGCTAAGATCCGTGTTGGATCTTAATGTCGTCACTAAAGGTGGTCAATAGGGAGCATGTTCAGTGTGAGGGCCTTTCTGTCCTTTTCAAAACAACATGTTCCCAAGACTTTAAGTGGATCACAGTCTTTATGCGATCTGTGTTCACAGCAGAGTTCTATTTAAAAGGAAGATATCTTAAGTAAATGTTATGTCACTTCCCTCATCCTTCCCTTGCTGTGTCCTAAGGCTATCGATCTCTACAATAGTCAGTCACTGGCTACACACACACAGAGACAGACACAGACTGGCAGATTACCGTAATTTCCGGACTATAAGCCGCTACTTTTTTCCCACGCTTTGAACCTCGCGGTTTATACAATGACGCGGCTAATTTATGGGTTTTTCCCACTTTCACAAGATTCATGCCGCCAAAAAACTGAGCACCGTCACATAACATTCTCATCATTCTGATTACGGTAGTCATTTTGTCACCCTCATCATGGCAAAGACACGGAGAAATGCATATGATGCAGCTTTCAAGTTGAAGGCGATCGATCTGGCTGTTGGAAAAGGAAATAGAGCTGCTGCACGGGAGCTTGGCCTTAATGAGTCGATGATAAGACGTTGGAAACAGCAGCGTGAGGAACTGACTCAGTGCAAAAAGACAACAAAAGCTTTCAGAGGGAAGAAAAGCAGATGGCCCGAACTAGAAAATGAGCTTGAAGACTGGGTCAACACACAGAGAGCAGACGGCCGAGGTGTTTCAACTGTGCAGATCCGACTGAAAGCCAAAACAATCGCCACCGCAATGAAGTTTGAGGATTTTAGAGGTGGACCATCGTGGTGTCTAAGATTTATGAGACGTAAAGGTGTCCATCAGGGTACGGACGAGTCTGTGTCAACAAAAGTTTCAAACTTCCGCAAATTCACTATTTTTTAAATTTGGGTTACAAGCCGTGTTTTGTTTAAAAGCCTATTTATTTTTGTTACAAGCCGTGTTTCATTTAAAGGCTGTGTTCATTTGTTTCAAAGTACCGGTAGGCACCTGCTGCTTATAGACATGTGCGGCTTATTTATGTACAAAATACATCATTTAAAAAAATTCAGTGGGTGCGGCTTATATTCAGGTGCACTTAATAGTCCAGAAATTACGGTATATATAATATATATTAAATATTTTCTTTCAGACTTCATATATATATATGAAGTCTGAAAGAAAAAAATAGAGAAATATTTAATCTAATTATTGTCCTCGAAGACAGTGGTTTTCAAACCTCTCTTGTCTGTAACCGCTGGGGCTCCCAGAGGAGGTTGAAACCCCCTACTCTAGGATAACAGCTGTTAGAAATTTTGCATCTAGAGAACAGTGCCATCTAGTGGAGGTTATTTGCAGTCAACAGTTCATTCACAGAAATCGATCCTTTACTGTACAGGCCAGGGTCTACCAAAAACAAGAGTGTGGATCAGTTTAATATTGCGGAAAGAATGTTGCTTCCATATGTAATTGTCTGCATCATTTGCAATCCATCCAACCTGGGGACCTGGTGAAGATCCATCCAACCTGGGGACCTGGTGAAGATCCATCCAACCTGGGGACCTGGTGAAGATCCATCCAACCTGGGGACCTGGTGAAGATCCATCCAACCAGGGGACCTGGTGAAGATCCATCCAACCAGGGGACCTGGTGAAGATCCATCCAACCAGGGGACCTGGTGAAGATCCATCCAACCAGGGGACCTGGTGAAGATCCATCCAACCAGGGGACCTGGTGAAGATCCATCCAACCTGGGGACCTGGTGAAGATCCATCCAACCTGGGGACCTGGTGAAGATCCATCCAACCTGGGGACCTGGTGAAGATCCATCCAACCGGGGGACCTGGTGAAGATCCATCCAACCTGGGGACCTGGTGAAGATCCATCCAACCTGGGGACCTGGTGAAGATCCATTCAACCTGGGGACCTGGTGAAGATCCATCCAACCAGGGGACCTGGTGAAGATCCATCCAACCGGGGGACCTGGTGAAGTTCCATCCAACCAGGGGAACTGGTGAAGATCCATCCAACCTGGGGACCTCTATATCATTTCCAATCCCCCATATGTTTTTGGTAAATATATATATCCATACATGCATGCATATATATACACATATATACATACATACACATACCTATATACACATACCTATATAGACATACATGCTTTTTTAAAGAATATACCTTTATTATTATTCCCTGCAAACCCCACCGCCGATCCCCCAATTGGAGTAAACTAATAAACACTTCTGCTTCTACCTTCCATACATCTTATACACATTTTACAGACACAGTCTACTTTACAATAGTTCTCTCTTGTTTGTTCTTAGTCCTTCCTCTATTTGTGATGTCCATCCAGTTTGATTTATATTTGTAACTGTGCTATTTCACAAAGGTTCCGAACCTATATACATTCTACAGATCCCTTATGCCCTACATTGTTTATCTTGTTATTAGTCCCACCCTTCAGCTCCACTCAACCCCTCCCATCTATCTCTCAACATCAGCCATTTCAGATTTCTACTTGCCATATATTTTTCAACTCTGCTGTGATGCTTCATAAAATAATTGAACCTTCCTATTCTCATAGCTTCTACAGATTGTAAATGAAAAATAAACATTTTTGCTAAAATAATTATTATATTATTGATTGATTGACTATGGCTTTTCAAATCACCCAGTAGTGCTATCTGCAGTGTTAGTTCTAGGCAAATGTTGCAATTCTTCAGCCATTCCTGGACCTGTGACCAAAAATGAGCTACATATGGACAGTACCAAAAGAAATGATCTAATGACTCTGCCTCCTCACAGCTGGGAAGATTGTATCCCCATATATATAACATTCTATTAGTTGCAAGAATTTTGTATAGTAATTTATATTTAAAAAAAAAATTGAAGTTTTGAATCCGGCATTGTTTTGCGTACCAAAACAGTACCAAAACTTAATGAGGAGTTGGTTATTTGAAATCAGCTGTGTAGTGCTAGGGCATGGGGGCCCGGGATGGGGACAGGGGACCCGGGATGGGGACAGGGGGCCCGGGACGGGGACAGGGGGCCCGGGATGGGGACAGGGGGCCCCGGATGGGGACAGGGAGCCCGGGATAGGGGGCCCGGGATGAGGACAGGGGGCCCGGGACGAGGACAGGGGGAAACTCTGCATCAGACTACTGTATAGTAGACAGTGTA
>NC_088401.1:83316614-83431614 GCF_034236695.1 Oncorhynchus nerka | reverse complement strand
GATAGAACCTGTAGACAGAAACACGTCAGGAGGGTCAGGAGATTTACAGTTGCATTTATTATTTTTTTTTATTTTATTTAAAAAAAAAGTTGATTACATTTTTGGAAAACTTCATGTGATATCAAGATGTTTCATCAAACACACTGAACAGGCAGGTATTTATTATTATTATTTTTAAATGTGCTGAGACACACTGCTAGAAAGTCACCTTTCATTGGGCATGGAAGCTTTTTCCTTCTGTTTAAATCAATTTAAAATCTCAAACTGTCAAATGTCCTGTCCTTGTTGCTTTTCACACAAACTTTTTTTAAATGACCAAAAAACCTCAGTCACCCACTTGCTGAGAACTACCTGAAGGGTAAACTACCAGGAGGGTAAACTACCAGGGCCAGGAAGGTAAACTACCAGGAGGGTAAACTACCAGGGCCAGGAAGGTAAACTACCAGGAGGGTAAACTACCAGGAGGGTAAACTACCAGGGCCAGGAGGGTAAACTACCAGGGCCAGGAGGGTAAACTACCAGGACCAGGAGGGTAAACTACCAGGACCAAGAGGGTAAACTACCAGGACCAAGAGGGTAAACTACCAGGACCAAGAGGGTAAACTACCAGGACCAGGAGGGTAAACTACCAGGACCAGGAAAGTAAACTACCAGGACCAGGAGGGTAAACTACCTGAAGGGTAAACTACCAGGACCAGGAGGGTAAACTACCAGGAGGGTAAACTACCAGGATCAGGAGGGTAAACTAACAGGAGGGTAAACTACCAGGAAGGTAAACTACCAGGAGGGTAAACTACCAGGAGGGTAAACTACCAGGATCAGGAGGGTAAACTACCAGGACCAGGAGGGTAAACTACCTGGAGGGTAAACTACCAGGACCAGGAGGGTAAACTAACAGGACCAGGAGGGTAAACTACCTAGAGGGTAAACTACCAGGATCAGGAGGGTAAACTACCAGGACCAGGAGGGTAAACTACCTAGAGGGTAAACTACCAGGACCAGGAGGGTAAACTAACAGGAGGGTAAACTACCAGGACCAGGAGGGTAAACTACCAGGAGGGTAAACTACCAGGATCAGGAGGATAAACTACCACGAAGGTAAACTACCAGGACCAGGAGGGTAAACTACCAGGACCAGGAGGGTAAACTACCAGGACCAGGCGGGTAAACTACCAGGACCAGGCGGGTAAACTACCAGGAAGGTAAACTACCAGGACCAGGAGGGTAAACTACCAGGAGGGTAAACTACCAGGATCAGGAGGGTAAACTAACAGGAGGGTAAACTACCAGGAAGGTAAACTACCAGGAGGGTAAACTACCAGGAGGGTAAACTACCAGGACCAGGAGGGTAAACTACCTGGAGGGTAAACTACCAGGATCAGGAGGATAAACTACCACGAAGGTAAACTACCAGGACCAGGAGGGTAAACTACCAGGACCAGGAGGGTAAACTACCAGGACCAGGCGGGTAAACTACCAGGACCAGGCGGGTAAACTACCAGGAAGGTAAACTACCAGGACCAGGAGGGTAAACTACCAGGAGGGTAAACTACCAGGATCAGGAGGGTAAACTAACAGGAGGGTAAACTACCAGGAAGGTAAACTACCAGGAGGGTAAACTACCAGGAGGGTAAACTACCAGGATCAGGAGGGTAAACTACCAGGACCAGGAGGGTAAACTACCTGGAGGGTAAACTACCAGGATCAGGAGGATAAACTACCACGAAGGTAAACTACCAGGACCAGGAGGGTAAACTACCAGGACCAGGAGGGTAAACTACCAGGACCAGGCGGGTAAACTACCAGGACCAGGCGGGTAAACTACCAGGAAGGTAAACTACCAGGACCAGGAGGGTAAACTAACAGGAGGGTAAACTACCAGGACCAGGAGGGTAAACTACCAGGAGGGTAAACTACCAGGATCAGGAGGATAAACTACCACGAAGGTAAACTACCAGGACCAGGAGGGTAAACTACCAGGACCAGGAGGGTAAACTACCAGGACCAGGCGGGTAAACTACCAGGACCAGGCGGGTAAACTACCAGGAAGGTAAACTACCAGGACCAGGAGGGTAAACTACCAGGAGGGTAAACTACCAGAATATCTTTGAAGGATGTTATGTAATCCATCAGCCCTTTTGGTACTTCATATTTTCACAGATGTCGTCAGGTAAAATAATATGAAGTAATTAAATATGATGATTTTAAAATAAAAACAGAATAGACAAAGCTGTGAAACATTATCCTAAATATTAACCATCAATTTAGTGAATAACATTGGAAATTGGGGTACCTAGTCCGTTATTCAACTAAAATGAGTCTTCCACATTTAACCCAACCCCTGTGAATCAGAGAGGTATGGGAGACATCCACGTCTTCGGCACCCAGGGGAACAGTGGGTTAACTGCCTTGCTCAGGGGCAGAATGACAGTTTTTTTATATGGAGTAAAAAATTAAAAATAAAAAAGAGTGGAAGAACTCACTTTAACCTGCATTGGCTAATCAAAACCTAACATACAGTAGATGTGACTATATACACAAATACATTTTGTAAAAGTTATTCAACTATAAATTACCGAAATTACTGAAGGTTCCGGTAACCTTGGTCACTACCAGTAGCTTTGCAACCCTGCTGAGAACTGAATCATCCCACATTTCATCAGGATTTCTGTGTCAAAGGGAACAGGTTTTATTAGTAAATACAGCTCCATGCTGTGTACTGGGATGACGTGTCAAATCAGTTGCTTACTCAGCTATACCTCCAGTGTCAGTGGAAAGGAGTAGACTCCAATCAGAGGTCATTCAACTCATGAACTAAATCAGATTGGTCTTTGACCTATTACATATGTCATAAGTCTTTATCACAGCAGACTGTTGGGTGAGTCAGACCATGTCATCATTTATGGGTCACAATCTGCTGGGTGGCTGTTGTAGAGTAGGCCAATGATTTCATAATCAAAGAACGAGGGTTGGAGATGCTTTCCCTTGACCTTTTTAGCAGTGAAGGCATCACATCAATAAGATGCAGCAGGCAGCTGAGCAAAGCAACTACCCACAGATGCTGGTGTTCAGTGGAGGCTGCCGAGGGGAGGACGACTCATCGTAATGGCTGGAACAGAGCAAATGGAATGGCATGCGTTTTGATTCCATTCCACTGATTCCACTCCAGCCATTACCACGAGCCCCGTCCTCCCTTAATTAAGGTGCCACCAACCTCCTGTGGTCTACAGCATAAACTAAGTAGGCAGATGTGGGCTTAACCAAGGCAGTAATCAAACTATGTTACTCACAATTTGAGTAATCCATTGGATTACATGACGAACTAGTTTTATTGTCATGTAATCAGTAACTGTAAATCATCCTCCCAACCCTGGGTAGGCCTACAACGTTTTCAAGATGGCATCATAAAATGGCATAAAGTAATGGCAAAGTTTTTATAGGTGGTAGACAAGGTGAAGACAACTATTCAGCTTTGGACTTGACACGAAGACTGTAAAGGTGCCATTCTACAAAATGAGTGCCTTTTGTGTGTGTGTGTGTCTTTGAAATTTTAAGTAGAAATTGTTCACAAATATTGCTTTTTAAAAGCTTGTTATGTTAAATAAAGTGCCCTTTAATATAGACCACACAGAGAATTAAAATCAGTCTAATTTTGACTATGAAAAAGGCTTACTAAAGTGCCAAAATTCTTCATTTTGACGTGTCCCTCAGTGTACCACAGCCTTTTACCTGAACGCTCCTTAGCAGATAACCCGAAGGAACGTTTTTATTTGCATAGCTAGACTACATTTTCCGCCAAGTCCACATAGCAGCAACATTAGAATTCCTGCATAAATTATGATTCCAATGGGGTTAGCTGTTAGTTTAGAGCATGGTGATAGCAACCAGGGCCATAAATACACAAACCGAGGTCCAGACCTCTCACATTTTTTATAATTATAAAAACATTATAAAAAAATAGATTTTGTTCAAAATAAATTAAGACAATTATAGGTTAACATGTGATCAAAGCTCAGAACACTTAAATCATTGATCTGATTGAGTTCTAAACATGCCTGCCTCTCTGCCAACGAGTGGAATCATGGACAGTGGTTTGTTGGTTATGTTCACCTGCGTCTCTGAACGAGAGGAATCATGGACAGTGACTTGTTCGTTATGATCGCCTGCGTCTCTCTGAACGAGTGGAATCATGGACAGTGACTTGTTCGTTATGATCGCCTGCCTCTCTGAACGAGTGGAATCATGGACAGTGGTTTGTTCGTTATGATCGCCTGCGTCTCTCTGAACGAGTGGAATCATGGACAGTGACTTGTTCGTTATGATCGCCTGCCTCTCTGAACGAGTGGAATCATGGACAGTGGTTTGTTCGTTATGATCACCTGCGTCTCTCTGAACGAGTGGAATCATGGACAGTGGTTTGTTCGTTATGATCGCCTGCGTCTCTGAACGAGAGGAATCATGGACAGTGACTTGTTCGTTATGATCGCCTGCGTCTCTCTGAACGAGTGGAATCATGGACAGTGACTTGTTCGTTATGATCGCCTGCGTCTCTCTGAACGAGTGGAATCATGAACAGTGGTTTGTTCGTTATGATCGCCTGCGTCTCTCTGAACGAGTGGAATCATGGACAGTGGTTTGTTCGTTATGATCGCCTGCCTCTCTGAACGAGTGGAATCATGAACAGTGACTTGTTCGTTATGATCGCCTGCGTCTCTCTGAACGAGTGGAATCATGGACAGTGGTTTGTTCGTTATGATCGCCTGCCTCTCTGAACGAGTGGAATCATGGACAGTGGTTTGTTCGTTATGATCGCCTGCCTCTCTGAACGAGTGGAATCATGAACAGTGACTTGTTCGTTATGATCGCCTGCGTCTCTCTGAACGAGTGGAATCATGGACAGTGGTTTGTTCGTTATGATCGCCTGCCTCTCTGAACGAGTGGAATCATGGACAGTGGTTTGTTCGTTATGATCGCCTGCGTCTCTGAACGAGTGGAATCATGGACAGTGGTTTGTTCGTTATGATCGCCTGCGTCTCTGAACGAGAGGAATCATGGACAGTGGTTTGTTCGTTATGATCACCTGCGTCCCTTGGACTTGTGTGCCGGATTTGCAGCACATTCCCCACTCTCTAAAGCAGCTGAAAGCGTCCGCATGCTTCCCAACCGGAACAGTTCGGAAGAGTTTGTGCCTATATTATGATGCCATTTTGTGACGTTTTAGTTAATTTTGGTGTTCTTCAGGCACACATTTTTTCTTGATGCATGCAGGAGGAAGCAGAGAAGAAAGACAGAGGAAGCAAGTAGAGAAGCAAGCAGAGAGAGATTAGTCCAGTGGTTGCCAAACTTGGGGTCGGGGCCCCATGTGGGGCCCCCTGAGAAAATCTGTACTAATGATATCAAACAAGTTAGGAACTTTAAAAAATATGATATGTTTCAATATTTTCACATGGCCCATCTTCCCTATAGGCCGACATTAAAATGCTATCAACATGCAAACAATACAGTTTTAAAAATGTCCTACATTTTCCTTTCTACCAGTAGTTGTTCCTTCTACTGAAGTTTATAGTTTACCCATTACCCACCTTCTAACACTGATTATACAAAATTGTAAGTCATTTTCTAATAATTAATGCGAATGTGATAATACAATCATCTGTGTGCTTCATTGATATCTGGTTGTGCGGAGCTTGATTAGTAATGCCTAGGAACACAAATGTGAACGCTATGTATGTTGAAAAAAAGAGAAACTGTATTTATGTAAAGAGTTGATGATTTTTCGCACTTCATCATTACAACTGACTAAACAGTCACTGATGCCACGTGTCAGTGTGAATCATTTCTCATATCCCCCCGGGGTATAACATTACAATTGTATAGCTAATAGGCTTGCAGATGGACTGAGGTGAATGAAGCTATAGCAACAAGGTGATAATAGGCTACATGATTGTAGATGGACTGAGGTGAATGAAGCTATAGCAACAAGGTGATAATAGGCTACATGCTTGTAGATGGACTGAGGTGAATGAAGCTATAGCAACAAGGTGATAATAGGCTACATGCTTGCAGATGGACTGAGGTGAATGAAGCTATAGCAACAAGGTGATAATAGGCTACATGCTTGCAGATGGACTGAGGTGAATGAAGCTATAGCAACAAGGTGATAATAGGCTACATGCTTGCAGATGGACTGAGGTGAATGAAGCTATAGCAACAAGGTGATAATAGGCTACATGATTGTAGATGGACTGAGGTGAATGAAGCTATAGCAACAAGGTGATAATAGGCTACATGCTTGTAGATGGACTGAGGTGAATGAAGCTATAGCAACAAGGTGATAATAGGCTACATGCTTGTAGATGGACTGAGGTGAATGAAGCTATAGCAACAAGGTGATAATAGGCTACATGCTTGTAGATGGACTGAGGTGAATGAAGCTATAGCAACAAGGTGATAATGGCTGGGGTCATTTTGGCTTGTTGTTGCCGTTCTCCAAATAGCATTTTAAAAAGTGTTTTAAATTGTACAGAAATGCAGTAAATAAGCTTCAACTTTCAAAAAAATATCTTCAAAGGAGGGAAAGGTGGGTGGGTCTCACTAAAACTCAATCCCTGGTTACGGCCCTGCTAGCAAAGTCAGGATTGTGATTTCGATTTACGTATGGGCCCAATAACCCTCCATCAATACATTCTCTGGCCTAGTGGAAAGCAAAACGAGGCCACGGTTTCAACAGCATGCTCCTTTATCTGACCTAAAGGCTCATTTCTATTTGCTTCAACCAATCACAAACTAGCAACAGTAACATTACCATCCGTAAACACCTGCCAGTTACCTGCCAGTCCTCCAGACACCCATATAGAACAGGGATGAGGTGATGACCTCCCTTCAGAGGATAGCCAGCGACGGAACAACGCGTAGGGGATGAAGTACAGCGTGTACCCAGGGACGTCTCTCAGGACCATGGCCCCGGCCCCTCTGTAAAGCCCCCGGATGCCCTCGGTCCGCAGTATGGAGCTGATGCAGTGGATGGGACCTCTGTAGGTCGGCTGGCCCTGGAGAGTCATGGAGCGCACGGCGATGTTACCGTTCACGTTTCCGGTCGTCCCGGCGAGGTTCAGGTTCTCTAAAATACAAAATAATAAACTAACAATAAAGATCAGGGCTGTAATTGACTTTATTGACTGCTCATGCAGAAAGAGGATAGTTTGGATTAAGGTTCAATCTTATGCGGAAGGAGGCTTTAACTATATACCAGAACAACAGGTGATGGTGAAGATTTAACACGTGTATTTTATGATGCCCTTTACTGTATAAAGATACATGGGGCGCAACTCAAGGACGTGTGGAGCATTGGACTAGTAACCGGAAGGTTGCAAGTTCAAATCCCCGAGCTGACAAGGTACAAATCTGTCGTTCTGCCCCTGAACAGGCAGTTAAACCCACTGTTCCTAGACCGTCATTGAAAATAAGAATTTGTTCTTAACTGACTTGCCTAGTTAAATAAAGGTAAAATAAAAAAAAAGTGCAGCAATTTCCGTTTTCAAAAACAGTGACTGGTGACTTATCACTGATGTAGGACATTGACATGTGATTTACGACACCTTTTAGTTTATCAACCTTTAAGTGAGCTGGATTTATCATCTCATGCTAGCTCGTCCGAGTTGCTGTTGTGACATATGAATGGCAGTTGAAAGACTGATGGGGCTCTGAACCTGAATAGGCAAATTATACATTTTCTGTGGTTCCTTGAACTGGCAACTATTCTAGACCTTTGGGTAAAGTCCCACTAAAATGAGCTTTCTAAACCCATGGGTGCTATAGGCACTGTATCTTCTAGAAAGGTCTGAAAGGATAGTTAGAATCCTCTCTAGGTTTCTTCCTAGGTTCTGGACTTTCTAGGGAGTTTTTCCTAGCCACCGTGCTTCTACACCTGCATTGCTTGCTGTTTGGGGTTTTAGGCTGGGTTTCTGTACAGCACTTTGAGATATCAGCTGATGTGAGAAGGGCTTTATAAATAAATTTGATTTATACTAAAGGAAATACCTGCTAAAATAATGACCTTCTAGAATGGTCTAGAATGTTGTATTGGTCTTTTGACTTTACCTGCTAAAATAATTACCTTCTAGAATGGTCTAGAATGTTGTATTGTTCTTTTGACTTTACCTGCTAAAATAATTACCTTCTAGAATGTTGTATTGGTCTTTTGACTTTACCTGCTAAAATAATGACCTTCTAGAGTGGTCTAGAATGTTGTATTGGTCTTTTGACTTTACCTGCTAAAATAATTACCTTCTAGAATGGTCTAGAATGTTGTATTGGTCTTTTGACTTTACCTGCTAAAATAATTACCTTCTAGAATGGTGTATCGGTCTTTTGACTTTACCTGCTAAACAGGGAAGAGTCTGCATCTGCAGTCTGATCTTCACCAGGTCGACCGGCGCTCCGAGTCCCACTGACATCAGCCCTGTCAACATGCTGGCCAGGGTCATGTCCAGCATGCCACACGGCTGCCTCTCGTCACCATGACGGAACTTGCTAATAACCCTCTGTGTGTTGTTGAAGAACCCAAACACCACTGAGTTATACACGGTGATGCTGGCCAGCGGGAAGGAGAGACCCTTGAAGAAGCCAGCCACCTAGGATGAAGAATAATACAAATGAGACGTTTTATGCAACAGTGTGTTCTGTAGAAGGTCCGCGTCCCAGTATACAATTTGGCAACTGGAAGGTTTTTCCCCCCACCTCCCTGCCAGAGAGAGGCTACATAGGGAGTATTCACAGCAAGGCTCGAGGATATTTGTTAAAACAAAAGCACAGTTGCTTCAAAAGGAAAACAAATATTTCCAGAACTGGTACAGCTAGGCCTACGGTATAATCTACAGATAAGAGTTTGTAAAAATGAATTTAGGATGTGATAATTCTCTTTTTGAGTAGTTGTCGAGGTTGACACTTTATGTCCAAGGCCTCCGCGGTTCTAAAGGGAAACCGTACCAACAGCATGACGACAAATGGATTACCGTGCCAAATATTATCCCATGGCCTCCTATGGATTATCGTGCCAAATATTATCCCATGGCCTCCTATGGATTATCGTGCCAAATATTATCCCATGGCCTCCTATGGATTATCGTGCCAAATATTATCCCATGGCCTCCTATGGATTACCGTGCCAAATATTATCCCATGGCCTCCTATGGATTATCGTGCCAAATATTATCCCATGGCCTCCTATGGATTACTGTGGGACAATACAACATGTCTCCGCACGAGTGACTAAGTCGCTTTGGGTAAAAGTGTCTGCTAAATGGTATATATATATTTACATTTAGACGACAAGAGCAGTGACCTATCACTTACAGTTTCCTTTCTGTAGATTTGGAGGACACAGTGAAGGGTGTTCTTGTATCCTTTCCCAGCTTGTAAACGAGTCTGTTGGGTAGAAACATAGAATGGGAAATGATAAGAACCTCAACATTCCTCCTACATAAAACAACGGCCTACACAATCTACAGCATGTAGGCTAGGTGATGTGTGGTGGCTCGTGTTAATGTTACTGCAGGCCTATAGCCTACTAAATGGTAACTGTTTATGAGTAGATAAACCATTATTACATGTTTGGTAAAAAAAACACAAGGTTTGACATGAAGGGTTGATCTGTTGCCTAGAGCAAGTGGACTGAAGAGTTGGGCAAGTTGAGCCTGCTCTGAGGTTGCCCCCCATTGGGCCGTTTATTTAAAAACATTTTTTTACTGACAACAACCAAGCTGCAAGCATTGATCTGTCTGGTTCCCCTCCATTGTTTAAATGAAAGAGACAATTGCCTTTCAGACCTTAATGTCAATCCCTGATTTAAACCAAATCGGACTGTTTCCTGGAAAACCAATGAAGCCTAGTCCTAGAACTCAAGATAAACAGAGAATCTCCATTGAAAGTGGATTTAAGTCCAGGACTGGGCTTGATCAGTGTCTGGGAAACCAGTCCTTTATGTGTTGAACCGTGTGTCCTCGTATGTACCTTGACTGTGTCCAGCGGATGACCAACAATAACACTGGAAGCTCCTATTGGAAAAACAGAAGGAAACCACGTTTAGGAGGAGTAAGGAGGGATGGATACAGAGTGTGAAAGAGAGAGAGGGGGAGAGTTAATATATAATGTTGTTTCAGTGGCACCCTGCCTAGAACATCCAACCCTCCACAGACAATAGAACTACAGTACCACAGATTTCAGGGCAAACACAAGAGAGAACAGAAAGAATCATATCCCGGCCAGACAGCAAAACACTACCACTGCTTAGGGATCATTCTGACTCAACATTTGCAAAAACAAAACTTAGGCCGATAATGTTCATAACTACAGTAGGCTGCCTATAGGCGAATAACAGGCGATGAAGAGTGAAAACCGTTGCAGCATTCCACAGATACAGTATCATTATGCAATGTGCAACTACTATGCCCCTACTGTCCGTTTCATGGTAGCGCGCCTTGCAGAAGTAGAATATAGAAAAGGAGAACACTCAAAATAAATAGTCAAACATGTAGAACTGGTTATTTAATTATTAACTACATTTTGATTGGATGTTAAATGTTTAGTGTTTGATCAAAATGTCCAGCGCTATGTGGGCAATTCGATTTGGAAAATCTGCGCATGTTCCAATTATTCATATATCTACTTTTTTCTAATCGAACATAGATTAGACATAGGCCTACATAGCAAATGTATTAAAATAAAACAAATTATGATAAACAAAAACGATATGCAATAGTCCAACACCGCTCTAATCCCAAACTCATCCTCACATAAAACATCTAATTCTACAGCTAATTAACAAGTTAAAAAAATAACGGACACTCACCTCCAATCCACCCTGCAAGGAAGTCATCTAAATGAAAACAACTCATTTTTGATTGATCTTAATTCCTTTCCTTCTGTCACTAATCACCGGTGAACAGAAATCTTAAGTGTCTGGAATTCAACGTCGATACAGACACGCGGGGTAAGATATTTCAGAAGCAAAGTAACAAAAGTGGACTTTCCTAGCATCTACGTAAACCTCCAGATAGGTTTAGGAGGGTCTGTAAATAAACATAAAGACAGGGATTGGGCGTCTCTAAACCAATCAGCATCTAGGATTTATGTGTGACACTTGCCGTCTGAAAACAATGGGCAAATTTGTTTTGATGGCCCGGTGCCCCGTCGGAGTGGACAATTTGTTAAGGACCACCTGAAAAGCCTGGAAAGTACCAACTACTCTGAACCGGGGCACAGGGCCATGCATGCAAATATAAGAACCCATTGCACTGTAGCATGGAGAATGGTGACAGGAGTGGTAGCGACAAATTGTCTGTTTGCTTGCACCGGTGAGTGAACCTCAACGCTCATTCGGAAAAAAGCAGTACTATAAAAACCTACACTTTAATTAGATTTTAAATTGAGTGAGAAAGTATTCAGAACACTTGACTTATTCCACATTTGTTTACTTTAATCTTTGGTTGCGATAGAGACGTGAAAGCAACATTAACATATTCATTATAACTTGTACATTCCATTTGAAATCAATCAAAAGCTTTAAAATAAAGGCCAATATTTTAGTGTGCATTTTTTGTTGTTGAACTGAAACAATATCTTTTGATGACTTCTCTTAATGCTCTACAGAAATCCGAGCAAGGGTAGCATTCCAGAGGGACATCAGAGACTGCAATGTTCTCTGCTTCACGGAAACATGGCTTACTGGGAAGACGCTATCCGATGCGGTGCAGCCAACGGGTTTCTCCACGCATCGCGCCGACAGAAACAAACATCTTTCTGGTAAGAAGAGCGGCGGGGGGCGTATGCCTCATGACTAACGAGACATGGTGTGATGAAGAAAACATACAGGAACTCAAATCCTTCTGTTCACCTGATTTAGAATTCCTCACAATCAAATGTAGACCGCATTATCTTCCAAGAGAATTCTCTTCGATTATAATCACAGCCGTATATATCCCCCCCAAGCAGACACATCGATGGCTCTGAACGAACTTTATTTAACTCTTTGCAAACTGGAAACCATTTATCCGGAGGCTGCATTCATTGTAGCTGGGGATTTTAACAAAGCTAATCTGAAACAAGACTCCCTAAATTTTATCAGCATATCGATTGCGCAACCAGGGGTGGTAAAACCTTGGATCATTGTTACTCTAACTTCCGCGACGCATATAAGGCCCTGCCCCGCCCCCCTTTCGGAAAAGCTGACCACGACTCCATTTTGTTGATCCCTGCCTACAGGCAGAAACTAAAACAAGAGGCTCCCACGCTGAGGTCTGTCCAACGCTGGTCAGACCAAGCTGACTCCACACTCCAAGACTGCTTCCATCACGTGGACTGGGACATGTTTCGTATTGCGTCAGATGAAAATATTGACGAATACGCTGATTCGGTGTGCGAGTTCATTAGAACTGCGTCGAAGATGTCGTTCCCATAGCAACGATAAAAACATTCCCAAACCAGAAACCGTGGATTGATGGCAGCATTCGCGTGAAACTGAAAGCGCGAACCACTGCTTTTAATCAGGGCAAGGTGTCTGGTAACATGTCCGAATATAAACAATGCAGCTATTCCCTCCGCAAGGCTATTAAACAAGCTAAGCGTCAGTACAGAGACAAAGTGGAATCTCAATTCAATGGCTCAGACACAAGAGGCATGTGGCAGGGTCTACAGTCAATCACGGACTACAAGAAGAAACCCAGCCCAGTCACGGACCAGGATGTCTTGCTCCCAGGCAGACTAAATAACTTTTTTGCCCGCTTTGAGGACAATACAGTGCCACTGACACGGCCTGCAACGAAAACATGCGGTCTCTCCTTCACTGCAGCCGAGGTGAGTAAGACATTTAAACGTGTTAACCCTCGCAAGGCTGCAGGCCCAGACGGCATCCCCAGCCGCGCCCTCAGAGCATGCGCAGACCAGCTGGCCGGTGTGTTTACGGACATATTCAATCAATCCCTATACCAGTCTGCTGTTCCCACATGCTTCAAGAGGGCCACCATTGTTCCTGTTCCCAAGAAAGCTAAGGTAACTGAGCTAAACGACTACCGCCCCGTAGCACTCACTTCCGTCATCATGAAGTGCTTTGAGAGACTAGTCAAGGACCATATCACCTCCACCCTACCTGACACCCTAGACCCACTCCAATTTGCTTACCGCCCAAATAGGTCCACAGACGATGCAATCTCAACCACACTGCACACTGCCCTAACCCACCTGGACAAGAGGAATACCTATGTGAGAATGCTGTTCATCGACTACAGCTCGGCATTCAACACCATAGTACCCTCCAAGCTCGTCATCAAGCTCGAGACCCTGGGTCTCGACCCCGCCCTGTGCAACTGGGTACTGGACTTCCTGACGGGCCGCCCCCAGGTGGTGAGGGTAGGCAACAACATCTCCTCCCCGCTGATCCTCAACACGGGGCCCCACAAGGGTGCGTTCTGAGCCCTCTCCTGTACTCCCTGTTCACCCACGACTGCGTGGCCACGCACGCCTCCAACTCAATCATCAAGTTTGCGGACGACACAACAGTGGTAGGCTTGATTACCAACAACGACGAGACGGCCTACAGGGAGGAGGTGAGGGCCCTCGGAGTGTGGTGTCAGGAAAATAACCTCACACTCAACGTCAACAAAACTAAGGAGATGATTGTGGACTTCAGGAAACAGCAGAGGGAACACCCCCTATCCACATCGATGGAACAGTAGTGGAGAGGGTAGCAAGTTTTAAGTTCCTCGGCATACACATCACAGACAAACTGAATTGGTCCACTCACACTGACAGCGTCGTGAAGAAGGCGCAGCAGCGCCTCTTCAACCTCAGGAGGCTGAAGAAATTCGGCTTGTCACCAAAAGCACTCACGAACTTCTACAGATGCACAATCGAGAGCATCCTGGCGGGCTGTATCACCGCCTGGTACGGCAACTGCTCCGCCCTCAACCGTAAGGCTCTCCAGAGGGTAGTGAGGTCTGCACAACGCATCACCGGGGGCAAACTACCTGCCCTCCAGGACACCTACACCACCCGATGTTACAGGAAGGCCATAAAGATCATCAAGGACATCAACCACCGAACCACTGCCTGTTCACCCCGCTATCATCCAGAAGGCGAGGTCAGTACAGGTGCATCAAAGCTGGGACTGAGAGACTGAAAAACAGCTTCTATCTCAAGGCTATCAGACTGTTAAACAGCCACCATTGAGTGGCTGCTGCCAACACACTGTCATTGACACTGACCCAACTCCAGCCACTTTAATAATGGGAATTGATGGGAAATGATGTAAATATATCACTAGCCACTTTAAACAATGCTACCTTATATAATGTTACTTACCCTACATTATTCATCTCATATGCATACGTATATACTGTACTCTACATCATCGACTGCATCCTTATGTAATACATGTATCACTAGCCACTTTAACTATGCCACTTTGTTTACTTTGTCTACATACTCATCTCATATGTATATACTGTACTCGATACCATCTACTGTATGCTGCTCTGTACCATCACTCATTCATATATCCTTATGTACATATTCTTTATCCCCTTACACTGTGTATAAGACAGTAGTTTTAGAATTGTTAGTTAGATTACTTGTTGGTTATCACTGCATTGTCGGAACTAGAAGCACAAGCATTTCGCTACACTCGCATTAACATCTGCTAACCATGTGTATGTGACAAATAAAATTTGATTTGATTTGATTTGAAATAGCATAATTGAGGAAACATGTATAAAGTATGGTCACATTTATTTGCTGTGTTTTTATTTAACTAATTAGTTAACCCTTGTGTTGTCTTTAAAAAAAATTGTTTTACCTTTATTTAACCAGGCAAGTCAGTTAAGAACAAATTATTATTTTCAATGACGGCCTAGGAACAGTGGGTTAACTGCCTGTTCAGGGGCAGAACGACAGATTTGTACCTTGTCAGCTCAGGAGTTTGAACTTGCAACCTTCCGGTTACTAGTCCAACGCTCTAACCGCTAGGCTACGCTGCCGCCCCACCTTTATGTTCAAAATGACCCACCAGCAGAGAAAACCTCCTCAATGATGACTTTTCCCAGAGTGGCCCCAACATTAGAACAAGTGAAACATCACCTTTATTCATATTTCCATGAAAGCTGCTCACCACCAGGGTACAAAGATTGTCTTAGGGTCTTTTTTGAAAGACACACACACACACACACACACACACACACACACGCACACACACACACACACACACGACTCAAGTTCACAGACTAAATAAACAAAATTTCAGACAAAATAAATATTTCTTGAAAGCCTTGTCTACTAATGGGGAATGCAGTCAGAGGCTATAGAGGTGGTGCAGATGACAGTCCCCCCCCCCTCTATAGAGGTGGTGCAGATGACAGTCCCCCCCCCCTCTATAGAGGTGCTGCAGATGACAGTTCCCCCCTCTATAGAGGTGCTGCAGATGACAGTCCCCCCTCTATAGAGGTGCTGCAGATGACAGTCCCCCCTCTATAGAGGTGCTGCAGATGACAGTCCCCCCTCTATAGAGGTGGTGCAGATGACAGTCCCCCCTCTATAGAGGTGCTGCAGATGACAGTCCCCCCTCTATAGAGGTGCTGCAGATGACAGTTCCCCCAGGTGCTGCAGATGACAGTCCCCCCTCTATAGAGGTGCTGCAGATGACAGTCCCCCCTCTATAGAGGTGGTGCAGATGACAGTCCCCCCTCTATAGAGGTGGTGCAGATGACAGTCCCCCCTCTATAAAGGTGCTGCAGATGACAGTCCCCCCCCTCTATAGAGGTGGTGCAGATGACAGCCCCCCTCTATAGAGGTGCTGCAGATGACAGTCCCCCCTCTATAGAGGTGCTGCAGATGACAGTTCCCCCCAGGTGCTGCAGATGACAGTCCCCCCTCTATAGAGGTGGTGCAGATGACAGTCCCCCCTCTATAGAGGTGGTGCAGATGACAGTCCCCCCCTCTATAAAGGTGCTGCAGATGACAGTCCCCCCTCTATAGAGGTGCTGCAGATGACAGTCCCCCCTCTATAGAGGTGCTGCAGATGACAGTTCCCCCTCTATAGAGGTGCTGCAGATGACAGTCCCCCCTCTATAGAGGTGCTGCAGATGACAGTCCCCCCTCTATAGAGGTGGTGCAGATGACAGTCCCCCCTCTATAAAGGTGCTGCAGATGACAGTCCCCCCTCTATAAAGGTGCAGCAGATGACAGTCCCCCCTCTATAAAGGTGCTGCAGATGACAGTTCCCCCCTCTATAAAGGTGCTGCAGATGACAGTCCCCCTCTATAAAGATGCTGCAGATGACAGTCACCCCCTCTATAAAGGTGCTGCAGATGACAGTCCCCCCTCTATAAAGGTGCTGCAGCTGACAGTCCCCCCTCTATAAAGGTGCTGCAGATGACAGTCCCCCCTCTCTATAGAGGTGCTGCAGATGACAGTCCCCCCTCTTTAAAGGTGCTGCAGATGACAGTCCCCCCTCTATAAAGGTGCTGCAGATGACAGTCCCCCCCTCTATAAAGGTGCTGCAGATGACAGTCCCCCTCTATAAAGGTGCTGCAGATGACAGTCCCCCCTCTATAAAGGTGCAGCAGACGACAGTCCCCCCTCTATAAAGGTGCTGCAGATGACAGTCACCCCCCTCTATAAAGGTGCTGCAGATGACAGTCCCCCCTCTATAGAGGTGCTGCAGATGACAGTCCCCCCTCTATAAAGATGCTGCAGATGACAGTCCCCCTCGATAAAGGTGCTGCAGATGACAGTCCCCCCTCTATAGAGGTACTGCAGATGACAGTCCCCCCTCTATAAAGGTGCTGCAGATGACAGTCCCCCCTCTATAAAGGTGCTGCAGATGACAGTCCCCCCTCTATAGAGGTGGTGCAGATGACAGTCCCCCCTCTATAGAGGTGGTGCAGATGACAGTCCCCCCCTCTATAAAGGTGCTGCAGATGACAGTCCCCCCCCTCTATAGAGGTGCTGCAGATGACAGTCCCCCCTCTATAGAGGTGCTGCAGATGACAGTTCCCCCCTCTATAGAGGTGCTGCAGATGACAGTCCCCCCTCTATAGAGGTGCTGCAGATGACAGTCCCCCTCTATAGAGGTGGTGCAGATGACAGTCCCCCCTCTATAGAGGTGCTGCAGATGACAGTCCCCCCTCTATAAAGGTGCTGCAAATGACAGTCCCCCCTCTATAAAGGTGCAGCAGATGACAGTCCCCCCTCTATAAAGGTGCTGCAGATGACAGTCCCCCCTCTATAAAGGTGCTGCAGATGACAGTCCCCCCCCTCTATAAAGATGCTGCAGATGACAGTCACCCCCTCTATAAAGGTGCTGCAGATGACAGTCCCCCCCCTCTATAAAGGTGCTGCAGCTGACAGTCCCCCCTCTATAAAGGTGCTGCAGATGACAGTCCCCCCTCTCTATAGAGGTGCTGCAGATGACAGTCCCCCCTCTTTAAAGGTGCTGCAGATGACAGTCCCCCCTCTATAAAGGTGCTGCAGATGACAGTCCCCTCCCCTCTATAAAGGTGCTGCAGATGACAGTCCCCCTCTATAAAGGTGCTGCAGATGACAGTCCCCCCCTCTATAAAGGTGCTGCAGATGACAGTCCCCCTCTATAAAGGTGCTGCAGATGACGAGTCCCCCCCTCTATAAAGGTGCTGCAGATGACAGCCCCCCTCTATAAAGGTGCTGCAGATGACAGTCCCCCCTCTATAAAGGTGCTGCAGATGACAGTCCCTCTATAAAGGTGCTGCAGATGACAGTCCCCCCACTCTATAAAGGTGCTGCAGATGACAGTCCCCACCCCCTCTATAAAGGTGGTGCAGATGACAGTCACCCCCTCTATAAAGGTGCTGCAGATGACAGTCCCCCCTCTCTATAGAGGTGCTGCAGATGACAGTCCCCCCTCTTTAAAGGTGCTGCAGATGACAGTCCCCCCCTCTATAAAGGTGCTGCAGATGACAGTCCCCCCTCTATAAAGGTGCTGCAGATGACAGTCCCCCCTCTATAAAGGTGCTGCAGATGACAGTCCCCCCCCCTCTATAAAGGTGCTGCAGATGACAGCCCCCCTCTATAAAGGTGCTGCAGATGACAGTCCCCCCTCTATAAAGGTGCTGCAGATGACGAGTCCCCCCTCTATAAAGGTGCTGCAGATGACAGCCCCCCTCTATAAAGGTGCTGCAGATGACAGTCCCTCTATAAAGGTGCTGCAGATGACAGTCCCTCTATAAAGGTGCTGCAGATGACAGTCCCCACCCCTCTATAAAGGTGGTGCAGATGACAGTCACCCCCTCTATAAAGGTGCTGCAGATGACAGTCCCCCTCTATAAAGGTGCTGCAGATGACAGCCCCCCTCTATAAAGGTGCTGCAGATGACAGTCCCCCCTCTATAAAGGTGCTGCAGTTGACAGTCCCCCCGTCTATAAAGGTGCTGCAGATGACAGTCCCCCCTCTATAAAGGTGCTGCAGATGACAGTCCCCCCTCTATAAAGGTGCTGCAGATGACAGTCCCCCCTCTATAAAGGTGCTGCTGATGACAGTCCCCACCCCCTCTATAAAGGTGGTGCAGATGACAGTCACCCCCTCTATAAAGGTGCTGCAGATGACAGTCCCCCCTCTATAAAGGTGCTGCAGATGACAGCCCCCCTCTATAAAGGTGCTGCAGATGACAGCCCCCCTCTATAAAGGTGCTGCAGATGACAGTCCCCCCTCTATAAAGGTGCTGCAGATGACAGTCCCCCCTCTATAAAGGTGCTGCAGATGACAGTTCCCCCCCTCTATAAAGGTGCTGCAGATGACAGTCCCCTCCCCTCTATAAAGGTGCTGCAGATGACAGTCCCCTCCCCTCTATAAAGGTGCTGCAGATGACAGTCCCCCCTCTATAAAGGTGCTGCAGATGACAGTCCCCCTCTATAAAGGTGCTGCAGATGACGAGTCCCCCCTCTATAAAGGTGCTGCAGATGACAGCCCCCCTCTATAAAGGTGCTGCAGATGACAGTCCCCCCTCTATAAAGGTGCTGCAGATGACAGTCCCTCTATAAAGGTGCTGCAGATGACAGTCCCCCCACTCTATAAAGGTGCTGCAGATGACAGTCCCCACCCCCTCTATAAAGGTGGTGCAGATGACAGTCACCCCCTCTATAAAGGTGCTGCAGATGACAGTCCCCCTCTATAAAGGTGCTGCAGCTGACAGTCCCCCCTCTATAAAGGTGCTGCAGATGACAGTCCCCCTCTCTATAGAGGTGCTGCAGATGACAGTCCCCCCCTCTTTAAAGGTGCTGCAGATGACAGTCCCCCCTCTATAAAGGTGCTGCAGATGACAGTCCCCCCTCTATAAAGGTGCTGCAGATGACAGTCCCCCCTCTATAAAGGTGCTGCAGATGACAGTCCCCCTCTATAAAGGTGCAGCAGATGACAGTCCCCCCTCTATAAAGGTGCTGCAGATGACAGTCCCCCCTCTATAAAGGTGCTGCAGATGACAGTCCCCCCTCTATAGAGGTGCTGCAGATGACAGTCCCCCCTCTATAAAGATGCTGCAGATGACAGTCCCCCCTCGATAAAGGTGCTGCAGATGACAGTCCCCCCTCTATAGAGGTACTGCAGATGACAGTCCCCCCCTCTATAAAGGTGCTGCAGATGACAGTCCCCCCTCTATAAAGGTGCTGCAGATGACAGTCCCCCCTCTATAAAGGTGCTGCAGATGACAGTCCCCCCTCTATAAAGGTGCTGCAGATGACATTTCCCCCTCTATAAAGGTGCTGCAGATGACAGTCCCCCTCCCCTCTATAAAGGTGCTGCAGATGACAGTCCCCCTCTATAAAGGTGCTGCAGATGACAGCCCCCCCCTCTATAAAGGTGCTGCAGATGACAGTCCCCCCCTCTATAAAGGTGCTGCAGATGACGAGTCCCCCTCTATAAAGGTGCTGCAGATGACAGCCACCCCCTCTATAAAGGTGCTGCAGATGACAGTCCCCCCTCTATAAAGGTGCTGCAGATGACAGTCCCTCTATAAAGGTGCTGCAGATGACAGTCCCTCTATAAAGGTGCTGCAGATGACAGTCCCCACCCCTCTATAAAGGTGGTGCAGATGACAGTCACCCCCTCTATAAAGGTGCTGCAGATGACAGTCCCCCCTCTATAAAGGTGCTGCAGATGACAGCCCCCCCTCTATAAAGGTGCTGCAGATGACAGTCCCCCCCCTCTATAAAGGTGCTGCAGTTGACAGTCCCCCCGTCTATAAAGGTGCTGCAGATGACAGTCCCCCTCTATAAAGGTGCTGCAGATGACAGTCCCCCCTCTATAAAGGTGCTGCAGATGACAGTCCCCCCTCTATAAAGGTGCTGCAGATGACAGTCCCCACCCCTCTATAAAGGTGGTGCAGATGACAGTCACCCCCCTCTATAAAGGTGCTGCAGATGACAGTCCCCCTCCTCTATAAAGGTGCTGCAGCTGACAGTCCCCCCCTCTATAAAGGTGCTGCAGATGACAGTCCCCCTCTCTATAGAGGTGCTGCAGATGACAGTCCCCCTCTTTAAAGGTGCTGCAGATGACAGTCCCCCCCCTCTATAAAGGTGCTGCAGATGACAGTCCCCCCCTCTATAAAGGTGCTGCAGATGACAGTCCCCCCTCTATAAAGGTGCTGCAGATGACAGTCCCCCCTCTATAAAGGTGCTGCAGATGACAGTCCCCCCTCTATAAAGGTGCTGCAGATGACAGTCCCCCCTCTATAGAGGTGCTGCAGATGACAGTCCCCCCTCTATAAAGATGCTGCAGATGACAGTCCCCCCTCGATAAAGGTGCTGCAGATGACAGTCCCCCCTCTATAGAGGTACTGCAGATGACAGTCCCTCTATAAAGGTGCTGCAGATGACAGTCCCTCTATAAATGCAGATGACAGTCCCCACCCCCTCTATAAAGGTGCTGCAGATGACAGTCCCCACCCCTCTATAAAGGTGCTGCAGATGACAGTCCCCCCCTCTATAAAGGTGCTGCAGATGACAGTCCCCCCCTATAAAGGTGCTGCAGATAGCCCCTCTAAAGGTGCTGCAGATGACAGTCCCCCCTCTATAAAGGTGCTGCAGTTGACAGTCCCCCCGTCTATAAAGGTGCTGCAGATGACAGTCCCCCCCCTCTATAAAGGTGCTGCAGATGACAGTCCCCCCCTCTATAAAGGTGCTGCAGATGACAGTCCCCCCCTCTATAAAGGTGCTGCAGATGACAGTCCCCACCCCCTCTATAAAGGTGGTGCAGATGACAGTCACCCCCTCTATAAAGGTGCTGCAGATGACAGTCCCCCTCTATAAAGGTGCAGCAGATGACAGTCCCCCCCCTCTATAAAGGTGCTGCAGATGACAGTCCCCCCCCTCTATAAAGGTGCTGCAGATGACAGTCCCCCCTCTATAGAGGTGCTGCAGATGACAGTCCCCCCTCTATAAAGATGCTGCAGATGACAGTCCCCCTCGATAAAGGTGCTGCAGATGACAGTCCCCCTCTATAGAGGTACTGCAGATGACAGTCCCCCTCTATAAAGGTGCTGCAGATGACAGTCCCCCCTCTATAAAGGTGCTGCAGATGACAGTCCCCCCTCTATAAAGGTGCTGCAGATGACAGTCCCCCCTCTATAAAGGTGCTGCAGATGACAGTTCCCCCCCTCTATAAAGGTGCTGCAGATGACAGTCCCCCTCCCCCTCTATAAAGGTGCTGCAGATGACAGTCCCCCCTCTATAAAGGTGCTGCAGATGACAGCCCCCCTCTATAAAGGTGCTGCAGATGACAGTCCCCCCCCTCTATAAAGGTGCTGCAGATGACGAGTCCCCCCTCTATAAAGGTGCTGCAGATGACAGCCCCCCTCTATAAAGGTGCTGCAGATGACAGTCGCCCCCCTCTATAAAGGTGCTGCAGATGACAGTCCCTCTATAAAGGTGCTGCAGATGACAGTCCCTCTATAAAGGTGCTGCAGATGACAGTCCCCACCCCTCTATAAAGGTGGTGCAGATGACAGTCACCCCCTCTATAAAGGTGCTGCAGATGACAGTCCCCCCCTCTATAAAGGTGCTGCAGGTGACAGCCCCCCTCTATAAAGGTGCTGCAGATGACAGTCCCCCCTCTATAAAGGTGCTGCAGTTGACAGTCCCCCCGTCTATAAAGGTGCTGCAGATGACAGTCCCCCCCTCTATAAAGGTGCTGCAGATGACAGTCCCCCCCTCTATAAAGGTGCTGCAGATGACAGTCCCCCCTCTATAAAGGTGCTGCAGATGACAGTCCCCACCCCCTCTATAAAGGTGGTGCAGATGACAGTCACCCCCCTCTATAAAGGTGCTGCAGATGACAGTCCCCCCTCTATAAAGGTGCTGCAGATGACAGTCCCCCCTCTATAAAGGTGCTGCAGATGACAGTTCCCCCGCCCCTCTATAAAGGTGCTGCAGATGACAGTCCCCCCCCCTCTATAAAGGTGCTGCAGATGACAGTCCCCCCCTCTATAAAGGTGCTGCAGATGACAGTCCCCCCTCTATAAAGGTGCTGCAGATGACAGTCCCCCCTCTATAAAGGTGCTGCAGATGACAGTCCCCCCTCTATAAAGGTGCTGCAGATGACAGCCCCCTCTATAAAGGTGCTGCAGATGACAGTCCCCCCTCTATAAAGGTGCTGCAGATGACAGTCCCTCTATAAAGGTGCTGCAGATGACAGTCCCCCCTCTATAAAGGTGCTGCAGATGACAGTCCCCACCCCCTCTATAAAGGTGGTGCAGATGACAGTCACCCCCCTCTATAAAGGTGCTGCAGATGACAGTCCCCCCTCTATAAAGGTGCTGCAGATGACAGTCCCCCCCCCCTCTATAAAGGTGCTGCAGATGACAGTCCCCCCTCTATAAAGGTGCTGCAGTTGACAGTCCCCCCCGTCTATAAAGGTGCTGCAGATGACAGTCCCCCCTCTATAAAGGTGCTGCAGATGACAGTCCCCCCTCTATAAAGGTGCTGCAGATGACAGCCCCCCTCTATAAAGGTGCTGCAGATGACAGTCCCCCCTCTATAAAGGTGCTGCAGTTGACAGTCCCCCGTCTATAAAGGTGCTGCAGATGACAGTCCCCCCTCTATAAAGGTGCTGCAGATGACAGTCCCCCTCTATAAAGGTGCTGCAGATGACAGTCCCCCCCCTCTATAAAGGTGCTGCAGATGACAGTCCCCACCCCCTCTATAAAGGTGGTGCAGATGACAGTCACCCCCTCTATAAAGGTGCTGCAGATGACAGTCCCCCTCTATAAAGGTGCTGCAGATGACAGCCCCCCCTCTATAAAGGTGCTGCAGATGACAGCCCCCTCTATAAAGGTGCTGCAGATGACAGTCCCCCTCTATAAAGGTGCTGCAGATGACAGTCCCCCCAGTTCTCTCTTTGCTGAAGCCATGAGTGCACGTTTCAGTGCCCAACAGGTCGTAGATCTGATTTTATCAGATGTCCAGGAGGAACAAGAGAACAATGATTTAGAAGAGGAGGAGGAATCTGAAGAAGAAGACGGGGAAGAATACAACCCAGAGCACGATGCATCATCTTCAGATGAAGAAGAAATCCCCTAAGCTGAAAGAGAAACATTTTTGTCAAAGAACAGCAAAATAACATGGTCCTTGTCAACATATGACAACCAGGGCAGGATGGCAGCACAACATGTCATAAGGACGACCCCAGGGCCCACAAGACATGCTGTTGCCCAGGACATCGCCTCAACATTCTACATGTTCATCACACCAGCCATTGAAAAAATCATTCTGGAGATGACAAATTTGGAGGGTTTCCGTAAATATGGAGACAACTGGAAAAGGATGGATGAGATTGACCTGCGTGCCTACATAGGGCTGCTAATCCTAGCAGCTGTGTATAGGTCCCGAGGCGAGGCTACATGTAGTCTCTGGGATGCAGAGAATGGAAGGGCGATTCTCCGTGCCACGATACCACTGAAAGTCATTCGCACTTTCTCAAGAATGCTACGATTTGATAGCCTTGAATCAAGACCTGCAAGACGTGTGAGAGACAAATTGGCAGCCATAAGAGAGGTCTGGGAGAAGTGGGTGGAGCCATAAGAGAGATCTGGGAGAAGTGGGTGGAGCCATAAGAGAGGTCTGGGAGAAGTGGGTGGAGCCATAAGAGAGGTCTGGGAGAAGTGGGTGGAGCCATAAGACAGGTCTGGGAGAAGTGGGTGGAACCATAAGAGAGATCTGGGAGAAGTGGGTGGAGCCATAAGAGAGATCTGGGAGAAGTGGGTGGAGCCATAAGAGAGATCTGGGAGAAGTGGGTGGAGCCATAAGAGAGGTCTGGGAGAAGTGGGTGGAGCGTCTGTCATACCTCTACAACCCCGGGCCTGAAGTAACAGTGGAGGAGCAACTGGTTCCATTCAGAGGTACATTTTTATTTTCATCTCTGTAATGTAAGTGATTTTCACTGTTCATTTTATTATGTATTGCTGTAATATCCTTGATGTATGTGATTGTTTTCTGTGACACTGATACTAATTACTGACAGTAATCTCTTTTGTCAAAAGGTCGCTGTCCTTTCCGGCAGTATATCCTCAGCAAGCCAGCAAAGTATGGCATCAAGATATGGGTGGCCTGTGACACACAATCCAGCTACGCTTGGAAGATGCAAAACTACACAGGGAAGCCGACCAGTGGAGGCCCGGAGAAGAACCAGGGGATACTGGTTGTGTTTGATGTGACAGATGGACTGACGGGGCACAATGTCACGTGTGAACAATTTCTTCACCTCATATGAACTCAGCCAGCAGCTCCTGAAGAGGAAGATCACCATGGTTGGCACAGTTAGAAAGAACAAGCCTGAGCTCCCCCCTGCACTCCTCGCAAGAAGGGGGAGAGAGGCCTTCGCATCAAAGTTTGCCTTCACCCCCACCACCACTCTAGTTTCTTACCTCCCAAAGAGGAACAAGAATGTGGTCCTCCTGAGCACACTGCACAAAACGGCTGAGATCAGTGATCGTGAGGACAGGAAGCCAGCCATCATCCTGGACTACAACCACAACAAAGGAGGCGTGGACAACCTGGACAAGATGATTGGAACTTACCGCTGCAGGAGGATGACCCCCCCACCCCACCTCCTGGCCCCTGGTCATCTTCCATAACATCATTGATGTGTCCTCATACGATGCCTTCATGATACAGACCATGAGCAACCCTACCTGGATGCCTGATAAGCAGAACAAGAGGGTGTTCCTGGAGCTGCTGGGAAAGGCACTTGTAACCCTACACATTCAAAGAAGGGAGCACCTCCCCTGCACAGCAGCCTCTGCAGCGCTTGTGAAAGCTGTTCACGGGGCTGAATCTTGTCCTGATCCACCTGAGGCTGCAGCTGGGGCAGGCAAGAGGAGGAGATGCTAATTCTGCCCCCCAAAGAAGGAGTGTAAAACAAATACTATGTGCTGCACATGTGAGAAATACATCTACAAAGTCCATGTACACACACTTTCATACTGTCCTACATGTGCTAATTAGAGTTGATTGATTTATGTTATTCACGTTTTTGTTTTGTATCTATTATCTTATTTTATTGTTATTTATTGTTGTATATGCACCTTGTGGGTGGGGGCAATGATTTAAAAAATGGGAGAAGACTAGTATTTTCTCGTTGAATTCCTCATTGTACAGTATATAAGAATATATCACTATGTTGCCAAAAAAGATCAAGACTGTTATTGTTTCCCTTCAATAAAATGCATTCCAAACTACTTTCTGCACATTTCTGCTACTTTCTTAGGCTATACAAGTGCTATCTCTTGCTAAAAAAACATGTTTACACCTATACAGTACCTTTAGCAATAATAACAATAATAATAATAAACCAATTAATGGCAAGTGTGTGGTAATAAAATGAGTGGTGTCCACTGATTAAATGCAGTCTTACTGCATTGTGAAGAGGGAAAACAAAGATATTCAAAACATTTTTGATTTATTTTACCTTTATTTAACTAGGCAAGTCAGTTAAGAACAAATTCTTATGTTCAATGACAGCCTAGCAACAGTGGGTTAACTGCCTGTTCAGGGGCAAAATGACAGATTTGTACCTTGTCAGCTCAGGGGTTTGAACTTGCAGCCTTCCGGATGCAAATACACCACTCTAACCACAAGGCTACCCTGCCGCCAGGTTGTTTCTTCATGCAAAACAGATTTGGGGTTTAAAATTCAATTAAGTTACTTTATTTTTGGGGTTTAGTGAAGGCAGGTAATTTTTTACGCTTAGGACAAGGGTAGTACACAGAACATTAAGCCCACACAAGGTCTAAGAACAAATTCTTATTTACAACGACGGCCTACACAGGATAACACTGGGCCAATTGTTTGCAGCCCTACTACTACTTACATACTTAGAAATAGTGAATAAGGAACCCATCACTGGCTTTTCTTAGGGAACGTGTATGGTTATTTTATCAATATATTTTACAATGATTGAATAAATGAATGAATGAATGTGCTTTTAAACTGAAATGACTCCTTCTGACTATCTGACTGTCTAAAAGGCAGTTTAGGGACACTACCACTTCTGTAGCCAAAACTATCTGACTGTCTAAAAGGCAGTTTAGGGACACTACCACTTCTGTAGCCTAAACTATCTGACTGTCTAAAAGGCAGTTTAGGGACACTACCACTTCTGTAGCCTAAACTATCTGACTGTCTAAAAGGCAGTTTAGGGACACTACCACTTCTGTAGCCTAAACTAGCTGACTACCTATAGTTGACTACCTACAGTCCATCATGGATGCTAAATGTGGCTAGCATGAGTTGTGAGGCATGTTAAACCACACCATTGACCTCCCTCACAGTCATCATATAAAGGTGATGTGTCAAGTTGCCTCTGGAGGAGATCATGTGTCATTGGCCTACAGCCGGGTCCCAAATGGCACCCTATTCCCTATGTAGTGCACTACTTTTGACCAGGGCCCATAGGGAATAGGGTGCCATTTGAGAAACAGACTAAAGCTGGTATCTTCTGATCTACTGAACATGTGCTGCACAGATTTTGATTTATTCATGGACCCACGTTAGAGGGTGTGTTTACAACGGTCTGCGTTACACTATATCCCATTTAAAACAGGTGTTGGTCACATTTAATGCACAAAATAGATATCAAGTCCTGAATATAATCTTGTATATATTACTTGTTACAGTGTCAATGTCGGAAAATACATTTTGAACGGATGTGTTTACGAGTCCGTGTAACCCACACGTCCCACTCTGACTGAGATCTGTTGTTTCAGGACAGAGAAGTGCTAACTTTGCAGTTTATTTCGTAAAGATACAATCAGAACAAAACACTGTCAATTTAAGCCTACAGATGTCGTCCTACTGTATCATGTTGTGCTGACAATACCGTGCCTTGCGAAAGTATTCGGCCCCCTTGAACTTTGCGACCTTTTGCCACATTTCAGGCTTTAAACATAAAGATATAAAACTGTATTTTTTTGTGAAGAATCAACAACTAGTGGGAAACAATCATGAAGTGGAACGACATTTATTGGATATTTCAAACGTTTTTAACAAATCAAAAACTGAAAAATTGGGCGTGCAAAATTATTCAGCCCCTTAAGTTAATACTTTGTAACCAATGTCTTGAGTCCTGTTTAGTGTCTGCTTGTTCGTCTGTGTCTGATTCTGTGTTTCTAGAGGAGGCAGTGGATTTGTCTAACGTGCCCGTTGAATACCTCGACCTGAAGGAGGTGTTCAGTAAGTCCCGTGCTGCTTCTCTTCCTCCGCATCGTCCCTATGACTGTGCAATAGAATTATTGCCAGGTGAGTCTCCGCCTAAAGGCAAGTTATATTCACTCTCTGTTCCTGAGAGGGAGGCTATGGAGAGATACATCTCTGGTTCTCTGGCATCTGGATTCATTCGTCCTTCCTCTTCTCCAGCGGGGCGGGGTTCTTCTTTGTGGAGAAGAAGGACGGATCTCTGCGTCCTTGCATTGATTACCGTGGGTTGAATAACATCACAGTGAAAAATACCTATCCCTTACCGTTGATGTCCTCAGCCTTTGAAAGGTTACAGGGAGCATCCGTGTTCACTAAGTTGGATTTACGTAATGCATATCATTTGGTTCGCATAAGGGGGGGGGGGGGCGAATGGAAGACCGCGTTTAACACCCCCAGAGGGCACTTCGAATATTTGGTCATGCCTTTTGGGCTATCCAACTCCCCAGCGGTTTTCCAGGCACTCGTAAATGACGTGCTGAGAGATATGATTGATCAGTTCATATATGTTTACCTGGATGACATACTGATTTTTTCTTCTTCTCTCCAGGAACACGTTCAGCACGTCAGACGAGTGCTTCAGAGGTTGTTGGAGAATGGACTTTTTGTCAAGGCGGAGAAATGCATTTTTCATGCACAATCCGTTCCATTCCTAGGTTACATCGTCTCGACTGAAGGTATTCGCATGGATCCTGACAAGGTTAAGGCTGTGGTGGATTGGCCAAGCCCAGATTCCCGTAAGGCCCTACAGAGGTTTCTGGGATTCGCCAATTTCTACCGGCGTTTCGTTCGCGTTTCGTTCGATGGACGTAGTTTCTGACAGGGGGCCCCAATTTGTGTCCAAGTTTTGGCAAGAGTTTTGTAGGTTACTGGGAGCGAGTGTCAGCCTGTCTTCAGGGTTTCATCCCCAGAGCAACGGTCAAGCGGAGAGGGCCAACCAAGATTTGGAGAGAGTGTTGCGATGTTTGGTTTCTAAGAATCCCTCTTCCTGGAGTCAACAATTCTCTATGGTTGAGTACGCTCACAATTCGTTGCCAGTGGCAGCCACGGGTCTCTCTCCGTTTGAGTGTAGTTTAGGTTACCAGCCACCTATCTTTCCCAGTACGGAGTCCGAGGTGTCTGTTCCCTCCGCTCACGCTTTCATCCAGAGGTGCCGTCACGCATGGAGCAGAGCCCGTGAGACTCTTCTCCGGGTGGGGGCGCGCACCAAGACTAAGGCCGATCGCCACCGGTCGAAGCCTCCGGTATACGTCGTTGGCCAAAGAGTGTGGCTTTCTACTAAGAACATTCCACTCCGATCCGTTTCGAACAAGCTTGCCCCCAAATTTATCGGCCCGTTCAAAGTCACCAGGATCATTAGTCCGGTGGCGGTCCGGCTCCAGCTTCCTCCGGCGTATAGGAGAATTCATCCTACCTTTCATGTGTCTAAAATAAAACCTGTGTTTCAGGCACGCATTAACCCACCGGTCCCGGTTCCCCCGCCGCCACGACTTGTTGATGGGGAACCCACCTTTTCTGTCAATCGTATTTTGGACTCTAGAAGGAGGGGACGCGGATTCCAGTACCTGGTGGACTGGGAGGGTTACGGCCCGGAGGAGAGAAGTTGGGTACCTGCTAGGGACATTCTGGATCACTCCCTTATCGATGATTTCAATCGACAGGTAAATTCGCCTGGGAACGCCAAGAGGCGTTCCTAGGGGGGTATTGTCACGGTTCATGAATCCACTGCCTCCTTTTCTCTCTCTCTCTTTCTCTCCCGTGTTTGTGTGGGCGTGGTTCCCAATCTCGGCCTGATTGTCTGCGCCAGCTGGAATCACTTATCTTCCCTTTATATGTTCTGTAACCAGTGTTTCTTGTTGTCAGATCGTTGTTACTTCCCTGAGGTTGTGTCGTGTGTCCGTACTCTTCTCTCGCCGCCCTTGTGTGGATTATCTGCTGTGCTCCTTCCTACCCATCCGGACACTCTCCCCTGGGTTTCTTAGCACGCTCACATAGGAGGATGTGCCCTAGTCCCTGGGTCGGATTCCGTCTGAGTACAGTCTGTCTGTCCTGTTGCTGCTGTAACCTGTATTCATTAAACCATCGTTGCTTGCATCTTGCATCCGCCTCTGTATTGTTACACGCAGAGAGCATCATGAAGAACAAGGAACACACCAGGCAGGTCCGAGATACTGTTGTGAAGAAGTTTAAAGCCGGATTTGGATACAAAAAGATGTCCCAAGCTTTAAACATCCCAAGGAGCACTGTGCAAGCAATAATATTGAAATGGAAGGAGTATCAGACCACTGCAAATCTACCAAGACCTGGCCGTCCCTCTAAACTTTCAGCTCATACAAGGAGAAGACTGATCAGAGATGCAGCCAAGAGGCCCATGATCACTCTGGATGAACTGCAGAGATCTACAGCTGAGGTGGGAGACTCTGTCCATAGGACAACAATCAGTCGTATATTGCACAAATCTGGCCTTTATGGAAGAGTGGCAAGAAGAAAGCCATTTCTTAAATATATCCATAAAAAGTGTTGTTTAAAGTTTGCCACAAGCCACCTGGGAGACACACCAAACATGTGGAAGAAGGTGCTCTGGTCACATGAAACCAAAATTGAACTTTTTGGCAACAATGCAAAACGTTATGTTTGGCGTAAAAGCAACACAGCTCATCACCCTGAACACACCATCTCCACTGTCAAACATGGTGGTGGCAGCATCATGGTTTGGGCCTCCTTTTCTTCAGCAGGGACAGGGAAGATGGTTAAAATTGATGGGAAGATGGATGGAGCCAAATACAGGACCATTCTGGAAGAAAACCTGATGGAGTCTGCAAAAGACCTGAGACTGGGATGGAGATTTGTCTTCCAACAAGACAATGATCCAAAACATAAAGCAAAATCTACAATGGAATGGTTCAAAAATAAACATATCCAGGTGTTAGAATGGCCAAGTCAAAGTCCAGCCCTGAATCCAATCGATAATCTGTGGAAAGAACTGAAAACTGCTGTTCACAAATGCTCTCCATCCAACCTCACTGAGCTCGAGCTGTTTTGCAAGGAGGAATGGGAAAAATGTCAGTCTCTCTCGATGTGCAAAACTGATAGAGACATACCCCAAGCGACTTACAGCTGTAATCGCAGCAAACGGTGGCGCTACAAAGTATTAACTTAAGGGGGCTGAATAATTTTGCACGCCCAATTTCAGTTTTTGATTTGTTAAAAAAGTTTGAAATATCCAATAAATGTCGTTCCACTTCATGATTGTGTCCCACTTGTTGTTGATTCTTCACAAAAAATACAGTTTTATATCTTTATGTTTGAAGCCTGAAATGTGGCAAAAGGTTGCAAAGTTCAAGGGGGCCGAATACTTTCGCAAGGCACTGTACATATCAAATGTAGACAATATCAATAAAAGTTGGATGCTACATTTGAAATATTATTTACAATATTAACAGGTACAAAACTAGTGATCTTTAATTCTGGCAATAATACTTAAAGGTAAATGATTGGGTAAGAGTTTCCAATAGCATGACGTGCAGAACATTGAGATGTTGCAACAGCAACATCAGAGTTGTTGGTTTAAAGTGGCGCTCCAGTCTCCTTTTCACCTAATTTATCACCTGATTTATCTGAACATTATGAAATATATTCATACCTTCTGTCAGCCATGGAAACCCTCTCTGAATAGTTGTATTGTAAACTGATATCAGACACAAACTGCTGATTCACTATACATGGGATCATAGATAGATTCCAGGAAAGATAGATGTCATTAGATGGATGACATCATGTAACAAAACTAATGTCTCTCGTTAACTGTCAGATGAGACATTAATTCATATCCTCCTGTATTATAAACTGAAGTGACCGGACGGAGGCTACTGGAGGTAAATCAAACACATCATGTGCTCTTCTTGGGAAAAGAGGGTAGGAAGAGGGTGTGAGCTTGAGTCTGTCGTTTCATTGGTCATCTTAGTGGCCATGTGCACAGGCTGCTGAAGTGATGCTTATCTACCACAGCAAATATGGGTGTGTGTGTGCGTGTTGGTGTGTGTGTGTGTCCACGCGCGTGTGTGTGTGTGTGTTTGTGTGTAAGCAACCTACAAGCTGTGAATAATAGATCATCCTCACCCTCATGATGATAATGGTGATAATGATAATAATAATGTGTGTGTTTTCTAACGTGTATAAACCCACACCACCGTTCCCCCTCAGCTCTCTCTATTTTTAACATGGAGGTGATGTTGGTTATTTGTCTGAATGTCTATTTGATCAGCCTTGAAACATGTGGATTCCAAAGTGTTGGTCTGACTGCATTTTCTGGACGAAACAGGAGACAAAGGAGCGTTGAAAACAGAGTTGTTTTACATTAAATAAACATACAGATGTAGGATCTTAATTTGATCACTCTTTTCTTACTGAGAATTTTCCTGCACAGCAGGGAATTAAATATTGTGGTGTATTCAAGGTTATAAAAAAAGCTTCTAAATTTTCCAATTTCCACTTTAAAATGTCCGTCTTGAATTGTCTTAACAAAAATGTATTAATCACTACAAAAAAATATCCTTTAATTATAATCCAGACAATAATTCACATTTCCTGTTGCTGCAAGGTTATTTTCATGCTGTAGCAAACTGGCTCAAATTAAGTTCCTGCATCTGTAAGCAAATCTCTCAGAAAGATCACAGACAAACACAAAGTATCTCTCTCATCACTAGGTCTCTCATTTATGCAGACAGCAGCATAAATATCATAAACATCATGAAAGACTATATGTTTTCCTGTTGCATTTGAACTCATTCTGTTCTGTTGAGTCTTGGAGAAATCGTTTATGATTGACTTCCTTCCACTAGGGGGCAGGAGACATCAGTGTTTGTAGATAGAGGGCCCCTTGCCATTCATTCAGCCCTTGGTTCTTGGTTAAAGACTTCTCAATGTCACAGCTTAAATTACAGCTGGCCTTTACCCACTAGCTATTGATTCATGTCACGGACCATGTGATTCCAATAGAATTCCTGGAGCTGGACAGATTCGACCAGAGGTCAAAAAGCCTGTGCTGTGAGGAAGAAAGAAGCATTTTATACGTCTAAAAAACACATCTTTAACCAATAGACTATGCTATTTCCTTATGTATTGATGTTGTTTCTTATACATTATCATAATGTAAGAAACAGCAGCCATATGTTAGAAAATAGCATATTGGCTAAAGAGATTTGTGATTGCAAGCTAACTGGTTTGTAAACGTAAACAATGAACACAAAGAATTTCCCCGAGGAGCATTGTCCTCCGTGTTTTGATTAATCATTTCACATGACCTGCATTTGAACCTTTATTTTTAAAATTTTAAACCAAAAATTAGAATTAGACCAAAAATTAAAAGCAATTGTCTGAGGATGGTGCTGGACCACCTGACATAAAAATAAAAGGGGACATTTTGATGAAAAAGCTTTAAATTAAAGTTATAATTCAGGTCACGTGACATGATTAACCAAAACACAAGGCCCTAGTCTAGTTTATTACCACGTGAGCTCTACAACTTCCTCATAAGTAATATGATATTGTTAGTGTAATGCCTAGCTAGTTAGCGGTGCTGCTGGTGTAACGGATGTGAAACGCCTAGCTAGTTAGCGGTGGTGCTGGTGTAACGGATGTGAAACGCCTAGCTAGTTAGCGGTGGTGCTGGTGTAACGGATGTGAAACGCCTAGCTAGTTAGCGGTGGTGCTGGTGTAACGGATGTGAAACGCCTAGCTAGTTAGCGGTGGTGCTGGTGTAACGGATGTGAAACGCCTAGCTAGTTAGCGGTGCTGCTGGTGTAACGGATGTGAAACGCCTAGCTAGTTAGCGGTGCTGCTGGTGTAACGGATGTGAAACGCCTAGCTAGTTAGCGGTGGTGCTGGTGTAACGGATGTGAAACGCCTAGCTAGTTAGCGGTGGTGCTGGTGTAACGGATGTGAAACGCCTAGCTAGTTAGCGGTGGTGCTGGTGTAACGGATGTGAAACGCCTAGCTAGTTAGCGGTGCTGCTGGTGTAACGGATGTGAAACGCCTAGCTAGTTAGCGGTGCTGCTGGTGTAACGGATGTGAAACGCCTAGCTAGTTAGCGGTGGTGCTGGTGTAACGGATGTGAAACGCCTAGCTAGTTAGCGGTGGTGCTGGTGTAACGGATGTGAAACGACTAGCTAGTTAGCGGTGGTGCTGGTGTAACGGATGTGAAACGCCTAGCTAGTTAGCGGTGGTGCTGGTGTAACGGATGTGAAACGCCTAGCTAGTTAGCGGTGGTGCTGGTGTAACGGATGTGAAACGCCTAGCTAGTTAGCGGTGCTGCGCGCTAAATAGCGTTTCAATCGGTGACGTCACTTGCTCTGAGACCTTGAAGTAGTGGCTTTTGTGGTGCGATGGGTAACGATGCTTCATGGGTGACTGTTGTTGATGTGTGCAGAGGGTCCCTGGTTCACGCCCGGGTATGGGCGAGGGGACGGTCTAAAGTTATACTGTCACATTAGGGTATTTGGGGTGTGACGGCAGGTAGCCTAGTGGTTAGAGCGTTGATCTAATCCCCTAGCTGACAAAGTAAAAATCTGTTGTTCTGTCCCTGAGCAAGGCAGTTAACCCACTGATCCCCGGGTGCCGAAGAAGTGAATGTCGATTAAGGCATCCTCCTGCACCTCTCTGATTCAGAGAGTTGAGTTAAATGCGGAACACATATGTCAGTTGAATACATTCAGTTGGACAACTGACTAGGTATCCCCCTTTCCCTATTGCCTGGTCAACTTTGTTTATTGTACACATTCACAATGCTCGTCAAATCAGAGACAGGGAGAGGCTCACATTCACAATGCTCGTCAAATCAGAGACAGGGAGAGGCTCACATTCACAATGCTCGTCAAATCAGAGACAGGGAGAGGCTCACATTCACAATGCTCGTCAAATCAGAGACAGGGAGAGGCTCTCAAATTCCATTACATTTACATTTAAGTCATTTAGCAGACGCTCTTATCCAGAGCGACTTACACATGGTCCTGGTTGAAGAACAGATCCAGTGTGGATGTATCCCAAATGGCACTGTCCATACTGACCTGTCCTTACAGACATGTCCATATTGACCTGTCCATACTGACCTGTCCTTACTGACCTGTCCTTACTGACCTGTCCTTACAGACATGTCCATATTGACCTGTCCTTACTGACCTGTCCATATTGACCTGTCCTTACCGACCTGTCCATACCGACCCATTATTACTGACATGTCCATACTGACCTGTCCTTACTGACCTGTCCCTACTGACCTGTCCTTACTGACCTGTCCATACTGACCTGTCTATATTGCCCTTACTGACCTGTCCATACTAACCTGTCCATACTGACCTGTCCATACTGACCTGTCCTTACTGACCTGTCCTTACAGACATGTCCATATTGACCTGTCCTTACTGACCTGTCCATATTGACCTGTCCTTACCGACCTGTCCATACCGACCCATTATTACTGACCTGTCCATACTGACCTGTCCTTACTGACCTGTCCATACTGACCTGTCCATACTGCCCATACTGACCTGTCCTTACCGACCTGTCCTTACTGACCCATTCTTACTGACCTGTCCATACTGACCTGTCCATACTGACCTGTCCACACTGACCTGTCCTTACTGACCTGTCCATACTCACCTGTCCTTCCTGACCTGTCCATACTGCCCTGTCCTTACTGACCCATTCTTACTGACCTGTCCATACCGACCTGTCCTTACTGACCTGTCCTTACTGACCTGTCCATACTGACCTGTCCTTACTGACCTGTCCTTATGACTTGTCCTTCCTGACCTGTCCATACTGCACAGGAAAGGGCCGGTCCTTTCCCTATCTCATCAACAAGGTTAGGCAGGATTTTACACCGATGTTTTCCACTTTTCGGGTTGGTGGCACCAGCACATGATTTGGTCGCACCAATTTGGTTTATTTATTTTGTCCAATAATGTGCCTGCATTCCATACAGAACTAGGCTGATAATGACTAGGCTAATAATGATCTTTTAAATGAACATGCCCTTGTGTTCACACATTGATTTGGATAGATTTAGTGTAACAGCAATGAAAATGGACTTAAAATAAAAATATAAATAAATGTATTTATAGCAGATTTCAAAGTGACTTGTGTTCTTCAAAAAGGCATCATTTAAAAAATGATACTTGATACCAAAACAATCCCACAGCATAGAAAAGAAGGACAGTTAGCAGGACTGTGATTTCCTCCAGTTTTTTCAGATTTTTTTTATTGCCTTTCCATCTACCCGGAGACGTTAGCATCGCTAACGGCTACACAAAGAGGTAGATATAATAGGCCTAAACATCATGAAAGAGGTAGATATATGGGCCTAAACATCATGAAAGAGGTAGATATATGGTTCTAAACATCATGAAAGAGGTAGATATATAGGCCTAAACATCATGAAAGAGGTAGATATATAGGCCTAAACATCATGAAAGAGGTAGATATATAGGCCTAAACATCATGAAAGAGGTAGATATATAGGCCTAAACATCATGAAAGAGGTAGATATATAGGCCTAAACATCATGAAAGACTATATGTTTTCCTGTTGTATTTGAACTCATTCTGTTCTGTAGAATCCTTGGCGAAATCGTTTCTGATTGACTTCCTTCCACTAGGGGGCAGGAGATGTCAATGTTTGTAGATAGAGGAGCTCTTGCCATTAATTTAACCTTTGTTCTTGGTTAAGGACTTCTCAATGTCACAGGTTGGGGCCCGCCGGCAGGTATCATATCACATATCACATGTCATAAGCCATGATTTATTTAACATTTTTATTACAGGAATTTAGCTTTAATTTTTGTAATGTAATTTAGCCTCAAGACAAAATTTGTAGAATAGTGCGAAATGATCTCTATAACAGCAGCATTTTATCTCCGCCTCGGCAAAAATGTGTAGCATGAGATGAACTATAATACTGGGACCTCGGGGGCCCCTGGGAAACTGCACAACACCACTGCATCTAGGAAGTAGCAGCTGTAAATAACTCCACTAGGCATATTATATTATTGGATGGAACAACACAACTACTACCATACCACCTTAAAAATATGTGCATACGTTGTTATGGTAACAGACGATCAGACACGGTCATAATGATTGGTTGTATTGCACATGTATGGTAAAAGGAATCTCAGTTCAGGCTGTGAAAAGATACGCTATATGGTGATTGTGGAGACATTGATAATGTTTACTGTAAAAATAGATTGTACTTTTTCTCCTCAAAAACAATGTCCAAAACCATTAAACATAGGACATGTTTCAAAAACAACAATAAGTCAATGGTAAAATAGTTTAGCCAGTAAATGACTTAGCCAATAAGACATGCAGGGAGAATGAGTTTAGCCAGTAAATGACTTAGCCAATAAGACATGCAGGGAGAATGAGTTTAGCCAGTAAATGACTTAGCCAATAAGACATGCAGGGAGAATGAGTTTAGCCAGTAAATGACTTAGCCAATAAGACATGCAGGGAGAATGAGTTTAGCCAGTAAATGACTTAGCCAATAAGACATGCAGGAGAATGAGTTTAGCCAGTAAATGACTTAGCCAATAAGACATGCAGGGAGAATGAGTTTAGCCAGTAAATGACTTAGCCAATAAGACATGCAGGGAGAATGAGTTTAGCCAGTAAATGACTTAGCCAATAAGACATGCAGGGAGAATGAGTTTAGCCAGTAAATGACTTAGCCAATAAGACATGCAGGGAGAATGAGTTTAGCCAGTAAATGACTTAGCCAATAAGACATGCAGGGAGAATGAGTTTAGCCAGTAAATGACTTAGCCAATAAGACATGCAGGGAGAATGAGTTTAGCCAGTAAATGACTTAGCCAATAAGACATGCAGGGAGAATGAGTTTAGCCAGTAAATGACTTAGCCAATAAGACATGCAGGGAGAATGAGTTTAGCCAGTAAATGACTTAGCCAATAAGACATGCAGGGAGAATGAGTTTAGCCAGTAAATGACTTAGCCAATAAGACATGCATGGAGAATGAGTTTAGCCAGTAAATGACTTAGCCAATAAGACATGCAGGGAGAATGAGTTTAGCCAGTAAATGACTTAGCCAATAAGACATGCATGGAGAATGAGTTTAGCCAGTAAATGACTTAGCCAATAAGACATGCAGGAGAATGAGTTTAGCCAGTAAATGACTTAGCCAATAAGACATGCAGGGAGAATGAGTTTAGCCAGTAAATGACTTAGCCAATAAGACATGCAGGGAGAATGAGTTTAGCCAATAAATGACTTAGCCAATAAGACATGCAGGGAGAATGAGTTTAGCCAGTAAATGACTTAGCCAATAAGACATGCAGGGAGAATGAGTTTAGCCAGTAAATGACTTAGCCAATAAGACATGCAGGGAGAATGAGTTTAGCCAGTAAATGACTTAGCCAATAAGACATGCAGGGAGAATGAGTTTAGCCAGTAAATGACTTAGCCAATAAGACATGCAGGGAGAATGAGTTTAGCCAGTAAATGACTTAGCCAATAAGACATGCAGGGAGAATGAGTTTAGCCAGTAAATGACTTAGCCAATAAGACATGCAGGGAGAATGAGTTTAGCCAATAAATGACTTAGCCAATAAGACATGCAGGAGAATGAGTTTAGCCAATAAATGACTTATCCAATAAGACATGCAGGGAGAATGAGTTTAGCCAGTAAATGACTTAGCCAATAAGACATGCAGGGAGAATGAGTTTAGCCAGTAAATGACTTAGCCAATAAGACATGCAGGGAGAATGAGTTTAGCCAGTAAATGACTTAGCCAATAAGACATGCAGGGAGAATGAGTTTAGCCAGTAAATGACTTAGCCAATAAGACATGCAGGGAGAATGAGTTTAGCCAGTAAATGACTTAGCCAATAAGACATGCAGGGAGAATGAGTTTAGCCAGTAAATGACTTAGCCAATAAGACATGCAGGGAGAATGAGTTTAGCCAGTAAATGACTTAGCCAATAAGACATGCAGGGAGAATGAGTTTAGCCAGTAAATGACTTAGCCAATAAGACATGCAGGGAGAATGAGTTTAGCCAGTAAATGACTTAGCCAATAAGACATGCAGGAGAATGAGTTTAGCCAGTAAATGACTTAGCCAATAAGACATGCAGGGAGAATGAGTTTAGCCAGTAAATGACTTAGCCAATAAGACATGCAGGGAGAATGAGTTTAGCCAGTAAATGACTTAGCCAATAAGACATGCAGGGAGAATGAGTTTAGCCAGTAAATGACTTAGCCAATAAGACATGCATGGAGAATGAGTTTAGCCAGTAAATGACTTAGCCAATAAGACATGCAGGGAGAATGAGTTTAGCCAGTAAATGACTTAGCCAATAAGACATGCAGGGAGAATGAGTTTAGCCAGTAAATGACTTAGCCAATAAGACATGCAGGGAGAATGAGTTTAGCCAGTAAATGACTTAGCCAATAAGACATGCAGGGAGAATGAGTTTAGCCAGTAAATGACTTAGCCAATAAGACATGCAGGGAGAATGAGTTTAGCCAATAAATGACTTAGCCAATAAGACATGCAGGGAGAATGAGTTTAGCCAATAAATGACTTAGCCAATAAGACATGCAGGGAGAATGAGTTTAGCCAGTAAATGACTTAGCCAATAAGACATGCAGGGAGAATGAGTTTAGCCAGTAAATGACTTAGCCAATAAGACATGCAGGGAGAATGAGTTTAGCCAGTAAATGACTTAGCCAATAAGACATGCAGGGAGAATGAGTTTAGCCAGTAAATGACTTAGCCAATAAGACATGCAGGGAGAATGAGTTTAGCCAGTAAATGACTTAGCCAATAAGACATGCAGGAGAATGAGTTTAGCCAGTAAATGACTTAGCCAATAAGACATGCATGGAGAATGAGTTTAGCCAGTAAATGACTTAGCCAATAAGACATGCAGGGAGAATGAGTTTAGCCAGTAAATGACTTAGCCAATAAGACATGCAGGGAGAATGAGTTTAGCCAGTAAATGACTTAGCCAATAAGACATGCAGGGAGAATGAGTTTAGCCAGTAAATGACTTAGCCAATAAGACATGCAGGGAGAATGAGTTTAGCCAGTAAATGACTTAGCCAATAAGACATGCAGGAGAATGAGTTTAGCCAGTAAATGACTTAGCCAATAAGACATGCAGGGAGAATGAGTTTAGCCAGTAAATGACTTAGCCAATAAGACATGCAGGGAGAATGAGTTTAGCCAGTAAATGACTTAGCCAATAAGACATGCAGGGAGAATGAGTTTAGCCAGTAAATGACTTAGCCAATAAGACATGCAGGGAGAATGAGTTTAGCCAGTAAATGACTTAGCCAATAAGACATGCAGGGAGAATGAGTTTAGCCAATAAATGACTTAGCCAATAAGACATGCAGGGAGAATGAGTTTAGCCAATAAATGACTTAGCCAATAAGACATGCATGGAGAATGAGTTTAGCCAGTAAATGACTTAGCCAATAAGACATGCAGGGAGAATGAGTTTAGCCAGTAAATGACTTAGCCAATAAGACATGCAGGGAGAATGAGTTTAGCCAGTTCATTTGTTTTATTATCAAAGTAATGTTTAATGTTTTATTTATTGTTTATTTAATCAGGTATGTCACATTTAGATTGACATCCCTGTTTCACACCAAAAATACAAACATAAACATACGAACAACCACTAACAGACGCACACAAACAACTACATCTCCTCTGCCCAGACCCACATGCTCACACAAACAACAACTACATCTCCTCTGCCCAGACCCACATGCTCACACAAACAACAACTACATCTCCTCTGCCCAGACCCATATGCTCACACAAACAACAACTACATCTCCTCTGCCCAGACCCACATGCTCACACAAACAACAACTACATCTCCTCTGCCCAGATCCACATGCTCACACAAACAACAACTACATCTCCTCTGCCCAGACCCACATGCTCACACAAACAACAACTACATCTCCTCTGCCCAGACCCACATGCTCACACAAACAACAACTACATCTCCTCTGCCCAGACCCACATACTCACACAAACAACAACTACATCTCCTCTGCCCAGACCCACATGCTCACACAAACAACAACTACATCTCCTCTGCCCAGACCCACATGCTCACACAAACAACAACTACATCTCCTCTGCCCAGACCCACATGCTCACACAAACAACGACTACAACCTCATCCCAACAACCTGCTAACACCCTCATCCCTACAGTCTGCTGACACCCTCATCCCTACAGTCTGCTGACACCCTCATCCCTACAGCCTGCTGACACCCTCATCCCTACAGCCTGCTGACACCCTCATCCCTACAGCCTGCTGACACCCCCATCCTTACAGCCTGCTGACACCCTCAACCCTCAGCCTGCTGACACCCTCATCCCCACAGCCTGCTGACACCCTCATCCCTCAGCCTGCTGACACCCTCATCCCTACAGCCTGCTGACACCCTCATCTCTACAGCCTGCTGACACCCTCATCCCTACAGCCTGCTGACACCCTCATCCCTACAGCCTGCTGACACCCTCATTCCAACAGCCTGCTGACACCCTCATCCCTACAGCCTGCTGACACCCTCATCCCTACAGCCTGCTGACACCCTCATCCCTACAGCCTGCTGACATCCTCATCCCTCAGCCTGCTGACACCCTCATCCCTACATCCTGCTGACACCCTCATCCCTACCGCCTGCTGACACCCTCATCCCTACAGCCTGCTGACACCCTCATTCCTACAGCCTGCTGACACCCTCATCCCAACAGCCTGCTGACACCCTCATCCCTACAGCCTGCTGACACCCTCATCCCTACAGCCTGCTGACACCCTCATCCCTACAGCCTGCTGACACCCTCATCCCTACAGCCTGCTGACACCCTCATCCCTACAGCCTGCTGACACCTCATCCCTACAGTCTGCTGACACCCTCATCCCTACAGCCTGCTGACACCCCCATCCTTACAGCCTGCTGACACCCTCAACCCTCAGCCTGCTGACACCCTCATCCCTACAGCCTGCTGACACCCTCATCCCTACAGCCTGCTGACACCCCCATCCTTACAGCCTGCTGACACCCTCATCCCTCAGCCTGCTGACACCCTCATCCCTACAGCCTGCTGACACCCTCATCTCTACAGCCTGCTGACACCCTCATCCATACAGCCTGCTGACACCCTCATCCCTACAGCCTGCTGACACCCTCATCCCTACAGCTTGCTGACACCCTCATCCCAACAGCCTGCTGACACCCTCATCCCTACAGCCTGCTGACACCCTCATCCCTACAGCCTGCTGACACCCTCATCCCTACAGCCTGCTGACATCCTCATCCCTCAGCCTGCTGACACCCTCATCCCTACATCCTGCTGACACCCTCATCCCTACAGCCTGCTGACACCCTCATCCCTACAGCCTGCTGACACCCTCATCCCTACAGCCTGCTGACACCCTCATCCCTACAGCCTGCTGACACCTCATCCCTACAGTCTGCTGACACCCTCATCCCTACAGCCTGCTGACACCCCCATCCTTACAGCCTGCTGACACCCTCAACCCTCAGCCTGCTGACACCCTCATCCCTACAGCCTGCTGACACCCTCATCCCTACAGCCTGCTGACACCCCCATCCTTACAGTCTGCTGACACCCTCATCCCTCAGCCTGCTGACACCCTCATCCCTACAGCCTGCTGACACCCTCATCTCTACAGCCTGCTGACACCCTCATCCATACAGCCTGCTGACACCCTCATCCCTACAGCCTGCTGACACCCTCATCCCAACAGCCTGCTGACACCCTCATCCCTACAGCCTGCTGACACCCTCATCCCTACAGCCTGCTGACACCCTCATCCCTACAGCCTGCTGACATCCTCATCCCTCAGCCTGCTGACACCCTCATCCCTACATCCTGCTGACACCCTCATCCCTACCGCCTGCTGACACCCTCATCCCTACAGCCTGCTGACACCCTCATTCCTACAGCCTGCTGACACCCTCATCCCAACAGCCTGCTGACACCCTCATCTCTCAGCCTGCTGACACCCTCATCCCTCAGCCTGCTGACACCTCATCCCAACAACCTGCATTATTGTTATCCAATGGGGGGGGGTTCTCAGTCTCCCACACTACTTCATCTCTTTTTCATGTACACCCTGGCCAAGACAACACACAATATACAACACATTATTATATCCATGCATTTGCCAAGTGAAATTAATGCAAGACTTGAAAAGGTTTGAAAGATGCAACACTTCAAATGTAAATACCAGGTATGGGGCTTCACCATACTGTACAGACCACAGACACCAGGTATGAGCTTCACTGTACTGTACAGACCACAGACACCAGGTATGAGCTTCAGTGTACTGTACAGACCACAGACACCAGGTATGAGCTTCACCGTACTGTACAGACCACAGACACCAGGTATGAGCTTCACCATACTGTACAGACCACAGACACCAGGTATGGGGATTCACCATACTGTACAGACCACAGACACCAGGTATGAGCTTCACCGTACTGTACAGACCACAGACACCAGGTATGGGGATTCACCATACTGTACAGACCACAGACACCAGGTATGAGCTTCACCGTACTGTACAGACCACAGACACCAGGTATGAGCTTCACCGTACTGTTCAGACACCAGATATGAGCTTCACCGTACTGTACAGACCACAGACACCAGGTATGAGCTTCACCGTACTGTATAGACCACAGACACCAGGTATGAGCTTCACCATACTGTTCAGACCACAGACACCAGGTATGAGCTTCACCGTACTGTACAGACCACAGACACCAGGTATGAGCTTCACCATACTGTACAGACCACAGACACCAGGTATGAGCTTCACCGTACTGTACAGACCACAGACACCAGGTATGAGCTTCCCCGTACTGTATAGACCACAGACACCAGGTATGAGCTTCCCCGTACTGTATAGACCACAGACACCAGGTATGAGCTTCACCGTACTGTACAGACCACAGACACCAGGTATGGGGCTTGGCTGTACTGAATAGTCCAGGACAGTCACAGAGGGCCAAACCCTCTTCCTCTTCCTCCTCTTCCTCGTCTCCCTTGTTTCCAGTGAAAGGTTAAAGCTGTCACTGAGTCACTCTCGTTGCCTTCAGAAGACATGTGAGTCACTACGAGCACGGGCGAGGGAGATGTGCTTGGCTAAGGTCTAAACAAGAATTAGGTGCTTATGTAAAACAAGGTTGTATTTTACCCTACAGCTGCATGTTGAGCGTGAGCCAGCATAATGCAGAGTGACAGTTCTGAAACAGAATGGGCTGCTAGTCTAGTTGTGAGTGTGGCATAGCGAGGGGAGAGGAGAAGGGAGGCCCGGCCAAGCTGGCTCTGACTGGCCCTGTCCTGGCCCGCAGGTTGGAAAACTAAAGGCTTCATCTGAAAGATGGAAAACAAGAAAGTAGAAGGAGGAAGGTCGTTTTTCAACAGCTTACTTCCCCAACAGAAGATTCCAAATGGTTACTATGGTTACTATATTATTATATTATTATATATTATTAACTCGTTTCTAGAACATGTTTCTCTCTCTGTGGCTATGTGGTGGTAAGATTCCACATTCCCCAACAGAAGTCGTGAATTGAACCAGGTATGTGTGGAATTCTTGTGATTCCAAATGGTTACTATGGTTACTATATTATTATATTATTATATATTATTAACTCGTTTCTAGAATGTGTTTCTCTCTCTGTGGCTATGTGGTGGTAAGATTCCACATTCCCCTTACAACAAGTCGTCCTGGCCTGTGTTTGTTCTCTGGAGGCTGTCCTCCAGCTCTTCTTCTTCTTCTCTCCTCCTCTCCTCTCACCCCGAGCAACCGACCGTGAGAAATAAATAAACAATCTCATCTCCTGCGTGGTGCGTTGTTTTACTAGCGGTCTTCCACGTGTTCTACTCCCCTGTGATGTCATCTGCTACTCTCCAGACAGAGAACCACAGCCAGGGAGGCTACATCTGTGTCTCAAATCAAACCCTATCCACTTAATAGTGTACCACTGGTAAAAAGTAGTGCACTATAAAGTGAAGGGTGTGACATTTGACACGCATGCCCAGATTTGAAGAATTTTTACATCTTTGCAGCGATCAGGGGAGAGATAGACGGCCTTCATAGACAAGGCCACGGTGTTCAAACACCAAACACCAAAGTCAACATGCCAAATAGGAGAACAGAACAGTATGGCCTAGACCACGATTAATACTTACATTAGCATATGATGTATTGAACTTTGGAGAACAAAGCAGACTGTTCTCTATTTCCTCTGTGGTGATGTTCCAGCCTGCGTGTCTTTAGGGCTTATAGACTGTCCTCTATTTCCTCTGTGGTGATGTTCCAGCCTGCCTGTCTTTAGGGCTTATAGACTGTTCTCTATTTCCTCTGAGGGTGGTGTTCCAGCCTGCCTGTCTTTAGGGCCTAGTCATTACTGGTTAGGTCTTTGCAGCATTGCAAAGCGGTTGCTGAGTAGCCTGAAAAGGAACAGTCATTGGCCGTGTCTGAGCTGTCAAAGCCTCTCAATCATCATAAATATATCTGCAGGATCAAGATGTCTCCACTGCCATGTTAATCTTTTGACTTACTTGACTTTAAGACAGTAAGCCCTTGGCTCCGGTTTGATGCCTTACTGTAGTCCTTTGACAGGTCTTTTACTCATCCATACACTATAATCACATTCAAGAAAAGAAGGAAGATGATTCTATATGGTCTTTAGAATCAATGTGATGTCACAGCAGGCTCCGGGTTGATGCCTTACTGTAGTCCTTTGACAGGTCTTTTACTCATCCATACACTATAATCACATTCAAGAAAAGAAGGAAGATGATTCTATATGGTCTTTAGAATCAATGTGATGTCACAGCAGTGATTTCTACCCCCCATTGGAATCTGATCTGAACAGCCACCTTTGCCTTTTCTGTTCACATGGGGTTCCATGCGTGGGTTCCATTAGATGTGAAGTGTTCCAATGTCCGTACTACTTAGAATACATGCCCAGTGTGTTGTTTCAACAGTACAGAGTTTTGCTAGCTAGTGTGATAACTGAAACAGATGAACATTAAGCTTGTTGTTGCAGCTGCCTCATTTCACAAGTCACAAGAGAATATGAGAATCCTGTGACCTGGAATATGGGTCATTCTGTTTGATAATATTTCAACTGCAAAGTGGTGTTCCTTTCCCTAGTATTAGGGTCTGTGAAAAGAAAGCTAATTATTTTCCCTGCTAATTTACCTGCTTGGGAATTTTGCTGATACACATATTCTGTCCAATCTATGGTGTTATGTCTCCCCCTGCAGCTGTCCATGTTCACATGCAGTGTGATGTATTTGGAATCAGCCTCAAAGCATGGACCTGACCAAAGCCTGGACCTGACCAAAGCCTGGACCTGACCAAAGCCTGGACCTGACCAAAGCCTGGACCTGACCATTGCCTGGACCTGACCATTGCCTGGACCTGACCAAAGCCTGGACCTGACCAAAGCCTGGACCTGACCAAAGCCTGGACCTGACCATTGCCTGGACCTGACCAAAGCCTGGACCTGACCATTGCCTGGACCTGACCAAAGCCTGGACCTGACCAAAGCCTGGACCTGACCAAAGCCTGGACCTGACCATTGCCTGGACCTGACCATTGCCTGGACCTGACCAAAGCCTGGACCTGACCATTGCCTGGACCTGACCATTGCCTGGACCTGACCAAAGCCTGGACCTGACCATTGCCTGGACCTGACCAAAGCCTGGACCTGACCAAAGCCTGGACCTGACCAAAGCCTGGACCTGACCATTGCCTGGACCTGACCAAAGCCTGGGCCTGACCAAAGCCTGGACCTGACCATTGCCTGGACCTGACCAAAGCCTGGACCTGACCAAAGCCTGGACCTGACCAAAGCCTGGACCTGACCATTGCCTGGACCTGACCATTGCCTGGACCTGACCAAAGCCTGGACCTGACCATTGCCTGGACCTGACCATTGCCTGGACCTGACCAAAGCCTGGACCTGACCAAAGCCTGGACCTGACCATTGCCTGGACCTGACCAAAGCCTGGACCTGACCAAAGCCTGGACCTGACCAAAGCCTGGACCTGACCATTGCCTGGACCTGACCATTGCCTGGACCTGACCATTGCCTGGACCTGACCATTGCCTGGACCTGACCAAAGCCTGGACCTGACCAAAGCCTGGACCTGACCAAAGCCTGGACCTGACCAAAGCCTGGACCTGACCATTGCCTGGACCTGACCAAAGCCTGGACCTGACCAAAGCCTGGACCTGACCAAAGCCTGGACCTGACCATTGCCTGGACCTGACCATTGCCTGGACCTGACCAAAGCCTGGACCTGACCATTGCCTGGACCTGACCATTGCCTGGACCTGACCAAAGCCTGGACCTGACCATTGCCTGGACCTGACCAAAGCCTGGACCTGACCATTGCCTGGACATGACCAAAGCCTGGACCTGACCAAAGCCTGGACCTGACCATTGCCTGGACCTGACCAAAGCCTGGACCATTGCCTGGTGTTCTAAATATCAGGGTTGGTGTCAATTGCATTTCAATTCCAGTCACTTCAGAAAGTAAACCAAAATTCAAAATTTTACTCATTTGAAAAGCATTGAAGTGAATTGGAATTGAGATTTCAGTGTACTTCCTGAATTGACTGGGTTTTTAAAATGGAATTGACTCCAACCCTGCTAAATACCATTCCCATTGGGTATGTAAGCTGGTGTTGTACCACATGGTCTGTATCTCAGGCTTGCTAAGCCTCTGGCTGATTGGCTGATTGGTGACAGTCAGCTAAGACAGTTGGAATGTAGTTAAATGGGGCGGTAGGGTAGCCTAGCAGTTCAGAGCGCTGGAAAGGGAAAGAGGAAAGGGGGAAAGCTAGTCAGTTGTACATCTGAATGCATTCAACTGAAATGTGTCTTCTGCATTTAACCCAAACCTCTCTGAATCAGAGGGTCAGTAACTGAAAGATTGCTGATTCAAATCCCCTATCTGACTACGTGAAAAATCTGTCGTTGTGCCCTAAAGCAAGGCCCTTAACCCTAATTGCTTCTGTAAGTTGCCCTGGATAAGAGCGTCTGCTAAATGTGAATGGTAAGGTTTGTATCAGTCTGTGGCTGGCTCCATCAGGTAATTAGTACTCTGTCCACACTAGTTAATTACAGTATGTTCTGCTTCTTGGCTATTTGGGCCATATCACTGTTCCCTGTAAATCAGCCATAAAAACACCTTGTTGTTCCCTGTCTCATGAACCAAGTCACAGTCATTCCCATCTTCTCCTGGCCTTGGGACTTGACTTGATAATGTCCTGTCATTGCTGTAAGTAGGAGTGAATTCCCATCCTGGCATCCGGCCACAGCATCCTTCATGTCCTATCCATTACCTAGGGTGCATCCCAAACCTCACCCTATTCCATATAGAGTGCACACATTTTGATCAGTGCCCAATATGTCCTGGTCAAAAGTGATGCACTATATAGGTAATAGGGAACTATTTGGGATGCACCCTAGTCTTGACTTGGGGCAGAGACAATTTTCTAGAGACTCAAAACAAAGTTGGACCATTACATCATTACATCACCCATGCTTATTAGGAAAAGACTCGAGGCGAGAGGAGAGAAAAGTCCATCAACACATATTAAAAACATTCATTGTACAAACTTGTCCCATGAGCACACAGGAACACTAAAATATGTATTAGGGCAGGATGTAAGCAAAGCCAACCTTGATGTAACAGTGTTGTTTCCGTCCCTCTCCTTTTTTTAGGGGGGGGGGGGGGTCAAGGTCAGTTATTGTCAAGGTCAGTTATTGAGGTTAGGTATTGACCTTGAAATTAACAGTTATTGTCAAGGTCAGTTATTGAGGTTAGGTATTGACCTTGAAATTAACAGTTATTGTCAAGGTCAGTTATTGAGGTTAGGTATTGACCTTGAAATGAACAGTTATTGTCAAGGTCAGTTATTGAGGTTAGGTATTGACCTTGAAATTAACAGTTATTGTCAAGGTCAGTTATTGAGGTTAGGTATTGACCTTGAAATTAACAGTTATTGTCAAGGTCAGTTATTGAGGTTAGGTATTGACCTTGAAATGAACAGTTATTGTCAAGGTCAGTTATTGAGGTTAGGTATTGACCTTGACATTAGCAGTTATTGTCAAGGTCAGTTATTGAGGTTAGGTATTGACCTTGACATTAACAGTTATTGTCAAGGTCAGTTATTGAGGTTAGGTATTGACCTTGACATTAGCTGACCTTGATTTAAATACTTAAAAAAATATATACATCATCAAACCTGCGTCAATACATACTGTTTTGGCCGATACTATTAAAATTCAACTCTTCACAGAGAATATATATCACGGTCATTGTGGTGAACAACGACCAGAGTAATGCATGATTAAAGGTTGTCAGTGTTTCTGATTTGAAAAGGTCAGCGTTAGCTACCTGTATCCCTCTGAATACCAAGTACCACTCCTACCACTACCCTGTTCTCCAATGTCTCATTTCCTAACGTCTTCATTTTGTCTATATATTAATATACCCTATTATGGTGTCCTCAATCACTTTCATAAGGACATTTATGATGCAAATATTAAGGCCCAATTAATTATATTGAAGATTGCAAAGTAAAAAATGATATATTTCATATTTTCTGTCTGCCAGTGGAATATCTAAACCTATTTTACAACCTTCAAATAGAACAGGTTCCCTCGCCTCTCTGGGGTAAAGCAGCTGTAGTAAAGGCATTTGAGGAATGAAATCGACCCGTGTACCAGGAAGACATCGTCTGCATCGCAAATGGCACCCTATTCCCTATATAGTGCAGTACTTTAGACCAGGGTCCCATAAGGTATATACAGAGATTTATGGAGAATAGGGCTCCATTTGGGAAGGGCACAACCACTTGGTTTACCAGGAACAGATGGTTAGGACAGAGGGAACATGAGAAGAATTCACGTAGGGTATAGGAGGCCGTTCCAGATGCAGGCCAAGTTCTCAATGGGAGGGGGGGGGGGGGGGGGGGGGTTGAGCTCCTCAGGTGTATAGTAAGTCAAGTGGGAGTCTAAACTGTGAAATAGGTTTTGACTGTCAGACTCGGCTTATACTTACACACACTACCAGTACGGTAATGGGTTTGGTCAGAGGGCTTTTGTAATGGTGTCGTCAAAAATGTAATACACTTCACAGAGAGTATTGTAGGGAATAGGGGTCATTCATTTTAACATGCTGAAGTGTATGAGATTGACCTGTAATATGTGTTAATATGCTGGAGTGTATGAGATTGACCTATAATACAGTGTGTTCAGAAGGTATTCAGACCCCTTGACTTTTTCCACATTTTGTTACGTTACAGCCTTATTCTAAAATTGATCAAATAAAATAAAAATCCTCATGAATCTACACACAACACCTCATAATGACAGAGCGAAAACAGGGTTTTAGAAATGTTTGCAAATGTATTACAAATAAAAACCAGAAATACCTTATTTACATAAGTAATCAGACCCTTTACTATGAGGCTCAAAATTGATCTCAGGTGTATCCTGTTTCCAATGATCATCCTTCAGATGTTTCTACAACTTGATTGTGGTACCTGTGGTAAATTCAATCGATTGGACATGATTTGCAAAGGCACACACCTGTCTATATAAAGGTCCCACTGTTGACAGTGCAAGTCAGAGCAAAAACCAAGCCATGAGGTTGTCATGACTCCTGTGAAGATCTGAAGGATCAGGTTGCAGTGGGTCTACTCCACAGTACCCTCTTTCTCTCTCTCAGAGGTAGAGGGGGAGGGGGCTCCTTTATGGCGGTGGTAAAATATATATTTTTTTACATCAGATCAGAAAACATGAAGATGTAGCTACATTTTGAAATGGTTAAGAACTACAACTCTACCAAAGAACAAGATCAGAGAACGTGGAGATCATTCCCACGTTGAAATGGCTAAGAAATCTATAAACTAAAGAACAATTATTCAGTCTGCAGCTGTTTAAATACTTTAGTCTGGTAAATGCAAACGATCTAAGAAGATTTACGAATGGTACTCTGAAGTATCCATTCTAACAACCTACGATTTTGATCTCTGGTCGACAAACCAGAGGCTCTCTGTCGACTGACTATCCAGCAGACGGACCGGCAATCGCAGAGAGGCAGACACTCGTAAATATGTAAATTGCAATTTCTTTTCCAATGAGCGTGTTTTCATGATCAAAGTATTAACAATTTCTATGTATGTAGTGAATCCACTCTGAGTTTCCTGCTCTTGAACTGCCCCACCCCTTTCCTTTGTCTACAAAGCCGTGATGTTGGCTTAGCCCACTAAGGACTTTCCTATCATGATAGTAACCAATGTATTACCTATTGTGTGTGTGTGTGTGTGTGTGTTTATGTAATTATGTGATTTGATTAGTTAGTTAGTAAATAAATCATTTAACCAATTTTTATTTCACTGATTCATGATCTAGGCTAGGGTTTGTGCAGATATCCAAGGGTTTGCGACATTCAGAATATGCCTGATGAGGTGATAATATATTAATAAGTGACTGCAATCAATAAGATATGAAAATATCCGAAGAGTTATTCAGGAAATAAATACTCTAAACCTTTTCCCGGGGTGCCCCAACTTCCTAGTTAATTAAAGTTACAAGATTTGTTTAATCTCGTAATTAATATACACATAGAGAATTGATTTGATAATAAACCGTCTTCACATTTAATGATAGGAAACGACATGACAAGGTCAAATAAACTGTCCGTAGAGCTCCAAGACAGGATTGTGTCAAGGCACAGATCTGGGGATGGGTACCAAAACATTTCCGCAGCATTGAAGTCTCCCAAGAACACAGGGGCCTCCATCATTCTTAAATGGAAGAAGTTTGGAACCACCAAGACTCTTCCTAGAGCTGGCCGCCCAGCCAAACTGAGCAATCGGTGGAGAAGGTCCTTGGTCAGGGAGGTGACAAAGAACCTGGTGGTCACTCTGACAGAGCTCCAGAGTTCCTCTGTGGAGATGGGAGAACCTTCCAGAAGGACACCCATCTCTGCAGGACTCCACCAATCAGGCCTTTATGGTAGAGTGGCCAGACGCAAGCCACTCCACAGTAAAAGGCACACGAAGGCCCACTTACAGTTTGCCAAAAGGCACCTAAAGACTCTCAGACCATGAGAAACAAGATTCTCTGGTCTGATGTAACCAAGATCTAACTATTGGGTCTAAATGCCAAGCGTCACATCTGGAGGAAACCTGGCACCATTCCTACGGTGAAGCATGATGGTGGCAGCATCATGCTGTGGGGATGTTTTTCAGCAGCAGGGACTGGGAGACTAGTCAGGATCGAGGTATAGATGAATGGAGCAAAGTCCAGCGAGATCCTTGATGAAAACCTGCTCCAGAGCGCTCAGACCTCAGACTGGGGTGAAGGTTCACCTTCCAACAGGACAACAACCTTAAGCACACAGCCAAGATAAAGCAAGAGTGGCTGAGGGACAAGACTCTGAATTTACTTGAGTGGCCCAGGGAGACCCCGGACTTGAACTCGATCTAACATCTCTGAAATATAGCCGTGCAGCGATGCTCCCCACCCAACCTGACAGAGCTTGAGAGGATCTGCAGAGAAGAATGGGAGAAACACACCGAATACAGGTGTGCCAAGCTTGTAGCGCCACACTCAAGAAGAATCCAGGCTGTAATCGCTGCCAAAGGTGCTTCAACAAAGTACTGAGTAAAGAGTCTGAATACTTACGGTAATCTAATATTTCCGTTTTTTTTATATAAATTTGCAACAATTTATAAAAAACAGTTTTTGCTTTGTTTTTATGGGGTATTGTGTGTAGTTTTATGAGGGAAAAGACTATATAATCAATTTTAGAAAAAGTCTGTAACGTAACAAAATGTGGAATGGTGTTTGAATACTTTCCGAATGCACTGTATCTGCCTTGAAAAAGAAGTGAAAAATCTGTCGATGTGCCCTTGAGCAAGGCACTTTACCCTAATTGCGCCAGGGTCACCGTTGCTAAACGCTGACCCTGGCCATGACCCCACATTCCGAGGGTGTCTCTGATGGTAATCTCTATGCAAAAAAAAACTAGTTTTCATCTCACACACGTGTCTACTAACTACTTGTGAAATAGAACAAATATAACACCTAACAATTTATTATTATTACCTCATGTTACTGAAGGGAAATTGGAAAAGGTCATGCTCACTGAAAGACCTAAATGAAGCAAGAGAGAGACAGAAAGAGAGAGTGAGAAATAGAGAGAGAGAGAGAAAGTCTCAGAAATAGGGAGGGAGAGTGACAGAAAGGGGGAGAGAGAGTGATAGAAAGGGGGAGAGAGAGTGATAGAAAGGGGGAGAGAGTGATAGAAAGGGGGAGAGAGAGTGATAGAAAGGGGAGAGAGAGTGATAGAAAGGGGGAGAGAGTGATAGAAAGGGGGAGAGAGAGTGATAGAAAGGGGAGAGAGAGTGATAGAAAGGGGGAGAGAGTGATAGAAAGGGGGAGAGAGTGATAGAAAGGGGGAGAGAGAGTGATAGAAAGGGGGAGAGAGTGATAGAAAGGGGGGGAGAGAGTATCAGAAAGCGGGAGCGAGAGTGACAGAGTCTCGCTGTGATTCCCTGACACCCGTAGGTTGATGGGAGTGGTATTATGAGTGACCTGGCCTATAGAACGCCCGTCCAGCGCTCTAACATTTATGGGAAGGGAGAGGGGCTGAGCGGGGATGTTCAACTCGGAAGTCATGGTACCGTCCAAAAATCTCTCATCGGCCCCAGAGTCAATGAGGATCCAGAGAGATTTAGACTGGTGTCCCCACAGCAGAATGGCATGAAAAAGGGAAGCAGCAAAGTTCTCCATGTGGCCCACCAGAGTACTCGCTCCTACCGGTGAGCCTGGTCTTTTAAAGGACGACAGGACACAAAATGACCAAGAGTCCCGCATCACAGGCATATCTTCGTGTTGATCCTGTATTGCCGTTCCACTGGCGACAGCCCAGCTCTACCTAGTTGCATAGGCTCTTGAAGCTGTGACTCGGGCGCCTTCGGCAACTCTCGGGGGAGGTTGGGAAGCCTCGGATTCTCTCGGCAACGAGACCATTGAGGACTTCCGGGATGACTCGGAGGCAAGGTGGAATCCCTGGGCGTGCGAGTGAAATTGAATTTCCTCTCCCTCCGTTGTTCCTGTAATCGCCCATCGAGTTGGATGGTCAGAGCGATGAGGGAATCAAAAACCTTCTTCACCTCCCCCACAAACCCCTCTAGACTAACGCATATGGCCGGATGCTGTTCCCATACAGCAGTAACACAGGTGAAAGCCCTCCTGGACATCAGCGTGATGAGGTAAGCTATCTGGAGTGATCCAAGGGGAAGGAGGGCACACTGAGCTAGGAACGCCCGACAGGTGCTCGGCTCTCCATTGAAGTGTTCTGGAGGAGGTAAGTGGGGCTCCCAAGAAGGTGGAGTGACCGGTGAGACGATGCTACTAACAGCTGAGTTATTGAGAGGCTGTGGGGTTACTACCGTGGTAGGCTGCCACCCAGACAACCCATGGAATTGCTCCAGCAGCATGTCCAACCCCCGGTCATGGCGTTCAGCCAACATTTGAACCCCCTCCATAAGGCCACGAAGCAACTCCTCCTTCCTACCGATGGTGGCTCCTTGGGAGGAGATGGCATTGCAGCAGCTGGCCTGGGTCTGCTGGGTTAGTCGTGGCCAGATCGAACTAACACGTTGCAGTTAAAACCTAGATGCAGACAACATCTCGAAGTAACAACAGTTTATTAATCCAACAAGGGCAGGCAAGAGACAGGTCAACGGCAGGCAGAGGTCAGGGTAGGCAGAGGTCAGTAATGCAAATAGGTGAGGAAAAGGTACAGGATGGCAGGCAGGCTCTGGGTCAGGGTAGGCAGAGGTCAGTAATCCATATAGGTATGTCAAAGGTACAGGAAGGCGGGCAGGCGGGCTCAGGGTCAGGGTCATGATATTTTTTTATCATCGGTAATTTTACGAAAATCGAAATTTAGCAAGCTAGCTGGCTAATGATAGCTAGTCAACTAGCTTGCTAAATTGCAATTTTTTGTAAATTAACTTTAACTTTATGGTGTTATGACATGAGCATGAAATTGTAATTCTGGTTGTTTAAACTTCTTTGGAATAGGGGGCAGTATTTTCACTTCCGGATCAAAAGCGTGTTCAAAGTAACTGCTACTCAGGCCCAGAAGCTAAGATATGCATTGTATTAGCAGATTTGGATGGAAAACACTCTGAAGTTTCTAAAACTGTTTGAATGATGTCTGTGAGTAAAACAGAGCTTATTTGGCAGGCGAAACCCTGAGGACAAACAATTCAGATTTCTTTTTTTTTAGGTCACTCTGTTTTCAATGGTATTTCAATGGGAATCCAGATTTCTAAGGGATTTGCTTGCGGTTCCTATCGCTTCCACTGGATGTCAACAGTCTTTAGAAATTGGTTGAGGTTTTTCCTTTGAGAAATGAAGAAGTAGCACTGTTCAGAACGAGGGTAGAGAGAAGTGTACTCTTTGTTAGAGGCGCGTGACCTGAAAGCTCGCTACACTTTGTTTTCCTCCGGTATTGAACGTAGTTTATCCCGTCTTCAATTTGATTATTTACATTACAAAATACCTAAAGTTGTATTAGGAAAGTTGTTTGAAATGTTTGGACAAAGATTACAGGTAACTTATGAGATATTTTGTAGTCATGTTGCGTGAGTTGGAACCCGTGTTTTTCTGGATCAAACGCACAGTAGGTTTTGGATATATATCGACGGAATGAATCAAACAAAAGGACCATTTGTGATGTTTATGGGACATATTGGAGTGCCAACAGAAGAAAATGGTCAAAGGTAAGGCATGAATTATATCTTTATTTCTGCGTTTTGTGTCGCACCTGGCGGGTTGAAATATGATTGTATGTGTTTGTTTGCTGGGGTGTCCTCAGATAATCGCATCGTTTGCTTTCGCCATAAAGACTTTTTGAAATTTGACACGTGGCTTTAATTTGGTGTATTGCATGTGTGATTTCATGAAAGTTATGATTTTTATAATAATTTATTTGACTTTGGCGCTCAGCGTTTTCACTGGATGTTGGCCAGGTGGGACGGTAGCGTGTCAAACAGTGGGTGTAAAGAATCTAGCTAGCTAAAGAATTTACTGCAATTTGAACGTACAATTTTGTAAGCTTGCCTTACTGATATTTGCCATGCAATGCAGATAGATGAAATAACATAGCTAGCTATAAAAAAAGAAAATACCCGTATGCCTATGGATGTGTAGCTAGCTATCTAGCCGATCTATTTACGGACCCAAACACTTGGTATACATATAGGTTCAGAACCTAGCTATGAATCGAAACTATCATAGCCAGTTGTATCAACTTCAAAACAGTCTGAATGACCTTCATGAAGCCTATGGATTGAGTGGAATATAATATAACTTTGTTCCAAGGATAAAAGTCATGTATACATGTAGTTATTACCATGCATACGATCCCCACATTGTAGCCTGTACATGTAATATATTCACTGATCATGTACTCTACCTTGGCAAATAAAAGGCGCAGTTCAGGTATGAATGTCTTTTAGATGTTGCTTCAGTCATATCCAATACCAGGAGTATCAAACTCCAGTCTTTGAATAACACTGTGTCTGCATGTATGTATTACAATTATACACTTCAACAGTGTTTACCAATCTTGGTCCTGAAACATCAATGGTTACACATTGTAACTAATAGACTAGAAACAGGATTGAACTAGTTAAAGGCTGATTTGAAATTCATATATACAGAAATAGAACTACACTTCCTATGCATCATGTAAATACTCTACAACTGGTTCATCTCAATATCTGATGCCCTTCATCTGCATTGATCTGATCCACAGGATAGGTGTAGTATTTAATCAAATGAGAGACCTCATTTTAACCAGTAGAGAATGTGAAACGCTTTATTGAAACTTCATTATCCAAGGGTTATAAATACATAATACATGCATTATAAATATTATAATTGTATAAATACAAGTTCAGTCTGTATTTCAATGCACATCTGATGTGCATTATAAACACAGAGGAAGAAAGATGTGGCTAGAGAGGTGTAAAAGACAGAAAGGGAAAGAGGTAAGAAGAGAGGAGCAGGGAAGACAGCATATGATTAATGAATCACAGTGCTACCCTAATATTCTCTCAGTTCATCACAATTACATAATAGTGTCTCTAGTCAGCCCCCCGAAGGTTATCTTAAGAGCGGGTGAGATGGCAATGATGGGAATGGGGTTTGGTATCCTCTCTCACATCAAAACATATCTGCAGACGAGAGACAGATGGAGAGAGAGAGCATGTTTAAGCCTTGTTTTTATTTTAACATTCTAACATTGTTAGTCATCATAATCATCAGGAGGTGAAATGCAAAACTCAACTCAAATCAAATCCAAGTTTATTTGTCACATGCGCCAAATACAACAGTGAAATGCTTAAGGCTCTAACCAACAGTGCAATTTCTATAAAAAGACTGACCGGTAAAACTGACCTTGGAAACAGGTAAAACTGACCTTGGAAACAGGTAAAACTAACCTTGGAAACAGGTAAAACTAACCTTGGAAACAGGTAAAACTAACCTTGGATCATTAACTCTGGGACTACTGCATCTCAATCTGTATTTCAATGTAAATGTCACGGATCCCCCTGGTACTGATGCTCATTCTGTTCGCCAGTTCCGGAGGTCACCGGCTTTCTAGGCTTCACTGAACGGGATTCATTATCATCAACCCCAGGAATGTCTTGTCTGATCACACACACCTGGTTCCCCTTTCCCCTGATCAGTATGTTATATATGTGCCCTCTGTTCCCTCTGTCGTTGTCGGTTATTGTTCCCATGTCCGTTGGTGATGTGAGTACCTATGCATTGGTGATGTGAGCACCTATGCATTGGTGATGTGAGCACCTATGCATTGGTGATGTGAGTACCTATGCGATGGTGATGTGAGCACCTATGCATTGGTGATGTGAGTACCTATGCATTGGTGATGTGAGCACCTATGCATTGGTGATGTGAGCACCTATGCATTGGTGATGTGAGTACCTATGCGATGGTGATGTGAGTACCTATGCGATGGTGATGTGAGTACCTATGCATTGGTGATGTGAGCACCTATGCATTGGTGATGTGAGTACCTATGCGTTGGTGATGTGAGTACCTATGTGTTGGTGATGTGAGTACCTATGCGATGGTGATGTGAGTACCTATGCGATGGTGCAGTTGTTATGCTGCGTGCTTTATATATATTGTGCGTTACAGGTATCGTCCCGTGTCGGTCAACGAGGTTTACCCTCGCTCTTTTGTTTGGAGTACAGCCCAGTGTTTTTGTATACATGCGTCTTTTGGGTGTATTAAAAACCCCTATTGTGTATTCCTGCGCCTGCCTCCAAAATCCTTTATACCAGCATGACAGTAAAGCATCTCTTTAATAATACTTCCTGTTGACCTGACCAAGTGAACTCTCACCTCTGATCATGTTGTGCCCTCTATGTAGCCAGTTCAGATGAGAGAGGGATTCTCCGACACAGCTGATATAACCCTAGAGGATTTATGGAGAAGAGGAGAGATGGATGAAGTGAAGGAGAGAGACAGTTATTGCGAAAATAAGGTAGTTAGAGTCCGTTTTCAACAGGAAACTGTGTGTGTGTCCTCAACTGTTGTCCACACCACACTAAGTGGCTGCAGAGTACTTTATGCTGAAAAACATGAACGGAAACACAAGGACAAACAATATAGCGTAGTTGTAGAAATAATGAAGTGTCTTACTATTCTCCATGGTTGGCCCTCTTGCCTATTCTTGGAAGGTGGAAGGAGCCACAGTTACACCTGAGCCTGCACAACACAATGCATCAATCAGATTGATACATGAGTGTGTGGGTTATAGGCTGTCTAATTGTTCTACATTTTTTTCAATATGGGTGATTTAAAATAGCCTGTGTTGTTTTTGTACAGACATCACACCCTTACCTAAACAGCACCCTCACCTGAGAAGTAGAAATCAAAGGGAGAGAAACTGGGAATTTAATAACTGCAGTTGACATATTTAAGTAAATGGAAGAATACTGTTGTTGCAATGTGGATGGCTCTTAACAGCCTTTGGTTGTGCATAGTGTAGCCTATGGTGTTGCCAGGGAACAGCACCTTCTTCGAGGAGGTGAAGGAGGTGAAGATCTCCTGCACACGGATTCCCTCTCTTTCTGCGTTGTTGGACCCCATCCTTGAAACATCCTGCAGAGCAGCAGACTTCTCCTCTGGCACATGACGGTGAGCTGCAGATCCCCTCCTGCAGAGCAGCAGACTTCTCCTCTGGCACACGGCGGCGAGCTGCAGATCCCCTCCTGCAGAGCGGCAGACTTCTCCTCTGGGACACGGCGGTGAGCTGCAGATCCCCTCCTGCAGAGCAGCAGACTCCTCCTCTGACACACGGTGGTGAGCTGCAGATCCCCTCCTGCAGAGCAGCAGACTTCTCCTCTGGGACACGGCGGTGAGCTGCAGATCCCCTCCTGCAGAGCAGCAGACTTCTCCTCTGGGACACGGTGGTGAGCTGCAGGTCCCCTCCTGCAGAGCAGCAGACTCCTCCTCTGGGACACGGCGGGGAGCTGCAGAACCCCTCCTGCAGAGCAGCAGACTTCTCCTCTGGGACACGGCGGGGAGCTGCAGAACCCCTCCTGCAGAGCAGCAGACTTCTCCTCTGGGACACGGCGGGGAGCTGCAGATCCCTTCCTGGTCCTCATGTCCATCCTCATGAAGTTATGCAGGACAAAGGTAGCCTTCACACACCTGAATTCCCCACGAGGCAGTCCCAGATGGCCCTGGTCACCCAACTGTGCAGTGCCCTACATGGTAACTGTAGGAAATCGTTTTGAAGGAATCTTCAGTTACAAGGTATCTGTAGGAATATGGAAGATAATGTAATTATTAGACTTTTACATCACCAGGTCATTGTGGGTTACTAAAGTGTAATATCTGTGTCAATGGTGTATTGGAGGCGAAGTCAGGTGCAGGAGAGCAGAGTATAATGAACAGGTGCACTTTTATTATAGTTCCAAAAACGAGAGCACTACATAAATCAAACGCGCAAAACAAAAACGGAACATAAAAAGTAGAGCGTGTAAACTAACACCCAAATAACGTGAAACAATTACACACAAAACATGATGGGAACCAGAGGGTTAAATACAAGTAGATTAATTGGGGAAATGAAAACCAGGTGTGTATGGAAACAAGACAAGACAAATGGAAACCAGGTGTGTATGGAAACAAGACAAGACAAATGGATATAAGAAAAATGGAGCTGCGATGGCTAGAAAGCCGGTGACGTCGATCGCCGAACGCCGCCCGAACAAGGAGAGGAGAACGTCGCCCGAACAAGGAGAGGAGAACGCCGCCCGAACAAGGAGAGGAGCCGACTTTGGCGGAAGTCGTGACAATCTCATAACAAATCATGACAACATTGGATAGATAGATGCATGTGCACACACATGTTCATGTGTAGCATGTGACAACAGCAGGATCACAACAAGGATAGCATCAATATGAATACATAAATACCACTTGAAGATTGATGATGAGTTGATCATCTGAATCGGCTGCATAGTGCCGAGGCAAAAATCAAAATGTGCCCCTCTTTGAGTCCCCAGGACAAGGACTGAGAACCACTGTTCTTCATTGGGACCTCTTCATAGGTAGACAGGCTTTCATAGCTCTCAATATCTGAGGACAGAAAACCTCACAAGAAACAGACTTCATTATAGTCAAATTACACTGCACTGAATAATATGTTACTATTATCTCCGTCCTCACTTTTATTATCTCCGTCCTCACTTCTATTATCTCCGTCCTCACTTCTGGGGACAGGAACTACACAAAAGCACCTACCTTATCCAGAATAGCCTACTTTCTCACTTTGACAGTTGGGGCTGCTATCCTTTCACCCTCCTCCAAGGCTGATAGCTAGCTACCTACAAATGCAAGTGATAAATACATCAAGATAGCTTGCTAATATAAAGTTAGGTAGCTGGTGATATCTAATTCACTTGGCTAGCTATCTATACAGTATGTAAAGTGGGCTAGATAGCTAGATAGCTAGCCAACTAGCTAGCCATGTTAGCAGCTCATTTGAGATAGCCTGCACTGTAGCTAATAATACATTGTTAAAAAAAACATTTTCTAAATGGATTTACTTACTTGAATAGGTTCTCCCAGCCATGTGTACAATTGGAAACAGGGCAGCAAAGTTTGTTTGTCACCAGAGCATTTTAGAGGATATTACTATCGAAATATGTACGCATTTAATTACCAGAACTTCATACAAACTTGATATGCTGAATTATTGACGGACAATCGAACATGCTGCTAGCACGCCCACGCCCACAGCACGCCCACAGCACGCCCACAGCACGCCCACAGCACGCCCACGCCCACAGCACGCCCACAGCACGCCCACAGCACGCCCACAGCACACCCACAGCACGCCCACAGCACGCCCACAGCACGCCCACAGCACGCCCACGCCCACAGCACGCCCACAGCACGCCCACGCCCACAGCACGCCCACAGCACGCCCACAGCACGCCCACAGCACGCCCACAGCATGCCCACAGCACGCCCACAGCACGCCCACGCCCACAGCACGCCCACAAGCGAGTCACAATGGGCGGCCTAGGCGTCACGAGGCAATTTACCGCGCAATTTACCGCTATCTAGTGTACATTCCCTGTGACAGAAAGAGGGAGAGAGTGACAGAAAGAGGGAGAGTGACAGAAAGAGGGAGAGAGTGACAGAAAGAGGGAGAGATTGACAGAAAGAGGGAGAGTGACAGAAAGAGGGAGAGAGTGACAGAAAGAGGGAGAGAGTGACAGAAAGAGGGAGATAGTGACAGAAAGAGGGAGAGTGACAGAAAGAGGGAGAGTGACAGAAAGAGGGAGAGAGTGACAGAAAGAGGGAATTAAAAAAATTAAAGTTCAAATTTTATATGCTTTATATCAACCATAAAGCAGAATGAGTAAAACATGAGTAGATTAGACCTCTGGTAGGACTCTGTTAGCCCTCACTTCGGAGTCTGTTAAGACTTTGTCACAAAGGTCAGGGAGCGTTGTGATGTGATGGTAGTGACATATCGTACAAATGATGTCCCAGGGCTGTTATGCCTGTTAGTTAATCAGCTCCTTTCCATACTCAGACTGACCATCCATCTACATCGTTAAATATCTATTTATACAACAAACACACAGAGAAAAGGCGTATTCTTCACATCATCTCCCTCGTCCCTGATAATAATGTTGAATGATGTGTGTACTGCTGTCTATCCATCCACACTGGAAAAAACAGCACTTGTTTCTTCAACAAACATGTATCTTCTTGACTGTATTATCATTCACAAATTGCTCCAAACAATAATAATGTTATTACATAGTATATACCCCCCACCCTCCTAATAATGTTATTACATAGTATATACCCCCACCCTCCTAATAATGTTATTACATAGTATATACCCTCCACCCTCCTAATAATGTTATTATATAGTATATACCCTCCACCCTCCTAATAATGTTATTACATAGTATATACCCCCACCCTCCTAATAATGTTATTACATAGTATATACCCCCACCCTCCTAATAATGTTATTACATAGTATATACCCTCCTAATAATGTTATTACATAGTATATACCCTCCACCCTCCTAATAATGTTATTATATAGTATATACCCCCACCCTCCTAATAATGTTATTATATAGTATATACCCCCACCCTCCTAATAATGTTATTACATAGTATATACCCCCACCCTCCTAATAATGTTATTATATAGTATATACATACCCCCACCCTCCTAATAATGTTATTACATAGTATATACCCCCACCCTCCTAATAATGTTATTACATAGTATATACCCCCACCCTCCTAATAATGTTATTACATAGTATATACCCCCACCCTCCTAATAATGTTATTACATAGTATATACCCCCACCCTCCTAATAATGTTATTACATAGTATAAACCCCCCACCCTCCTAATAATGTTATTACATAGTATATACCCCCACCCTCCTAATGATGTTATTATATAGTATATACCCCCACCCTCCTAATAATGTTATTATATAGTATATACCCCCACCCTCCTAATAATGTTATTACATAGTATATACCCCACCCTCCTAATAATGTTATTACATAGTATATACCCCCACCCTCCTAATGATGTTATTATATAGTATATACCCCACCCTCCTAATAATGTTATTATATAGTATATACCCCCTCCTACTCCCTCCTAATAATGTTATTACATAGTATATACCTCCACCCTCCTAATTATGTTATTATATAGTATATACCCCACCCTCCTAATAATGTTATTATATAGTATATACCCCCACCCTCCTAATAATGTTATTACATAGTATATACCCCCACCCTCCTAATAATGTTATTACATAGTATATACCCCCACCCTCCTAATAATGTTATTACATAGTATATACCCCACCCTCCTAATAATGTTATTACATAGTATAAACCCCACCCTCCTAATAATGTTATTACATAGTATATACCCCCACCCTCCTAATAATGTTATTATATAGTATATACCCCACCCTCCTAATAATGTTATTACATAGTATATACCCCCACCCTCCTAATAATGTTATTACATAGTATATACGCTGCACCCTCCTAATAATGTTATTACATAGTATATACCCCCACCCTCCTAATAATGTTATTACATAGTATATACCCTCCACCCTCCTAATAATGTTATTACATAGTATATACCCTCCACCCTCCTAATTATGTTATTACATAGTATATACCCCCACCCTCCTAATAATGTTATTACATAGTATATACCCTCCACCCTCCTAATAATGTTATTACATAGTATATACCCTCCACCCTCCTAATAATGTTATTACATAGTATATACCCTCCACCCTCCTAATTATGTTATTATATAGTATATACCCCCACCCTCCTAATAATGTTATTACATAGTATATACCCCCACCCTCCTAATAATGTTATTATATAGTATATACCCCCACCCTCCTAATAATGTTATTACATAGTATATACCCTCCACCCTCCTAATTATGTTATTACATAGTTTATACCCTCCTAATAATGTTATTATATAGTATATACCCCCACCCTCCTAATAATGTTATTACATAGTATATACGCTCCACCCTCCTAATAATGTTATTACATAGTATATACCCCCACCCTCCTAATAATGTTATTACATAGTATATACCCTCCACCCTCCTAATAATGTTATTACATAGTATATACCCTCCACCCTCCTAATAATGTTATTACATAGTATATACCCTCCACCCTCCTAATTATGTTATTATATAGTATATACCCCCACCCTCCTAATAATGTTATTACATAGTATATACCCCCCACCCTCCTAATAATGTTATTATATAGTATATACCCCCACCCTCCTAATAATGTTATTACATAGTATATACCCTCCACCCTCCTAATAATGTTATTACATAGTTTATACCCTCCTAATAATGTTATTATATAGTATATACCCCCACCCTCCTAATAATGTTATTACATAGTATATACCCTCCACCCTCCTAATAATGTTATTACATAGTTTATACCCTCCTAATAATGTTATTATATAGTATATACCCCACCCTCCTAATAATGTTATTACATAGTATATACCCCCACCCTCCTAATAATGTTATTATATAGTATATACCTCCACCCTCCTAATAAATTGTTATTACATAGTATATACCCTCCACCCTCCTAATAATGTTATTACATAGTTTATACCCTCCTAATAATGTTATTATATAGTATATACCCTCCACCCTCCTAATAATGTTATTACATAGTTTATACCCTCCTAATAATGTTATTATATAGTATATACCCCCACCCTCCTAATAATGTTATTACATAGTATATACCCCCACCCTCCTAATAATGTTATTACATAGTATAAACCCCCACCCTCCTAATAATGTTATTACATAGTATATATGCCCCTCCTAATAATGTTACCCTCCACCCTCCTAATAATGTTATTACATAGTTTATACCCTCCTAATAATGTTATTATATAGTATAAACCCCCACCCTCCTAATAATGTTATTACATAGTATAAACCCCCACCCTCCTAATAATGTTATTACATAGTATATACCCCCACCCTCCTAATAATGTTATTACATAGTATATACCCTCCACCCTCTTAATAATGTTATTACTTACATAGTATATACCCCCACCCTCCTAATAATGTTATTACATAGTATATACCCCCACCCTCCTAATAATGTTATTACATAGTATATACCCTCCACCCTCCTAATAATGTTATTACATAGTATATACCCCACCCTCCTAATAATGTTATTACATAGTATATACCCTCCACCCTCCTAATAATGTTATTACATAGTATATACCTCCACCCTCCTAATAATGTTATTATATAGTATATACCCTCCACCCTCCTAATAATGTTATTACATAGTATATACCCTCCTAATAATGTTATTACATAGTATATACCCCCACCCTCCTAATAATGTTATTATATAGTATATACCCTCCACCCTCCTAATAATGTTATTACATAGTATATACCCCCCACCCTCCTAATAATGTTATTACATAGTATATACCCTCCACCCTCCTAATAATGTTATTACATAGTATATACCCTCCTAATAATGTTATTATATAGTATATACACTCCACCCTCCTAATAATGTTATTACATAGTATATACCCTCCACCCTCCCAATAATGTTATTATATAGTATATACACTCCACCCTCCTAATAATGTTATTACATAGTATATACCCTCCTAATAATGTTATTATATAGTATATACACTCCACCCTCCTAATAATGTTATTGCATAGTATATACCCTCCTAATAATGTTATTATATAGTATATACCCTCCACCCTCCTAATAATGTTATTACATAGTATATACCCTCCACCCTCCTAATAATGTTATTACATAGTATATACACTCCACCCTCCTAATAATGTTATTACATAGTTTATACCCTCCTAATAATGTTATTATATAGTATATACACTCCATCCTCATAATAATGTTATTACATAGTATAAACCCCCACCCTCCTAATGATGTTATTATATAGTATATACCCTCCACCCTCCTAATAATGTTATTACATAGTATATACCCTCCACCCTCCTAATAATGTTATTACATAGTATATACCCCCACCCTCCTAATAATGTTATTACATAGTATATACCCTCCACCCTCTTAATAATGTTATTACATAGTATAAACCCCCACCCTCCTAATAATGTTATTACATAGTATATACCCTCCTAATAATGTTATTACATAGTATATACCCTCCACCCTCCTAATAATGTTATTACATAGTTTATACCCTCCTAATAATGTTATTATATAGTATAAACCCCCACCCTCCTAATAATGTTATTACATAGTATAAACCCCCACCCTCCTAATAATGTTATTACATAGTATATACCCCCACCCTCCTAATAATGTTATTACATAGTATATACCCTCCACCCTCTTAATAATGTTATTACATAGTATATACCCCACCCTCCTAATAATGTTATTACATAGTATATACCCCCACCCTCCTAATAATGTTATTACATAGTATATACCCTCCACCCTCCTAATAATGTTATTACATAGTATATACCCCCACCCTCCTAATAATGTTATTACATAGTATATACCCTCCACCCTCCTAATAATGTTATTACATAGTATATACCCCCCACCCTCCTAATAATGTTATTATATAGTATATACCCTCCACCCTCCTAATAATGTTATTACATAGTATATACCCTCCTAATAATGTTATTACATCCTCCACCCTCCTAATAATGTTATTATATAGTATATACCCTCCACCCTCCTAATAATGTTATTACATAGTATATACCCCCACCCTCCTAATAATGTTATTACATAGTATATACCCTCCACCCTCCTAATAATGTTATTACATAGTATATACCCTCCTAATAATGTTATTATATAGTATATACACTCCACCCTCCTAATAATGTTATTACATAGTATATACCCTCCACCCTCCCAATAATGTTATTATATAGTATATACACTCCACCCTCCTAATAATGTTATTACATAGTATATACCCTCCCTCCTAATAATGTTATTATATAGTATATACACTCCACCCTCCTAATAATGTTATAGTATATGCCTCCTAATAATGTTATTATATAGTATATACCTCCACCCTCCTAATAATGTTATTACATAGTATATACCCTCCACCCTCCTAATAATGTTATTACATAGTATATACACTCCACCCTCCTAATAATGTTATTATATAGTATATACCCTCCACCCTCCTAATAATGTTATTATATAGTATATACCCCCACCCTCCTAATAATGTTATTACATAGTATATACACTCCACCCTCCTAATAATGTTATTATATAGTATATACCCTCCACCCTCCTAATAATGTTATTACATAGTATATACCCTCCACCCTCCTAATAATGTTATTATATAGTATATACCCTCCACCCTCCTAATAATGTTATTACATAGTATATACCCTCCACCCTCCTAATAATGTTATTACATAGTATATACCCTCCACCCTCCTAATAATGTTATTATATAGTATATACCCCCACCCTCCTAATAATGTTATTACATAGTATATACACTCCACCCTCCTAATAATGTTATTATATAGTATATACCCTCCACCCTCCTAATAATGTTATTATATAGTATATACCTCCACCCTCCTAATAATGTTATTACATAGTATATACCTCCACCCTCCTAATAATGTTATTACATAGTATATACCCTCCACCCTCCTAATAATGTTATTACATAGTATATACCCTCCACCCTCCTAATAATGTTATTATATAGTATATACCTCCACCCTCCTAATAATGTTATTACATAGTATATACCCTCCACCCTCCTAATAATGTTATTACATAGTATATACCTCCACCCTCCTAATAATGTTATTACATAGTATATACCTCCCCTCCTAATAATGTTATTATATAGTATATACACTCCACCCTCCTAATAATGTTATTACATAGTATATACCTCCACCCTCCCAATAATGTTATTATATAGTATATACACTCCACCCTCCTAATAATGTTATTACATAGTATATACCCCCACCCTCCTAATAATGTTATTATATAGTATATACCTCCACCCTCCTAATAATGTTATTACATAGTATATACCCTCCACCCTCCTAATAATGTTATTATATAGTATATACACTCCACCCTCCTAATAATGTTATTACATAGTATATACCCTCCTAATAATGTTATTGTATAGTATATACACTCCACCCTCCTAATAATGTTATTACATAGTATATACCCTCCACCCTCCTAATAATGTTATTATATATTATATACCCTCCACCCTCCTAATAATGTTATTACATAGTATATACCTCCACCCTCCTAATAATGTTATTACATAGTATATACACTCCACCCTCCTAATAATGTTATTATATAGTATATACCCTCCACCCTCCTAATAATGTTATTATATAGTATATACCTCCACCCTCCTAATAATGTTATTACATAGTATATACTCCACCCTCCTAATAATGTTATTATATAGTATATACCTCCACCCTCCTAATAATGTTATTACATAGTATATACCTCCACCCTCCTAATAATGTTATTATATAGTATATACCCTCCACCCTCCTAATAATGTTATTACATAGTATATACCCTCCACCCTCCTAATAATGTTATTACATAGTATATACCCTCCACCCTCCTAATAATGTTATTATATAGTATATACCCCACCCTCCTAATAATGTTATTACATAGTATATACCTCCACCCTCCTAATAATGTTATTACATAGTATATACCTCCACCCTCCTAATAATGTTATTATATAGTATATACCCCACCCTCCTAATAATGTTATTACATAGTATATACCTCCACCCTCCTAATAATGTTATTATATAGTATATACATACCTCCACCCTCCTAATAATGTTATTACATAGTATATACCCTCCACCCTCCTAATAATGTTATTATATAGTATATACCCTCCACCCTCCTAATAATGTTATTACATAGTATATACCTCCACCCTCCTAATAATGTTACCTCCTACCCTCCACCCTCCTAATAATGTTATTATAGTATATACCCTCCACCCTCCTAATAATGTTATTACATAGTATATACCTCCACCCTCCTAATAATGTTATTACATAGTATATACCTCCACCCTCCTAATAATGTTATTACATAGTATATACCTCCACCCTCCTAATAAATTACATATTACCCTCCTAATAATGTTATTATATAGTATATACACTCCACCCTCCTAATAATGTTATTAATGTATATACCCCCTCCTAATAATGTTATTATATAGTATATACCCTCCACCCTCCTAATAATGTTATTATATAGTATATACCCTCCACCCTCCTAATAATGTTATTACATAGTATATACCCTCCACCCTCCTAATAATGTTATTACATAGTATATACCTCCACCCTCCTAATAATGTTATTGTATAGTATATACCTCCACCCTCCTAATAATGTTATTACATAGTATATACCTCCACCCTCCTAATAATGTTATTACATAGTATATACCCTCCTAATAATGTTATTACATAGTATATACCTCCACCCTCCTAATAATGTTATTACATAGTATATACCTCCACCCTCCTAATAATGTTATTATATAGTATATACCCTCCACCCTCCTAATAATGTTATTACATAGTATATACCCTCCACCCTCCTAATAATGTTATTATATAGTATATACCTCCACCCTCCTAATAATGTTATTACATAGTATATACCCCTCCACCCTCCTAATAATGTTATTACATAGTATATACCCTCCACCCTCCTAATAATGTTATTATATAGTATATACCTCCACCCTCCTAATAATGTTATTATATAGTATATATACCCTCCTAATAATGTTATTACATAGTATATACCCCCACCCTCCTAATAATGTTATTACATAGTATATACCCCCACCCTCCTAATAATGTTATTACATAGTATATACCCTCCTAATAATGTTATTACATAGTATATACCCTCCACCCTCCTAATAATGTTATTATATAGTATATACCTCCACCCTCCTAATAATGTTATTACATAGTATATACCCCCACCCTCCTAATAATGTTATTACATAGTATATACCCCCACCCTCCTAATAATGTTATTACATAGTATATACCCTCCACCCTCCTAATAATGTTATTACATAGTATATACCCCCACCCTCCTAATAATGTTATTACATAGTATATACCCTCCACCCTCCTAATAATGTTATTACATAGTATATACCTCCACCCTCCTAATAATGTTATTACATAGTATATACCTCCACCCTCCTAATAATGTTATTATATAGTATATACCCTCCACCCTCCTAATAATGTTATTACATAGTATATACCCTCCACCCTCCTAATAATGTTATTATATAGTATATACCCTCCACCCTCCTAATAATGTTATTAGATAGTATATACACTCCGCCCTCCTAATAATGTTATTACATAGTATATACATACCCCCACCCTCCTAATAATGTTATTATATAGTATATACCCTCCTAATAATGTTATTATATAGTATATACCCTCCACCCTCCTAATAATGTTATTACATAGTATATACCCTCCACCCTCCTAATAATGTTATTATATAGTATATACCCCCACCCTCCTAATAATGTTATTACATAGTATATACCCTCCACCCTCCTAATAATGTTATTACATAGTATATACCCTCCACCCTCCTAATAATGTTATTACATAGTATATACACTCCACCCTCCTAATAATGTTATTACATAGTATATACTCTCCACCCTCCTAATAATGTTATTATATAGTATATACCTCCACCCTCCTAATAATGTTATTACATAGTATATACCTCCACCCTCCTAATGTTAATGTTATTACATAGTATATACCCTCCACCCTCCTAATAATGTTATTATATAGTATATACCCCACCCTCCTAATAATGTTATTATATAGTATATACCCCCTCCTAATAATGTTATTACATAGTATATACCCCCACCCTCCTAATAATGTTATTACATAGTATATACCCCCACCCTCCTAATAATGTTATTACATAGTATATACCTCCACCCTCCTAATAATGTTATTACATAGTATATACCCTCCACCCTCCTAATAATGTTATTACATAGTATATACCCTCCACCCTCCTAATAATGTTATTACATAGTATATACCCCACCCTCCTAATAATGTTATTACATAGTATATACCCCCACCCTCCTAATAATGTTATTACATAGTATATACCTCCACCCTCCTAATAATGTTATTACATAGTATATACCCTCCACCCTCCTAATAATGTTATTACATAGTATATACCCTCCACCCTCCTAATAATGTTATTATATAGTATATACCCCCACCCTCCTAATAATGTTATTACATAGTATATACCCTCCTAATAATGTTATTACATAGTATATACCCTCCACCCTCCTAATAATGTTATTACATAGTATATACCCCACCCTCCGAATAATGTTATTACATAGTATATACCCTCCTAATAATGTTATTACATAGTATATACCCCCACCCTCCTAATAATGTTATTACATAGTATATACCCCCACCCTCCTAATAATGTTATTACATAGTATATACCCTCCACCCTCCTAATAATGTTATTACATAGTATATACCCTCCACCCTCCTAATAATGTTATTACATAGTATATACCCTCCACCCTCCTAATAATGTTATTACATAGTATATACCTCCACCCTCCTAATAATGTTATTATATAGTATATACCCTCCACCCTCCTAATAATGTTATTACATAGTATATACCCCACCCTCCTAATAATGTTATTACATAGTATATACCTCCACCCTCCTAATAATGTTATTATATAGTATATACCCTCCACCCTCCTAATAATGTTATTACATAGTATATATAGTCCACCTCCTAATAATGTTATTACATAGTATATACCCTCCACCCTCCTAATAATGTTATTATATAGTATATACCCTCCACCCTCCTAATAATGTTATTATATAGTATATACCCTCCACCCTCCTAATAATGTTATTATATAGTATATACATACTCCACCCTCCTAATAATGTTATTATATAGTATATATACCCCCACCCTCCTAATAATGTTATTACATAGTATATACCTCCACCCTCCTAATAATGTTATTACATAGTATATACCCTCCACCCTCCTAATAATGTTATTATATAGTATATACCCTCCACCCTCCTAATAATGTTATTATATAGTATATACATACCCCCACCCTCCTAATAATGTTATTATATAGTATATACATACCCCCACCCTCCTAATAATGTTATTACATAGTATATACCTCCACCCTCCTAATAATGTTATTACATAGTATATACCCTCCACCCTCCTAATAATGTTATTACATAGTATATACCCCCCACCCTCCTAATAATGTTATTACATAGTATATACCCCACCCTCCTAATAATGTTATTGTATAGTATATACCCTCCACCCTCCTAATAATGTTATTACATAGTATATACCCTCCACCCTCCTAATAATGTTATTACATAGTATATACCCTCCACCCTCCTAATAATGTTATTATATAGTATATACATATCCCACCCTCCTAATAATGTTATTATATAGTATATACATATCCCACCCTCCTAATAATGTTATTATATAGTATATACCCTACACCCTCCTAATAATGTTATTACATAGTATATACCCTCCACCCTCCTAATAATGTTATTACATAGTATATACCCTCCTAATAATGTTATTGTATAGTATATACACTCCACCCTCCTAATAATGTTATTACATAGTATATACCCTCCACCCTCCTAATAATGTTATTATATAGTATATACCCTCCACCCTCCTAATAATGTTATTACATAGTATATACCCTCCACCCTCCTAATAATGTTATTACATAGTATATACCCTCCACCCTCCTAATAATGTTATTACATAGTATATACCCCCCCCTCCTAATAATGTTATTACATAGTATATACCCTCCACCCTCCTAATAATGTTATTATATAGTATATACCCCCACCCTCCTAATAATGTTATTATATAGTATATACCCTCCTAATAATGTTATTACATAGTATATACCCCCACCCTCCTAATAATGTTATTACATAGTATATACCCCACCCTCCGAATAATGTTATTACATAGTATATACCCTCCTAATAATGTTATTACATAGTATATACCCCCACCCTCCTAATAATGTTATTACATAGTATATACCCCCACCCTCCTAATAATGTTATTACATAGTATATACCCTCCACCCTCCTAATAATGTTATTATATAGTATATACCTCCACCCTCCTAATAATGTTATTACATAGTATATACCCTCCACCCTCCTAATAATGTTATTACATAGTATATACCCTCCACCCTCCTAATAATGTTATTGTTATAGTATATACCTCCACCCTCCTAATAATGTTATTACATAGTATATACCTCCACCCTCCTAATAATGTTATTATATAGTATATATCCACCTCCTAATAATGTTATTACATAGTATATACCCCACCCTCCTAATAATGTTATTATATAGTATATACCTCCACCCTCCTAATAATGTTATTACATAGTATATACACTCCGCCCCTCCTAATAATGTTATTACATAGTATATACCCCCACCCTCCTAATAATGTTATTATATAGTATATACCCCACCCTCCTAATAATGTTATTACATAGTATATACCCTCCACCCTCCTAATAATGTTATTATATAGTATACCCCCTCCACCCTCCTAATAATGTTATTACATAGTATATACCCTCCACCCTCCTAATAATGTTATTACATAGTTAATATATATACCCTCCACCCTCCTAATAATGTTATTACATAGTATATACCCTCCACCCTCCTAATAATGTTATTACATAGTATATACCCTCCACCCTCCTAATAATGTTATTACATAGTATATACACTCCACCCTCCTAATAATGTTATTACATAGTATATACCCTCCACCCTCCTAATAATGTTATTATATAGTATATACCCTCCTAATAATGTTATTACATAGTATATACCCTCCACCCTCCTAATAATGTTATTACATAGTATATACCTCCACCCTCCTAATAATGTTATTATAGTATATATCCCCTCCACCCTCCTAATAATGTTATTATATAGTATATACCCTCCTAATAATGTTATTACATAGTATATACCCCCACCCTCCTAATAATGTTATTACATAGTATATACCCCACCCTCCGAATAATGTTATTACATAGTATATACCCTCCTAATAATGTTATTACATAGTATATACCCCCACCCTCCTAATAATGTTATTACATAGTATATACCCCCACCCTCCTAATAATGTTATTACATAGTATATACCCCACCCTCCTAATGATGTTATTACATAGTATATACCCCCACCCTCCTAATAATGTTATTACATAGTATATACCCTCCACCCTCCTAATAATGTTATTACATAGTATATACCCTCCACCCTCCTAATAATGTTATTATATAGTATATACCCTCCACCCTCCTAATAATGTTATTACATAGTATATACCCCCTCCCTCCTAATAATGTTATTACATAGTATATACCCTCCACCCTCCTAATAATGTTATTATATAGTATATACCCTCCACCCTCCTAATAATGTTAATTCATAGTATATACCCCCTCCCTCCTAATAATGTTATTACATAGTATATACCCTCCACCCTCCTAATAATGTTATTATATAGTATATACCCTCCACCCTCCTAATAATGTTATTACATAGTATATACCCTCCACCCTCCTAATAATGTTATTATATAGTATATACACTCCACCCTCCTAATAATGTTAATTCATAGTATAAACCCCCTCCCTCCTAATAATGCTATTACATAGTATATACCCTCCACCCTCCTAATAATGTTATTATATAGTATATACCCCCACCCTCCTAATAATGTTATTACATAGTATATACCCCCACCCTCCTAATAATGTTATTACATAGTATATACCCTCCACCCTCCCCTCCTAATAATGTTATTACATAGTATATACCCTCCACCCTCCTAATAATGTTATTACATAGTATATACCCCCACCCTCCTAATAATGTTATTACATAGTATATACCCTCCTAATAATGTTATTACATAGTATATACCCCAACCTCCTAATAATGTTATTACATAGTATATACCCTCCACCCTCCTAATAATGTTATTACATAGTATATACCCCCACCCTCCTAATAATGTTATTACATAGTATATACCCCACCCTCCTAATAATGTTATTACATAGTATATACCTCCACCCTCCTAATAATGTTATTACATAGTATATACCTCCACCCTCCTAATAATGTTATTACATAGTATATACCCCCACCCTCCTAATAATGTTATTATATAGTATATACCTCCACCCTCCTAATAATGTTATTATATAGTATATACCTCCACCCTCCTAATAATGTTATTACATAGTATATACCCTCCACCCTCCTAATAATGTTATTACATAGTATATACCCCCACCCTCCTAATAATGTTATTACATAGTATATACCCTCCACCCTCCTAATAATGTTATTATATAGTATATACCTCCACCCTCCTAATAATGTTATTACATAGTATATACCTCCACCCTCCTAATAATGTTATTATATAGTATATACCTCCACCCTCCTAATAATGTTATTACATAGTATATACCCTCCACCCTCCTAATAATGTTATTACATAGTATATACCCTCCACCCTCCTAATAATGTTATTATATAGTATATACCCCCACCCTCCTAATAATGTTATTACATAGTATATACCCTCCACCCTCCTAATAATGTTATTATATAGTATATACCCTCCACCCTCCTAATAATGTTATTACATAGTATATACCCTCCACCCTCCTAATAATGTTATTATATAGTATATACCCCCACCCTCCTAATAATGTTATTACATAGTATATACCCTCCACCCTCCTAATAATGTTATTATATAGTATATACTCCACCTCCTAATAATGTTATTATATAGTATATACCTCCACCCTCCTAATAATGTTATTACATAGTATATACCCTCCACCCTCCTAATAATGTTATTACATAGTATATACCCTCCTAATAATGTTATTACATAGTATATACCTCCACCCTCCTAATAATGTTATTACATAGTATATACCCTCCACCCTCCTAATAATGTTATTACATAGTATATACCTCCACCCTCCTAATAATGTTATTACATAGTATATACCCTCCACCCTCCTAATAATGTTATTACATAGTATATACCCTCCTAATAATGTTATTACATAGTATATACCTCCACCCTCCTAATAATGTTATTACATAGTATATACCTCCACCCTCCTAATAATGTTATTACATAGTATATACCCTCCACCCTCCTAATAATGTTATTATATAGTATATACCTCCACCCTCCTAATAATGTTATTACATAGTATATACCTCCACCTCCTAATAATGTTATTATATAGTATATACCTCCACCTCCTAATAATGTTATTATATAGTATATACCCTCCACCCTCCTAATAATGTTATTATATAGTATATACCATCCACCCTCCTAATAATGTTATTACATAGTATATACCCTCCACCCTCCTAATAATGTTATTACATAGTATATACCTCCACCCTCCTAATAATGTTATTACATAGTATATACCTCCACCCTCCTAATAATGTTATTACATAGTATATACCCTCCTAATAATGTTATTACATAGTATATACCCTCCACCCTCCTAATAATGTTATTACATAGTATATACCCCACCCTCCTAATAATGTTATTACATAGTATATACCCTCCACCCTCCTAATAATGTTATTACATAGTATATACCCCTCCACCCCTAATAATGTTATTATATAGTATATACCCTCCTAATGTTATTACATAGTATATACCCCACCCTCCTAATAATGTTATTACATAGTATATACCTCCACCCTCCTAATAATGTTATTACATAGTATATACCCTCCACCCTCCTAATAATGTTATTACATAGTATATACCCCTAATGTGTTGTTAATGTTATTCCACCCTCCTAATAATGTTATTACATAGTATATACCCTCCACCCTCCTAATAATGTTATTACATAGTATATACCCCCACCCTCCTAATAATGTTATTACATAGTATATACCCTCCACCCTCCTAATAATGTTATTATAGTATATACCCCCACCCTCCTAATAATGTTATTACATAGTATATACCCTCCACCCTCCTAATAATGTTATTACATAGTATATACCCTCCACCCTCCTAATAATGTTATTACATAGTATATACCTCCACCCTCCTAATAATGTTATTACATAGTATATACCTCCCTCCTAATAATGTTATTACATAGTATATACCCTCCACCCTCCTAATAATGTTATTACATAGTATATACCCTCCACCCTCCTAATAATGTTATTACATAGTATATACCCTCCACCCTCCTAATAATGTTATTACATAGTATATACCCTCCACCCTCCTAATAATGTTATTACATAGTATATACCTCCTAATAATGTTATTACATAGTATATACCTCCACCCTCCTAATAATGTTATTACATAGTATATACCCTCCACCCTCCTAATAATGTTATTACATAGTATACCCTCCACCCTCCTAATAATGTTATTACATAGTATATACCCCCACCCTCCTAATAATGTTATTACATAGTATATACCCTCCACCCTCCTAATAATGTTATTACATAGTATATACCTCCACCCTCCTAATAATGTTATTACATAGTATATACCCCCACCCTCCTAATAATGTTATTACATAGTATATACCCTCCACCCTCCTAATAATGTTATTACATAGTATATACCTCCACCCTCCTAATAATGTTATTACATAGTATATACCTCCACCCTCCTAATAATGTTATTACATAGTATATACCCTCCACCCTCCTAATAATGTTATTATATAGTATATACCCTCCACCCTCCTAATAATGTTATTACATAGTATATACCCTCCACCCTCCTAATAATGTTATTACATAGTATATACCCCCCACCTCCTAATAATGTTATTACATAGTATATACCTCCACCCTCCTAATAATGTTATTATATAGTATATACCCCCACCCTCCTAATAATGTTATTACATAGTATATACCTCCACCCTCCTAATAATGTTATTACATAGTATATACCCTCCACCTCCTCCTAATAATGTTATTACATAGTATATACCTCCACCTCCTAATAATGTTATTACATAGTATATACCCTCCACCCTCCTAATAATGTTATTACATAGTATATACCCTCCACCCTCCTAATAATGTTATTACATAGTATATACCCCACCCTCCTAATAATGTTATTACATAGTATATACCCTCCACCCTCCTAATAATGTTATTACATAGTATATACCTCCACCCTCCTAATAATGTTATTACATAGTATATACCCCCACCCTCCTAATAATGTTATTACATAGTATATACCCTCCACCCTCCTAATAATGTTATTACATAGTATATACCCTCCACCCTCCTAATAATGTTATTACATAGTATATACCCTCCACCCTCCTAATAATGTTATTATATAGTATATACCCCCACCCTCCTAATAATGTTATTACATAGTATATACCTCCACCCTCCTAATAATGTTATTACATAGTATATACCTCCACCCTCCTAATAATGTTATTACATAGTATATACCCCACCCTCCTAATAATGTTATTATATAGTATATACCCTCCACCCTCCTAATAATGTTATTATATAGTATATACCTCCACCCTCCTAATAATGTTATTACATAGTATATACCTCCACCCTCCTAATAATGTTATTATATAGTATATACCTCCACCCTCCTAATAATGTTATTACATAGTATATACCCTCCACCCTCCTAATAATGTTATTACATAGTATATACCCTCCACCCTCCTAATAATGTTATTATATAGTATATCCACCCTCCTAATATGTTGTTATTATAGTATATACCTCCACCCTCCTAATAATGTTATTACATAGTATATACCTCCACCCTCCTAATAATGTTATTATAGTATATACCCTCCACCCTCCTAATAATGTTATTACATAGTATATACCCCCATAATGTTATTACATAGTATATACCTCCACCCTCCTAATAATGTTATTACATAGTATATACCCCACCCTCCTAATAATGTTATTACATAGTATATACCCTCCACCCTCCTAATAATGTTATTATATAGTATATACCTCCACCCTCCTAATAACCCCCACCCTCCTAATAATGTTATTACATAGTATATACCCTCCACCCTCCTAATAATGTTATTACATAGTATATACCCTCCACCCTCCTAATAATGTTATTACATAGTATATACCCTCCGCCCTCCTAATAATGTTATTACATAGTATATACCCTCCACCCTCCTAATAATGTTATTATATAGTATATACCCTCCTCCTAATAATGTTATTATATAGTATATACCTCCACCCTCCTAATAATGTTATTATATAGTATATACCCTCCTAATAATGTTATTACATAGTATATACCCTCCACCCTCCTAATAATGTTATTATATAGTATATACACTCCACCCTCCTAATAATGTTATTACATAGTATATACCCCTCCCTCCTAATAATGTTATTACCCTCCACCCTCCTAATAATGTTATTATATAGTATATACCCCACCCTCCTAATAATGTTATTATATAGTATATACCCTCCACCCTCCTAATAATGTTATTACATAGTATATACCCCACCCTCCTAATAATGTTATTACATAGTATATTTACCCTCCACCTCCCTCCTAATAATGTTATTACATAGTATATACGCCCACCCTCCTAATAATGTTATTACACCCTCCTAATAATGTTATTACATAGTATATACCCTCCACCCTCCTAATAATGTTATTACATAGTATATATACCCTCCTAATAATGTTATTACATAGTATATACCCTCCACCCTCCTAATAATGTTATTATATAGTATATACCTCCACCCTCCTAATAATGTTATTACATAGTATATACCTCCACCCTCCTAATAATGTTATTATATAGTATATACCCTCCACCCTCCTAATAATGTTATTACATAGTATATACCCTCCACCCTCCTAATAATGTTATTATAGTATATACCCTCCACCCTCCTAATAATGTTATTATATAGTATATACACTCCACCCTCCTAATAATGTTATTACATAGTATATACCTCCACCCTCCTAATAATGTTATTATATAGTATATATTACATAGTATATACCTCCACCCTCCTAATAATGTTATTATAATGTTATTACATAGTATATACCCTCCACCCTCCTAATAATGTTATTATATAGTATATACCCTCCAACCTCCTAATAATGTTATTACATAGTATATACCCTCCTAATAATGTTATTGTATAGTATATACACTCCTAATAATGTTATTACATAGTATATACCCTCCACCCTCCTAATAATGTTATTATATAGTATATACCCTCCTAATAATGTTATTACATAGTATATACCCCCACCCTCCTAATAATGTTATTATATAGTATATACACTCCACCCTCCTAATAATGTTATTATATAGTATATACCCTCCACCCTCCTAATAATGTTATTATATAGTATATACCCTCCACCCTCCTAATAATGTTATTACATAGTATATACCCTCCACCCTCCTAATAATGTTATTATATAGTATATACACTCCACCCTCCTAATAATGTTATTACATAGTATATACCCTCCTCTAATAATGCTATTACATAGTATATACCCCACCCTCCTAATAATGTTACTATATAGTATATACCCCCACCCTCCTAATAATGTTATTATATAGTATATACCCTCCTAATAATGTTATTACATAGTATATACCCCCACCCTCCTAATAATGTTATTACATAGTATTTACCCTCCACCCTCCCCTCCTAATAATGTTTTTACATAGTATATACGCCCACCCTCCTAATAATGTTATTACATAGTATATACCCCCACCCTCCTAATAATGTTATTACATAGTATATACCCCCACCCTCCTAATAATGTTATTACATAGTATATACCCTCCACCCTCCTAATAATGTTATTACATAGTATATACCCTCCACCCTCCTAATAATGTTATTATATAGTATATACCCTCCACCCTCCTAATAATGTTATTACATAGTATATACCCTCCACCCTCCTAATAATGTTATTATATAGTATATACCCTCCACCCTCCTAATAATGGTATTACATAGTATATACCCTCCACCCTCCTAATAATGTTATTATATAGTATATACACTCCACCCTCCTAATAATGTTATTACATAGTATATACCCCCTCCCTCCTAATAATGCTATTACATAGTATATACCCTCCACCTCCTAATAATGTTATTATATAGTATATACCCCCATGCTCCTAATAATGTTATTATATAGTATATACCCTCCTAATAATGTTATTACATAGTATATACCCTCCACCCTCCCCTCCTAATAATGTTATTACATAGTATATACCCTCCACCCTCCTAATAATGTTATTACATAGTATATACCCCACCCTCCGAATAATGTTATTACATAGTATATACCCTCCTAATAATGTTATTACATAGTATATACCCTCCACCCTCCTAATAATGTTATTACATAGTATATACCCCCACCCTCCTAATAATGTTATTACATAGTATATACCCCCACCCTCCTAATAATGTTATTACATAGTATATACCCCACCCTCCTAATGATGTTATTACATAGTATATACCCCCACCCTCCTAATAATGTTATTACATAGTATATACCCCCACCCTCCTAATAATGTTATTACATAGTATATACCCCCACCCTCCTAATAATGTTATTATATAGTATATACCCTCCACCCTCCTAATAATGTTATTACATAGTATATACCCCCACCCTCCTAATAATGTTATTATATAGTATATACCCTCCACCCTCCTAATAATGTTATTACATAGTATATACCCTCCACCCTCCTAATAATGTTATTATATAGTATATACACTCCACCCTCCTAATAATGTTATTACATAGTATATACCCTCCACCCTCCTAATAATGTTATTATATATTATATACCCTCCACCCTCCTAATAATGTTATTACATAGTATATACCCTCCACCCTCCTAATAATGTTATTATATAGTATATACACTCCACCCTCCTAATAATGTTATTACATAGTATATACCCCCTCCCTCCTAATAATGCTATTACATAGTATATACCCTCCACCCTCCTAATAATGTTATTATATAGTATATACCCTCCACCCTCCCTATTACATAGTATATACCCCCACCCTCCTAATAATGCTATTACATAGTATATACCCTCCACACTCCCCTCCTAATAATGTTATTATATAGTATATACCCCCACCCTCCTAATAATGTTATTACATAGTATATACCCTCCACCCTCCTAATAATGTTATTACATAGTATATATCCTCCACCCTCCTAATAATGTTATTATATAGTATATACCCTCCTAATAATGTTATTACATAGTATATACCCCCACCCTCCTAATAATGTTATTACATAGTATATACCCCCACCCTCCTAATAATGTTATTACATAGTATATACCCTCCACCCTCCTAATAATGTTATTATATAGTATATACCCTCCAACCTCCTAATAATGTTATTACATAGTATATACCCTCCACCCTCCTAATAATGTTATTATATAGTATATACCCTCCACCCTCATAATAATGTTATTACATAGTATATACCCTCCACCCTCCTAATAATGTTATTATATAGTATATACACTCCACCCTCCTAATAATGTTATTACATACTATATACCCCTCCCTCTTAATAATGCTATTACATACTATATACCCTGCACCCTCCTAATAATGTTACTATATAGTATATACCCCCACCCTCCTAATAATGTTATTATATAGTATATACCCTCCTAATAATGTTATTACATAGTATATACCCCCACCCTCCTAATAATGTTATTACATAGTATTACCCTCCACCCTCCTCCTAATAATGTTTTACATAGTATATACGCCCACCCTCCTAATAATGTTATTACATAGTATATACCCCCACCCTCCTAATAATGTTATTACATAGTATATACCTCCACCCTCCTAATAATGTTATTACATAGTATATACCCCACCCTCCTAATAATGTTATTACATAGTATATACCCCCACCCTCCTAATAATGTTATTACATAGTATATACCCCCACCCTCCTAATAATGTTATTACATAGTATATACCCCCACCCTCCTAATAATGTTATTACATAGTATATACCTCCACCCTCCTAATAATGTTATTACATAGTATATACCCCACCCTCCTAATAATGTTATTACATAGTATATACCCCACCCTCCTAATAATGTTATTACATAGTATATACCCCACCCTCCTAATAATGTTATTACATAGTATATACCCCCACCCTCCTAATAATGTTATTACATAGTATATACCCCCACCCTCCTAATAATGTTATTACATAGTATATAATATACCCTCCACCCTCCTAATAATGTTATTACATAGTATATACCCTCCACCCTCCTAATAATGTTATTACATAGTATATACCCCCACCCTCCTAATAATGTTATTACATAGTATATACCTCCACCCTCCTAATAATGTTATTACATAGTATATACCCCCACCCTCCTAATAATGTTATTACATAGTATATACCCTCCACCCTCCTAATAATGTTATTACATAGTATATACCCTCCACCCTCCTAATAATGTTATTACATAGTATATACCCCCACCCTCCTAATAATGTTATTACATAGTATATACCCTCCACCCTCCTAATAATGTTATTATATAGTATATACCCTCCAACCTCCTAATAATGTTATTACATAGTATATACCCTCCACCCTCATAATAATGTTATTACATAGTATATACCCTCCACCCTCCTAATAATGTTATTATATAGTATATACACTCCACCCTCCTAATAATGTTATTACATAGTATATACCCTCCCTCTTAATAATGTTATTACATAGCTATATACATACTATATGTTACCCTGCACCCTCCTAATAATGTTATTATATAGTATATACCCTCCCCCTCCTAATAATGTTATTATATAGTATATACCCTCCTAATAATGTTATTACATAGTATATACCCCCACCCTCCTAATAATGTTATTACATAGTATTTACCCTCCACCCTCCCTCCTAATAATGTTTTTACATAGTATATACCCCCACCCTCCTAATAATGTTATTACATAGTATATACCCCCACCCTCCTAATAATGTTATTACATAGTATATACCCTCCACCCTCCTAATAATGTTATTACATAGTATATACCCCCACCCTCCTAATAATGTTATTACATAGTATATACCCCCACCCTCCTAATAATGTTATTACATAGTATATACCCCACCCTCCTAATAATGTTATTACATAGTATATACCCCCACCCTCCTAATAATGTTATTACATAGTATATACCTCCACCCTCCTAATAATGTTATTACATAGTATATACCCCCACCCTCCTAATAATGTTATTACATAGTATATACCCCCCACCCTCCTAATAATGTTATTACATAGTATATACCCCCACCCTCCTAATAATGTTATTATATAGTATATACCCCACCCTCCTAATAATGTTATTACATAGTATATACCCCCACCCTCCTAATAATGTTATTACATAGTATATACCCTCCACCTCCTAATAATGTTATTACATAGTATATACCCCCACCCTCCTAATAATGTTATTACATAGTATATACCCCCACCCTCCTAATAATGTTATTACATAGTATATACCTCCACCCTCCTAATAATGTTATTATAGTATATACCCCCACCCTCCTAATAATGTTATTACATAGTATATACCCTCCACCCTCCTAATAATGTTATTACATAGTATATACCCTCCACCCTCCTAAATTAATGTTATTATGTGTTATTACATAGTATATACCCCCACCCTCCTAATAATGTTATTACATAGTATATGCCTCCACCCTCCTAATAATGTTATATAGTATATCCTCCTCCTAATAATGTTATTACATAGTATATACCCCCACCCTCCTAATAATGTTATTATATAGTATATACCCTCCACCCTCCTAATAATGTTATTACATAGTATATACCCTCCACCCTCCTAATAATGTTATTACATAGTATATACCCCCACCCTCCTAATAATGTTATTACATAGTATATACCTCCACCCTCCTAATAATGTTATTATAGTATAGTATATACCCTCCACCCTCCTAATAATGTTATTACATAGTATATACCCCCACCCTCCTAATAATGTTATTACATAGTATATACCCCCACCCTCCTAATAATGTTATTACATAGTATATACCCTCCACCCTCCTAATAATGTTATTATATAGTATATACCCTCCACCCTCCTAATAATGTTATTACATAGTATATACCCCCACCCTCCTAATAATGTTATTACATAGTATATACCCTCCACCTCCTAATAATGTTATTACATAGTATATACCCCCACCCTCCTAATAATGTTATTACATAGTATATACCCTCCCACCCTCCTAATAATGTTATTACATAGTATATACCCTCCACCCTCCTAATAATGTTATTACATAGTATATACCCTCCACCCTCCTAATAATGTTATTACATAGTATATACCCCCACCCTCCTAATAATGTTATTACATAGTATATACCCCCACCCTCCTAATAATGTTATTACATAGTATTTACCCTCCACCCTCCTAATAATGTTATTATATAGTATATACCCCACCCTCCTAATAATGTTATTACATAGTATATACATACCCCCACCCTCCTAATTAATGTATTACCCTCCTTAATGTTATAGTATATACCCTCCACCCCTAATAATGTTATTATATAGTATATACCCCCACCCTCCTAATTAATGTTATTATATATGTTATTATATATATACCTCCACCCTCCTAATAATGTTATTACATAGTATATACCCTCCACCCTCCTAATAATGTTATTACATAGTATATACCCCCACCCTCCTAATAATGTTATTACATAGTATATACCCTCCACCCTCCTAATAATGTTATTATATAGTATATACCTCCACCCTCCTAATAATGTTATTACATAGTATATACCCCCCACCCTCCTAATAATGTTATTATATAGTATATACCCCCACCCTCCTAATAATGTTATTACATAGTATATACCCCCACCCTCCTAATAATGTTATTACATAGTATATACCCTCCACCCTCCTAATAATGTTATTATATAGTATATACCCTCCACCCTCCTAATAATGTTATTACATAGTATATACCCCCACCCTCCTAATAATGTTATTACATAGTATATACCTCCACCCTCCTAATAATGTTATTATATAGTATATACCCTCCACCCTCCTAATAATGTTATTATATAGTACCCTCCTAATAATGTTATTACATAGTATATACCCCCACCCTCCTAATAATGTTATTATATAGTATATACACTCCACCCTCCTAATAATGTTATTATATAGTATATACCCTCCACCCTCCTAATAATGTTATTATATAGTATATACCCTCCACCCTCCTAATAATGTTATTACATAGTATATACCCTCCACCCTCCTAATAATGTTATTATATAGTATATACACTCCACCCTCCTAATAATGTTATTACATAGTATATACCCCTCCCTCTTAATAATGCTATTACATAGTATATACCCTGCACCCTCCTAATAATGTTACTATATAGTATATACCCCACCCTCCTAATAATGTTATTATATAGTATATATAATAATGTTATTACATAGTATATACCCCACCCTCCTAATAATGTTATTACATAGTATATACCTCCACCCCCTCCTAATAATGTTTTTACATAGTATATACCCTCCACCCTCCTAATAATGTTATTACATAGTATATACCCCACCCTCCTAATAATGTTATTACATAGTATATACCCCCACCCTCCTAATAATGTTATTACATAGTATATACCCTCCACCCTCCTAATAATGTTATTACATAGTATATACCTCCACCCTCCTAATAATGTTATTATATAGTATATACCTCCACCCTCCTAATAATGTTATTACATAGTATATACCCTCCACCCTCCTAATAATGTTATTATATAGTATATACCCTCCACCCTCCTAATAATGTTATTACATAGTATATACCCTCCACCCTCCTAATAATGTTATTATATAGTATATACACTCCACCCTCCTAATAATGTTATTACATAGTATATACCCCCTCCCTCCTAATAATGTTATTACATAGTATATACCCTCCACCCTCCTAATAATGTTATTATATAGTATATACCCCCACCCTCCTAATAATGTTATTATATAGTATATATCCGCCCTCCTAATAATGTTATTACATAGTATATACCCTCCACCCTCCTAATAATGTTATTACATAGTATATACCTCCACCCTCCTAATAATGTTATTACATAGTATATACCCCACCCTCCTAATAATGTTATTACATAGTATATACCCCACCCTCCTAATAATGTTATTACATAGTATATACCCTCCACCCTCCTAATAATGTTATTACATAGTATATACCCTCCACCCTCCTAATAATGTTATTACATAGTATATACCTCCACCCTCCTAATAATGTTATTACATAGTATATACCCTCCACCCTCCTAATAATGTTATTACATAGTATATACCCCCACCCTCCTAATAATGTTATTACATAGTATATACCCTCCACCCTCCTAATAATGTTATTACATAGTATATACCCCCACCCTCCTAATAATGTTATTGTATAGTATATACCCTCCACCCTCCTAATAATGTTATTACATAGTATATACCCTCCACCCTCCTAATAATGTTATTATATAGTATATACCCTCCACCCTCCTAATAATGTTATTACATAGTATATACCCTCCACCCTCCTAATAATGTTATTATATAGTATATACACTCCACCCTCCTAATAATGTTATTACATAGTATATACCCTCCACCCTCCTAATAATGTTATTATATAGTATATACCCTCCACCCTCCTAATAATGTTATTACATAGTATATACCTCCACCCTCCTAATAATGTTATTATATAGTATATACCTCCACCCTCCTAATAATGTTATTACATAGTATATACCCCCTCCCTCCTAATAATGCTATTACATAGTATATACCCTCCACCCTCCTAATAATGTTATTATATAGTATATACCCCCACCCTCCTAATAATGTTATTACATAGTATATACCCCCACCCTCCTAATAATGTTATTAATATGTTATTATATACCCCCACCCTCCTAATAATGTTATTACATAGTATATACCCTCCACCCTCCTAATAATGTTATTACATAGTATATACCTCCACCCTCCTAATAATGTTATTATATAGTATATACCTCCTAATAATGTTATTACATAGTATATACCCCACCCTCCTAATAATGTTATTACATAGTATATACCCCCACCCTCCTAATAATGTTATTACATAGTATATACCCTCCACCCTCCTAATAATGTTTATATAGTATATACCCTCCAACCTCCTAATAATGTTATTACATAGTATATACCCTCCACCCTCCTAATAATGTTATTATATAGTATATACCCTCCACCCTCATAATAATGTTATTACATAGTATATACCCTCCACCCTCCTAATAATGTTATTATATAGTATATACACTCCACCCTCCTAATAATGTTATTACATACTATATACCCCTCCCTCTTAATAATGCTATTACATAGTATATACCCTGCACCCTCCTAATAATGTTACTATATAGTATATACCCCCACCCTCCTAATAATGTTATTATATAGTATATACCCTCCTAATAATGTTATTACATAGTATATACCCCCACCCTCCTAATAATGTTATTACATAGTATTTACCCTCCACCCTCCCCTCCTAATAATGTTTTTACATAGTATATACGCCCACCCTCCTAATAATGTTATTACATAGTATATACCCCCACCCTCCTAATAATGTTATTACATAGTATATACCCTCCACCCTCCTAATAATGTTATTACATAGTATATACCCCACCCTCCTAATAATGTTATTACATAGTATATACCCCCACCCTCCTAATAATGTTATTACATAGTATATACCCCCACCCTCCTAATAATGTTATTACATAGTATATACCCCCACCCTCCTAATAATGTTATTACATAGTATATACCTCCACCCTCCTAATAATGTTATTACATAGTATATACCCTCCACCCTCCTAATAATGTTATTACATAGTATATACCCTCCACCCTCCTAATAATGTTATTACATAGTATATACCCTCCCCTCCTAATAATGTTATTACATAGTATATACCTCCACCCTCCTAATAATGTTATTACATAGTATATACCTCCACCCTCCTAATAATGTTATTACATAGTATATACCCTCCACCCTCCTAATAATGTTATTAATGTATATACCCCCACCCTCCTAATAATGTTATTACATAGTATATACCCTCCACCCTCCTAATAATGTTATTACATAGTATATACCCCCACCCTCCTAATAATGTTATTATATAGTATATACCCCACCCTCCTAATAATGTTATTACATAGTATATACCCTCCACCCTCCTAATAATGTTATTACATAGTATATACCCTCCACCCTCCTAATAATGTTATTACATAGTATATACCCCCACCCTCCTAATAATGTTATTACATAGTATATACCTCCACCCTCCTAATAATGTTATTATATAGTATATACCTCCAACCTCCTAATAATGTTATTACATAGTATATACCCTCCACCCTCATAATAATGTTATTACATAGTATATACCTCCACCTCCTAATAATGTTATTATATAGTATATACACTCCACCCTCCTAATAATGTTATTACATAGTATATACCCCTCCTCTAATAATGCTATTACATACTATATACCCTCCACCCTCCTAATAATGTTATTATATAGTATATACCCTCCACCCTCCTAATAATGTTATTATATAGTATATACCCCTCCCTCCTACCCTCCTAATAGTATATACCCCACCCTCCTAATAATGTTATTATAGTATATACCCTCCACCCTCCTCCTAATAATGTTTTTACATAGTATATACCCCACCCTCCTAATAATGTTATTACATAGTATATACCTCCACCCTCCTAATAATGTTATTACATAGTATATACCCTCCACCCTCCTAATAATGTTATTACATAGTATATACCCCCACCCTCCTAATAATGTTATTACATAGTATATACCCCCACCCTCCTAATAATGTTATTACATAGTATATACCCCCACCCTCCTAATAATGTTATTACATAGTATATACCCCCACCCTCCTAATAATGTTATTACATAGTATATACCTCCACCCTCCTAATAATGTTATTACATAGTATATACCCTCCACCCTCCTAATAATGTTATTACATAGTATATACCCCCACCCTCCTAATAATGTTATTACATAGTATATACCCCACCCTCCTAATAATGTTATTACATAGTATATACCTCCACCCTCCTAATAATGTTATTACATAGTATATACCCTCCACCCTCCTAATAATGTTATTACATAGTATATACCTCCACCCTCCTAATAATGTTATTACATAGTATATACCCCCACCCTCCTAATAATGTTATTACATAGTATATACCCCCACCCTCCTAATAATGTTATTACATAGTATATACCCCCACCCTCCTAATAATGTTATTACATAGTATATACCCCCACCCTCCTAATAATGTTATTACATAGTATATACCTCCACCCTCCTAATAATGTTATTACATAGTATATACCCTCCACCCTCCTAATAATGTTATTACATAGTATATACCCCCACCCTCCTAATAATGTTATTACATAGTATATACCCTCCACCCTCCTAATAATGTTATTACATAGTATATACATACCCCCACCCTCCTAATAATGTTAATGTTATACCTCACCCCTTATAATAGTATATACCCTCCACCCTCCTAATAATGTTATTACATAGTATATACCCTCCACCCTCCTAATAATGTTATTACATAGTATATACCCCCACCCTCCTAATAATGTTATTACATAGTATATACCCTCCACCCTCCTAATAATGTTATTATATTATGTTATTACATAGTATATACCCCCACCCTCCTAATAATGTTATTACATAGTATATACCCCCCACCCTCCTAATAATGTTATTACATAGTATATACCCTCCACCCTCCTAATAATGTTATTATATAGTATATACCTCCACCCTCCTAATAATGTTATTACATAGTATATACCCCCACCCTCCTAATAATGTTATTACATAGTATATACCTCCACCCTCCTAATAATGTTATTACATAGTATATACCCCACCCTCCTAATAATGTTATTACATAGTATATACCCTCCACCCTCCCCTCCTAATAATTTTATTACATAGTATATACCCTCCACCCTCCTAATGATGTTATTACATAGTATATACCCCCACCCTCCTAATAATGTTATTACATAGTATATACCCCCACCCTCCTAATAATGTTAGTACATAGTATATACCCCCACCCTCCTAATAATGTTATTACATAGTATTTACCCTCCACCCTCCTAATAATGTTATTATATAGTATATACCCCCACCCTCCTAATAATGTTATTACATAGTATATACATACCCCCACCCTCCTAATAATGTTATTATATAGTATATACCCTCCTAATAATGTTATTACATAGTATATACATACCCCCACCCTCCTAATAATGTTATTATATAGTATATACCCTCCTAATAATGTTATTATATAGTATATACCCTCCACCCTCCTAATAATGTTATTACATAGTATATACCCTCCACCCTCCTAATAATGTTATTATTATATACCATAGTATGTTATTACCCCCACCCTCCTAATAATGTTATTACATAGTATATACCCTCCACCCTCCTAATAATGTTATTACATAGTATATACCCTCCACCCTCCTAATAATGTTATTACATAGTATATACCCCACCCTCCTAATAATGTTATTACATAGTATATACCCCCACCCTCCTAATAATGTTATTACATAGTATATACCCTCCACCCTCCTAATAATGTTATTATATAGTATATACCCCCACCCTCCTAATAATGTTATTACATAGTATATACCCTCCACCCTCCTAATAATGTTATTACATAGTATATACCCTCCACCCTCCTAATAATGTTATTACATAGTATATACCCCCCACCCTCCTAATAATGTTATTACATAGTATATACCCTCCACCCTCCTAATAATGTTATTACATAGTATATACCCCCACCCTCCTAATAATGTTATTACATAGTATATACCCCCACCCTCCTAATAATGTTATTACATAGTATATATATACCCCCACCCTCCTAATAATGTTATTACATAGTATATACCCCTCCACCCTCCTAATAATGTTATTACATAGTATATACCCTCCACCCTCCTAATAATGTAGTATTACTAATAATGTATATACCCTCCACCCTCCTAATAATGTTATTACATAGTATATACCCCCCCACTCCTAATAATCCTAATAATGTTATTACTAATAGTATATACCCTCCACCCTCCTAATAATGTTATTATATAGTATATACCTCCACCCTCCTAATAATGTTATTACATAGTATATACCCCCACCCTCCTAATAATGTTATTACATAGTATATACCCCCACCCTCCTAATAATGTTATTACATAGTATATACCTCCACCCTCCTAATAATGTTATTATATAGTATATACCCCACCCTCCTAATAATGTTATTACATAGTATATACCCCCACCCTCCTAATAATGTTATTACATAGTATATACCCTCCACCCTCCTAATAATGTTATTACATAGTATATACCCCACCCTCCTAATAATGTTATTACATAGTATATACCCTCCACCCTCCTAATAATGTTATTACATAGTATATACCCTCCACCCTCCTAATAATGTTATTACATAGTATATACCCTCCACCCTCCTAATAATGTTATTACATAGTATATACCCTCCACCCTCCTAATAATGTTATTATATAGTATATACCCTCCACCCTCCTAATAATGTTATTATATAGTATATACCCTCCACCCTCCTAATAATGTTATTATATAGTATATACCCTCCACCCTCCTAATAATGTTATTACATAGTATATACCCTCCACCCTCCTAATAATGTTATTATATAGTATATACCCTCCACCCTCCTAATAATGTTATTATATAGTATATACCCTCCACCCTCCTAATAATGTTATTACATAGTATATACCCCCACCCTCCTAATAATGTTATTATATAGTATATACCCTCCACCCTCCTAATAATGTTATTACATAGTATATACCTCCACCCTCCTAATAATGTTATTATATAGTATATACCTCCACCCTCCTAATAATGTTATTACATAGTATATACCCTCCACCCTCCTAATAATGTTATTACATAGTATATACCCCCACCCTCCTAATAATGTTATTACATAGTATATACCCTCCACCCTCCTAATAATGTTATTACATAGTATATACCCCCACCCTCCTAATAATGTTATTACATAGTATATACCCCACCCTCCTCCACCCTCCTAATAATGTTATTACATAGTATATACCCCCACCCTCCTAATAATGTTATTACATAGTATATACCCCCACCCTCCTAATAATGTTATTACATAGTATATACCCTCCACCCTCCTAATAATGTTATTACATAGTATATACCCCCACCCTCCTAATAATGTTATTATATAGTATATACACTCCACCCTCCTAATAATGTTATTACATAGTATATACCCCCATCCTCCTAATAATGTTATTACATAGTATATACCCCCACCCTCCTAATAATGTTATTATATAGTATATACACTCCACCCTCCTAATAATGTTATTACATAGTATATACCCCCTCCCTCCTAATAATGCTATTACATAGTATATACCCTCCACCCTCCTAATAATGTTATTATATAGTATATATTCCCACCCTCCTAATAATGTTATTATATAGTATATACCCTCCTAATAATGTTATTACATAGTATATACCTCCACCCTCCTAATAATGTTATTACATAGTATATACCCCCACCCTCCTAATAATGTTATTACGTAGTATATACCCTCCACCCTCCCCTCCTAATAATGTTATTACATAGTATATACCCTCCACCCTCCTAATAATGTTATTACATAGTATATACCCTCCACCCTCCTAATAATGTTATTACATAGTATATACCCCCACCCTCCTAATAATGTTATTATATAGTATATACCCCAACCCTCCTAATAATGTTATTACATAGTATATACCCCCACCCTCCTAATAATGTTATTACATAGTATATACCCCCACCCTCCTAATAATGTTATTACATAGTATATACCCCCACCCTCCTAATAATGTTATTACATAGTATATACCCCACCCTCCCAATGATGTTATTACATAGTATATACCCCCACCCTCCTAATAATGTTATTACATAGTATATACCCTCCACCCTCCTAATAATGTTATTACATAGTATATACCCTCCACCCTCCTAATAATGTTATTACATAGTATATACCCTCCACCGTCCTAATAATGTTATTACATAGTATATACCCTCCACCCTCCTAATAATGTTATTGTATAGTATATACCCTCCACCCTCCTAATAATGTTATTACATAGTATATACCCTCCTAATAATGTTATTATATAGTATATACCCTCCACCCTCCTAATAATGTTATTACATAGTATATACCCCCACCCTCCTAATAATGTTATTACATAGTATATACCCTCCACCCTCCTAATAATGTTATTACATAGTATATACACTCCACCCTCCTAATAATGGTATTACATAGTATATACCCTCCTAATAATGTTATTGTATAGTATATACCCTCCACCCTCCTAATAATGTTTTTACATAGTATATACCCTCCTAATAATGTTATTATATAGTATATACCCTCCACCGTCCTAATAATGTTATTACATAGTATATACCCCCTCCCTCCTAATAATGCTATTACATAGTATATACCCTCCACCCTCCTAATAATGTTATTATATAGTATATACCCTCCACCCTCCTAATAATGTTATTACATAGTATATACCCCCGCCCTCCTAATAATGTTATTACATAGTATATACCCTCCTAATAATGTTATTACATAGTATATACCCTCCTAATAATGTTATTACATAGTATATACCCCCACCCTCCTAATAATGTTATTACATAATATTTACCCCCTCCCAGTAAGCGTGTGAGTTAATCAGTTGCCCTGCACAAACTTCACACTTCCAAAGACATACCTTTCCACGCTTTAATGTATTGTCCCACTTCAACTTTACTGTAATCTCTTACTTCAACTTTACTGTATTCTCTTACTTCAACTTTACTGTATTCTCTTACTTCAACTTTACTGTATTCTCTTACTTCAACTTTACTGTATTCTCTTACTTCAACTTTACTGTAATCTCTTACTTCAACTTTACTGTATTCTCTTACTTCAACTTTACTGTATTCTCTTACTTCAACTTTACTGTATTCTCTTACTTCAACTTTACTGTATTCTCTTACTTCAACTTTACTGTATTCTCTTACTTCAACTAGAAGTGTTTCTTCAACATCCACCATGTGTTTTTCCTGTAGGCCTTTAACCCATCTTTGATTATATGCTCTTCCCACGGGAATCCTAGTTTAGTCTGCATTATAGGTCGCTGGTTTCAATAGTTGGCAAATCTGTCGATGTGCTTTTGAGTAAGGCATTTAACCTTTTAGTGTAGTCAGCTAAATCAGGGTCACACGGAGTGTTTCTTGGTAGTCTTAAACCAATCTACTTTGAATCAAAAGTATTATACCTCACACACTTGTTCTTAAAATAAAGAAGACACCTGTACCATGTTAGATAAAGAGTTTAAATGTATTACATGTTGAGTTTGCATCCCAATATTACACTTTATATACATCACAGACGACTAAAATATAGAAATATAGAAAAAACGTTTGACATAGGAACACCGGATTTTCCGAGATGATTTTAAATCATGTTGATTCATTTTTTAAATTATGAAAAATATAAATAACTTTCCACCCATGAGGTGATTTAATAAATAGTGTGTAAGCATCTCTCCTGTATTGTCTCTCCTCTCATCTCTGATAAAGTTAATAAATAGTGTGTCTCTCCTGTATTGTCTCTCCTCTCATCTCTGATAAAGTTAATAAATAGTGTGTCTCTCCTGTAATGTCTCTCCTCTCATCCCTGATAAAGTTAATAAATAGTGTGTCTCTCCTGTATTGTCTCTCCCCTCATCCCTGATAAAGTTAATAAATAGTGTGTAAGCATCTCTCCTGTATTGTCTCTCCTCTCATCTCTGATAAAGTTAATAAATAGTGTGTCTCTCCTGTATTGTCTCTCCTCTCATCTCTGATAAAGTTAATAAATAGTGTGTCTCTCCTGTATTGTCACTCCTCTCATCTCTGATAAAGTTAATAAATAGTGTGTCTCTCCTGTATTGTCTCTCCTCTCATCCCTGATAAAGTTAATAAATAGTGTGTCTCTCCTGTATTGTCTCTCCCCTCATCCCTGATAAAGTTAATAAATAGTGTGTCTCTCCTGTATTGTCTCTCCTCTCATCCCTGATAAAGTTAATAAATAGTGTGTCTCTCCTGTATTGTCTCTCCCCTCATCTCTGATAAAGTTAATAAATAGTGTCTCTCCTGTATTGTCTCTCCCCTCATCCCTGATAATGTTAATAAATAGTGTGTAACCATCTCTCCTGTACTGTCTCTCCCGTCATCCCTGATAATGTTGATAAACATCTGCCATCCTCCCTCACCCCCATAATAATACACACATATTTTAATAGGAGTAACGTCTTCCCTTTCTTTAGGGAGGACTATTGTGTTGTAATTGAACATTCACATTACATGGAAGGCTCTCTATAGTGTATCTAAGTGTACTGGAAGTGGCCACGTTGGCAGCCTTCCTATAGGACCTGTACCATCACAAATGCATGTAAGACTCAGCTCTCATTTCCATATTAGTCATTTAGCAGACGCTCTTCTCCGGAGCCACTTCCAGGGGCAGTTAGGGTTAAGTGCCTTGCTCAACGGCACATCGACAGATGTTTCACCTAGTCGGCTCGGGGATTCGAACCAGCCATCTTCAGGTTTACTAGCTAGGCTACCTGCTACCTGCTGCCTTAAACAGGACACACACACACACACAAAGGAGGAGTATTTCTGTCTGTAATAAAGCCTTATTGTTGGGGAAAAACTCATTATGATGGGCCTGGCTTCCCAGTGGGTGGGCCTGGCTGCCAAGTGGGTGGGCCTGACTCCCCAGTGGGTGGGTCTGACTCCCTAGTGGGTGGGCCTGACTCCCCAGTGGGTGGGCCTGGCTTCCCAGTGGCTGGGCCTGGCTGCCAAGTGGGTGGGCCTGACTCCCCAGTGGGTGGGCCTGACTCCCCAGTGGGTGGGCCTGGCTGCCAAGTGGGTGGGCCTGACTCCCCAGTGGGTGGGCCTATGCCCTCCCAAGCCCACCCATGGCTGCACCCCTGCCAGTCATGTGAAATCCATAGATTCGGGCCTGATGAATTTATTTCCATTGACTGATTTCCTTATATGAACTGTAACTCAGTAAAATCTTAGAAAATGATGCATTTATATTTTTGTTCAGTATAATTGTGATAAACATCTCACTGTGCTGCACCAAGACGTTCGTCATTATTCACACAGGCACATACCAATAAGCACTCTGTCTTCACAGCTCGGCAGGTTTTATATTGTTAATTTCCCCCATTAAACATACAAATATACACAATGTAATGACAGTGATTCATCAAAAAATAAATGTTTCAGGTTTACTATGTTTCCTTTATAGGTGGTATGGATAATTTGGATCCACATTTAGTCTAGAGGAGAGAGGAGGGGCTTAGTGTAGTTACTCCTTGAATACAATCATTGGCTGAATCTCAGGGGTTGATGCCCTGTCAGCAGTGAGGGGAGAGACATGAAGGATGAACTACGCTCACAGAGAGAAATACTTTTAAACTGGAAGAACGTGACCCGATGGGTGTTTTTAAATCACCGATGAAGGATTTTGAGGCTGATTCCCTGACCTGTCAATGTTTTTAATTTGCTGTTTTATACTCTTGTGAATTCAATGGTTTTTACTAGATTACTTGTAGTTTTTCATATTGTCTGTCTGTAATTTTTTTGTAATTACTTGGTGCTGCCTATCTTGGCCAGGGCGCTCTTGAAAAAGAGATTTTAATCTCAATGAGCCCTTCCTGGTTAAATAAAGGTTAAATAAAAAAATAAAAAAGGAGACACACACACACACACACACACACACACACACACACACACACACACACACACACACACACACACACACACACACACACACACACACACACACACACACACACACACACACACACACACACAGCTGTAGCATGGGGTATTACCAGTCACTCACTGCCACAGCCACAGCCACAGCCACAGCCACAGACACAGACACAGACACAGACACAGCCACAGCCACAGACACAGACACAGACACGGCCACAGACACAGACACAGACACAGACACAGACACAGCCACAGACACAGACACGGCCACAGACACAGCCACAGACACAGCCACAGACAGAGCCACAGCCACAGACACAGCCACAGACACAGACATAGCCACAGACACAGACACAGCCACAGACACGGACACAGACACGGCCACAGACACAGACACAGCCGCAGACACAGCCACAGCCACTGACACAGCCACAGACAGAGCCACAGACACAGACACAGACACAGACACAGCCACAGACACAGCCACCACGCCATTTAAAACAGAGAGGTATTGTTATTCTGCTCTTGCATGGCATCTAGCAGAGGTGCACCCAGGAGAAGAGGAGGACAAAAGCGAGAGAGAGGCAGGCAGTTTTATCTTAATGAAAATGGAAAGGGGAAAGGGATAACATTTCCATGATGGTGGCTGTGCAACGTAACCATATAACAGGTTAATGTCATCTCCATCGCAGTCCCACGACTCTCCTCCACTCCCCTCCACTCACCTTCAGAGCTACTCTCCTCCTCCACTGGCTCTGTTAGCTTGGCTTGGTGGTAGAGGGGGAAAAGCTATTAAATCAGGTAGGATTCAAAAACACACCTGGTCCCGACCATCAATCTCTGTCTCCATTATAGTTCTGCCAATAGAAGCGCCATGCTGGCTGCACACACTCTTTATAGTGGAGGTTTGATGTATATTTCACCGGGTCGGGTGGGGCGGGGTGGGAGTGTGACAGAATGGGGTTTAGATATGAAGGAGCAGCTAGCTTCATTATGGCACCACAGGATCATCACTATGTGGAGCCACCACAAAACTATCTGCCAAGGGAGAGAAGAGGAGGAGATGGAGAGAGAGAGAGAGAGAGAGAGAGAGAGAGAGAGAGAGAGAGAGAGAGAGAGAGAGAGAGAGAGAGAGAGAGAAAAGGAAGGAGGGATGGAGAGTGTTTGAGAGAATGAAGGAGAGTAAGGGAGGGAAATAAAAGTCAACAACCTGCTATACCATTAATCTTGTCTCATGCTGCAGTGTAGAGGCAGGCCAGCAGGCAGGCAGGCAGGCAGGCAATCACAAGCAGGCAGGCAGTCACAGACTCCTTCGCCATCAAGCAAATTTTGACAGGCCTGCTGCAGCCACAAAGCCACCAATAACAACATGCTAAAATAGACCACAGAGGATTGGATGAGATGTTACATTGTCATAAATAGACCACACAGGATAGGAGGAGGTGTTACATCGTCATAAAGAGACCACACCGGATAGGAGGAGGTGTTACATCATCATAAAGAGACCACACAGGATAGGAGGAGGTGTTACATCATCATAAAGAGACTACACAGGATAGGAGGTGTTACATCATCATAAAGAGACCACACAGGATAGGAGGAGGTGTTACATCATCATAAAGAGACCACACAGGATAGGAGGAGGTGTTACATCATCATAAAGAGACCACACAAGATAGGAGGAGGTGTTACATCATCATAAAGAGACCACACAGGATAGGAGGAGGTGTTACATCGTCATAAAGAGACCACACAGGATAGGAGGAGGTGTTACATCATCATAAAGAGACCACACAGGATAGGAGGAGGTGTTACATCATCATAAAGAGACCACACAGGATAGGAGGAGGTGTTACATCGTCATAAAGAGACCACACAGGATAGGAGGAGGTGGTACATCATCATAAAGAGACCACACAGGATAGAAGGAGGTGTTACATCGTCATAAAGAGACCACACAGGATAGGAGGTGTTACATCGTCATATAGTGACCACACGGGATAGGAGGAGGTGTTACATCATCATAAAGAGACCACACAGGATAGGAGGAGGTGTTACATCGTCATAAAGAGACCACACAGGATAGGAGGAGGTGTTACATCATCATAAAGAGACCACACAGGATAGAAGGAGGTGTTACATCGTCATAAAGAGACCACACAGGATAGAAGGAGGTGTTACATCGTCATAAAGAGACCACACAGGATAGGAGGAGGTGTTACATCATCATAAAGGGACCACACAGGATAGGAGGAGGTGTTACATCATCATAAAGAGACCACACAGGACAGGAGGTGTTACATCATCATAAAGAGACCACACAGGATAGGAGGAGGTGTTACATCATCATAAAGAGACCACACAGGATAGGAGGAGGTGTTACATCATCATAAAGAGACCACACAGGATAGGAGGAGGTGTTACATCGTCATAAAGAGACCACACAGGATAGGAGGAGGTGTTACATCATCATAAAGAGACCACACAGGATAGAAGGAGGTGTTACATCGTCATAAAGAGACCACACAGGATAGAAGGAGGTGTTACATCGTCATAAAGAGACCACACAGGATAGGAGGAGGTGTTACATCATCATAAAGGGACCACACAGGATAGGAGGAGGTGTTACATCATCATAAAGAGACCACACAGGACAGGAGGTGTTACATCATCATAAAGAGACCACACAGGATAGGAGGAGGTGTTACATCATCATAAAGAGACCACACAGGATAGGCGGAGGTGTTACATCATCATAAAGAGACCACACAGGATAGGAGGAGGTGTTACATCATCATAAAGAGACCACACAGGATAGGAGGAGGGGTTACATCGTCATAAAGAGACCACACAGGATAGGAGGTGTTACATCATCATAAAGAGACCACACAGGATAGGAGGAGGTGTTACATCATCATAAAGAGACCACACAGAATGTGACACAGTAAGAGATTGGTAGATTTGGCAGATGAACATTAATAAATTAATGAGGAGAAACACAAGTAGTTAAACTGAAATATAAACATTTTTCGATCATGTTTTTCATAAAATGTTTATGACCCCTCCTATATGTGTTCAACTCAGAGCTTATGTCCCAGCAGTCCAGGAAGCGCTTGCAGACGGAACCAGTGTAAACTGGTCAGGTCTAAAATCCTATTTGTGCCACACTTGCATTAACCCTTATGAACAAATAAGGAGGACATTAGGGGCAATGGTGAATAGGATATGGACAATGGTGAAAAGGAAATGGACAATGGTGAAAGGAAATGAACAATGGTGAAAAGGAAATGGACAATGGTGAAAAGGAAATGGACAATGATGAAAAGGAAATGGGCAATGGTGAAAAGGAAATGGACAATGGTGAAAAGGAAATGGACAATGGTGAAAAGGAAATGGGCAATGGTGAAAAGGAAATGGGCAATGGTGAAAAGGAAATGGGCAATGGTGAAAAGGAAATGGGCAATGGTGAAAAGGAAATGGGCAATGGTGAAAAGGAAATGGACAATGGTGAAAAGGAAATGGGAAATGGTGAAAAGGAAATGGACAATGGTGAAAAGGAAATGGGCAATGGTGAAAAGGAAATGGGCAATGGTGAAAAGGAAATGGACAATGGTGAAAAGGAAATGGACAATGGTGAAAAGGAAATGGGCAATGGTGAAAAGGAAATGGGCAATGGTGAAAAGGAAATGGACAATGGTGAAAAGGAAATGGGAAATGGTGAAAAGGAAATGGACAATGGTGAAAAGGAAATGGGCAATGGTGAAAAGGAAATGGACAATGGTGAAAAGGATATGGACAATGGTGAAAAGGAAATGGACAATGGTGAAAAGGAAATGGACAATGGTGAAAAGGAAATGAACAATGGTGAAAAGGAAATGGACAATGGTGAAAAGGAAATGGACAATGGTGAAAAGGAAATGGGCAATGGTGAAAAGGAAATGGGCAATGGTGAAAAGGAAATGAGCAATGGTGAAAAGTGATAAGTGAAATGTAACCAACTGTGTAAAAATATCATGGAATCAGGACCATTAAAACTATCGGTTGTGTTTTATCATTATGTGCTACGCTCAGGGACATTGGACATTAATGGGATGTGTACCATTCAGTGTACGAGGGACAGCTATGTCACGTGGAAGGGAGGGTTCAGAGTCCTTAAGCTGTCATTCTTGTTGTGTTTATCAGTCATGTGGATGTGTGATGTTGTGTCTGGACTATGTCACGCCTCTCACCTTATCAGAGGGCATCTTCTAGTACGTAAGATATCTGTGAAAATCAGACAAAGACAAATCTAATGTAAGTTATTACTATTCCCCCTCACTCCCAATATACACGACCAAATACCCTAGAACTGACCTTCTCACTTATAACTGTCTATAAGACCAAATACAGACCTTCTCACTTATAACTGTCTATAGGACCAAATACAGACCTTCTCACTTATAACTGTCTATAAGACCAAATACAGACCTTCTCACTTATAACTGTCTATAGGACCAAATACAGACCTTCTCACTTATAACTGTCTATAAGACCAAATACAGACCTTTTCACTTATAACTGTCTATAGGACCAAATACAGACCTTCTCACTTATAACGGTCTATAGGACCAAATACCCTAGAACTGACCTTCTCACTTATAACTGTCTATAGGACCAAATACAGACCTTCTCACTTATAACTGTCTATAGGACCAAATACCCTAGAACTGACCTTCTCACTTATAACTGTCTATAGGACCAAATACATACCTTCTCACTTATAACTGTCTATAGGACCAAATACCCTAGAACAGACCTTCTCACTTATAACTGTCTATAGGACCAAATACCCTAGAACTGACCTTCTCACTTATAACTGTCTACATGGTCAAATACCACAGAACAGACCTTCTCACTTATAACTGTCTATAGGACCAAATACCCTAGAACTGACCTTCTCACTTATAACTGTCTATATGACCAAATACCCTAAAACTGACCTTCTCACTTATAACTGTCTATAGGACCCAATACAGACCTTCTCACTTATAACTGTCTATAGGACCAAATACAGACTTTCTCACTTATAACTGTCTATAGGACCAAATACCATAGAACAGACCTTCTCACTTATAACTACTAGTTGGTGAAAGAAAAGGAGGAAAGAATAGCATCAAACAATGAGATCACTATGGACTTGTTTTTTGGCTTGTTCTCAGAAGCAGCATGGAACCAATCAAAACAGACAGAATCCAGTGTGAGTTTATAGGCACACAATCGTCTCTTCAGGCTGTAAGGAAGATTTCTAATAATCTAAACATTAGCAATTCAGATCATGCTCAGGGCCCCGCGGGCTATTCTCCACCCCTTGCTTTATCACAGTCTACATCCCAAACGGAACCCCATTCCCTATTATAGTGCGCTACCTTTTGACCAGGGTCCCATTGCACTCTGTTCAACACTATGTGCACTATTAAGGGAATAGGCTGCCATTTGGGAGGCAGCCATAGGCGTTCTAAATGTACCTGGATTCTGTTTTGATAACCAATTACGAATCAGCAGGAAGGAACTGAAGGAGGTTGTGATGTCACAATGCTGCCTCCCCCGACCACATGGACGTTGACAGAATGGGTTACTGTGATACGCAATTGCAAATACCGGGGGATTTGATATAATTCACTTTTTTTTCTTCCCAGGAACCAAGCTTGCCAAGGACATGGTGTACAGTATACATACACATACCTACCTCCTCCGAATCCTACAGTATACATACACATACCTACCTCCTCTCAATCCTACAGTATACATACACATACCTACCTCCTCTCAATCCTACAGTATACATACACATACCTACCTCCTCTCAATCCTACAGTATATCTATAACTACCTACCTCCTCCCAATCCTACAGTATATCTATACCTACCTACCTCCTCCTAATCCTACAGTATATCTATAACTACCTACCTCCTCCCAATCCTACAGTATATCTATAACTACCTACCTCCTCCTCCTCCTCCCAATCCTACAGTATATCTATACCTACCTTCCTCCTCCCAATCCTACAGTATATCTATACCTACCTCCTCTCAATCCTACAGTATATCTATACCTACCTCCTCTCAATCCTACAGTATATCTATACCTACCTCCTCTCAATCCTACAGTATATCTATACCTACCTCCTCTCAATCCTACAGTATATCTATACCTACCTCCTCTCAATCCTACAGTATATCTATAACTACCTACCTCCTCCTCCTCCTCCCAATCCTACAGTATATCTATAACTACCTACCTCCTCCCAATACTACAGTATATCTATACCTACCTACCTCCTCCCAATCCTACAGTATATCTATACCTACCTACCTCCTCCCAATACTACAGTATATCTATAACTACCTACCTCCTCCCAATCCTACAGTATATCTATACCTACCTACCTCCTCCCATTCCTACAGTATATCTATAACTACCTACCTCCTCCCATTCCTACAGTATATCTATAACTACCTACCTCCTCCCAATCCTACAGTATATCTATAACTATCTACCTCCTCCCAATCCTACAGTATATCTATAACTACCTACCTCCTTCCAATCCTACAGTATATCTATAACTACCTACCTCCTCCCATTCCTACAGTATATCTATAACTACCTACCTCCTCCCAATCCTACAGTATATCTGTACATACCTACCTCCTCTCAATCCTACAGTATATCTATAACTACCTACCTCCTCCCAATCCTACAGTATATCTATAACTACCTACCTCCTCCCAATCCTACAATATATCTATACCTACCTCCTCTCAATCCTACAGTATATCTATAACTACCTACCTCCTCCTCCTCCTCCTAATCCTACAGTATATCTATAACTACCTACCTCCTCCCAATCCTACAGTATATCTATAACTACCTACCTCCTCCTCCTCCTCCCAATCCTACAGTATATCTATACCTACCTTCCTCCTCCCAATCCTACAGTATATCTATACCTACCTCCTCTCAATCCTACAGTATATCTATACCTACCTCCTCTCAATCCTACAGTATATCTATACCTACCTCCTCTCAATCCTACAGTATATCTATACCTACCTCCTCTCAATCCTACAGTATATCTATACCTACCTCCTCCCAATCCTACAGTATATCTATAACTACCTACCTCCTCCTCCTCCTCCCAATCCTACAGTATATCTATAACTACCTACCTCCTCCCAATACTACAGTATATCTATACCTACCTACCTCCTCCCAATCCTACAGTATATCTATACCTACCTACCTCCTCCCAATACTACAGTATATCTATAACTACCTACCTCCTCCCAATCCTACAGTATATCTATACCTACCTACCTCCTCCCATTCCTACAGTATATCTATAACTACCTACCTCCTCCCATTCCTACAGTATATCTATAACTACCTACCTCCTCCCAATCCTACAGTATATCTATAACTACCTACCTCCTCCCAATCCTACAGTATATCTATAACTACCTACCTCCTTCCAATCCTACAGTATATCTATAACTACCTACCTCCTCCCATTCCTACAGTATATCTATAACTACCTACCTCCTCCCAATCCTACAGTATATCTGTACATACCTACCTCCTCTCAATCCTACAGTATATCTATAACTACCTACCTCCTCCCAATCCTACAGTATATCTATAACTACCTACCTCCTCCCAATCCTACAATATATCTATACCTACCTCCTCTCTCAATCCTACAGTATATCTATAACTACCTACCTCCTCCTCCTCCTCCCAATCCTACAGTATATCTATAACTACCTACCTCCTCCCAATACTACAGTATATCTATACCTACCTACCTCCTCCCAATCCTACAGTATATCTATACCTACCTACCTCCTCCCAATACTACAGTATATCTAAAACTACCTACCTCCTCCCAATCCTACAGTATATCTATACCTACCTACCTCCTCCCATTCCTACAGTATATCTATAACTACCTACCTCCTCCCATTCCTACAGTATATCTATAACTACCTACCTCCTCCCAATCCTACAGTATATCTATAACTACCTACCTCCTCCCAATCCTACAGTATATCTATAACTACCTACCTCCTCCCAATCCTACAGTATATCTATAACTACCTACCTCCTCCCATTCCTACAGTATATCTATACCTACCTACCTCCTCTCAATCCTACAGTATATCTATACCTACCTACCTCCTCCCAATCCTACAGTATATATACACATACCTACCTCCTCTCAATCCTACAGTATATCTATACCTACCTACCTCCTCTCAATCCTACAGTATATCTATATCTACCTTCCTCCTCCCAATCCTACAGTATATCTATAACTACCTACCTCCTCCCATTCCTACAGTATATCTATAACTACCTACCTCCTCCCAATCCTACAGTATACATACACATACCTACCTCCTCCCAATCCTACAGTATATCTATAACTACCTACCTCCTCCCAATCCTACAGTATACATACACATACCTACTTCCTCCCAATCCTACAGTATACATACACATACCTACCTCCTCCCAATCCTACAGTATACATACACATACCTACCTCCTCCCAATCCTACAGTATATCTATAACTAACTACCTCCTCCCAATCCTACAGTATACATACACATACCTACCTCCTCCCATTCCTACAGTATATCTATAACTACCTACCTCCTCCCAATCCTACAGTATATCTGTACATACCTACCTCCTCCCAATCCTACAGTATACATACACATACCTACCTCCTCCCATTCCTACAGTATATCTATAACTACCTACCTCCTCCCAATCCTACAGTATATCTATAACTACCTACCTCCTCCCAATCCTACAGTATACATACACATACCTACCTCCTCCCATTCCTACAGTATATCTATAACTACCTACCTCCTCCCAATCCTACAGTATATCTATAACTACCTACCTCCTCCCAATCCTACAGTATACATACACATACCTACCTCCTCCCATTCCTACAGTATATCTATAACTACCTACCTCCTCCCAATCCTACAGTATATCTGTACATACCTACCTCCTCCCAATCCTACAGTATACATACACATACCTACCTCCTCCCATTCCTACAGTATATCTATAACTACCTACCTCCTCCCATTCCTACAGTATATCTATAACTACCTACCTCCTCCCATTCCTACAGTATATCTATAACTACCTACCTCCTCCCATTCCTACAGTATATCTATAACTACCTACCTCCTCCTCCTCCTCCCAATCCTACAGTATATCTATAACTACCTTCCTCCTCTCAATCCTACAGTATATCTATAACTACCTACCTCCTCCCAATCCTACAATATATCTATAACTACCTACCTCCTCCCAATCCTACAGTATATCTATACCTACCTACCTCCTCCCAATCATACAGTATATCTATAACTATCTACCTCCTCCCATTCCTACAGTATATCTATAACTACCTACCTCCTCCCAATCCTACAGTATACATACACATACCTACCTCCTCCCAATCCTACAGTATACATACACATACCTACCTCCTCCCAATCCTACAGTATATCTATAACTATCTACCTCCTCCCAATCCTACAGTATATCTGTACCTACCTACCTCCTCCCAATCCTACAGTATATCTATACCTACCTACCTACTCCCAATCCTACAGTATATCTATACCTACCTCCTCTCAATCCTACAGTATATCTATACCTACCTCCTCTCAATCCTACAGTATATCTATACCTACCTCCTCTCAATCCTACAGTATATCTATACCTACCTCCTCTCAATCCTACAGTATATCTATACCTACCTCCTCTCAATCCTACAGTATATCTATAACTACCTACCTCCTCCTCCTCCTCCCAATCCTACAGTATATCTATAACTACCTACCTCCTCCCAATACTACAGTATATCTATACCTACCTACCTCCTCCCAATCCTACAGTATATCTATACCTACCTACCTCCTCCCAATACTACAGTATATCTATAACTACCTACCTCCTCCCAATCCTACAGTATATCTATACCTACCTACCTCCTCCCATTCCTACAGTATATCTATAACTACCTACCTCCTCCCATTCCTACAGTATATCTATAACTACCTACCTCCTCCCAATCCTACAGTATATCTATAACTACCTACCTCCTCCCAATCCTACAGTATATCTATAACTACCTACCTCCTTCCAATCCTACAGTATATCTATAACTACCTACCTCCTCCCATTCCTACAGTATATCTATAACTACCTACCTCCTCCCAATCCTACAGTATATCTGTACATACCTACCTCCTCTCAATCCTACAGTATATCTATAACTACCTACCTCCTCCCAATCCTACAGTATATCTATAACTACCTACCTCCTCCCAATCCTACAATATATCTATACCTACCTCCTCTCAATCCTACAGTATATCTATAACTACCTACCTCCTCCTCCTCCTCCCAATCCTACAGTATATCTATAACTACCTACCTCCTCCCAATACTACAGTATATCTATACCTACCTACCTCCTCCCAATCCTACAGTATATCTATACCTACCTACCTCCTCCCAATACTACAGTATATCTAAAACTACCTACCTCCTCCCAATCCTACAGTATATCTATACCTACCTACCTCCTCCCATTCCTACAGTATATCTATAACTACCTACCTCCTCCCATTCCTACAGTATATCTATAACTACCTACCTCCTCCCAATCCTACAGTATATCTATAACTACCTACCTCCTCCCAATCCTACAGTATATCTATAACTACCTACCTCCTCCCAATCCTACAGTATATCTATAACTACCTACCTCCTCCCATTCCTACAGTATATCTATACCTACCTACCTCCTCTCAATCCTACAGTATATCTATACCTACCTACCTCCTCCCAATCCTACAGTATATATACACATACCTACCTCCTCTCAATCCTACAGTATATCTATACCTACCTACCTCCTCTCAATCCTACAGTATATCTATATCTACCTTCCTCCTCCCAATCCTACAGTATATCTATAACTACCTACCTCCTCCCATTCCTACAGTATATCTATAACTACCTACCTCCTCCCAATCCTACAGTATATCTGTACATACCTACCTCCTCTCAATCCTACAGTATATCTATAACTACCTACCTCCTCCCAATCCTACAGTATATCTATAACTACCTACCTCCTCCCAATCCTACAATATATCTATACCTACCTCCTCTCAATCCTACAGTATATCTATAACTACCTACCTCCTCCTCCTCCTCCCAATCCTACAGTATATCTATAACTACCTACCTCCTCCCAATACTACAGTATATCTATACCTACCTACCTCCTCCCAATCCTACAGTATATCTATACCTACCTACCTCCTCCCAATACTACAGTATATCTAAAACTACCTACCTCCTCCCAATCCTACAGTATATCTATACCTACCTACCTCCTCCCATTCCTACAGTATATCTATAACTACCTACCTCCTCCCATTCCTACAGTATATCTATAACTACCTACCTCCTCCCAATCCTACAGTATATCTATAACTACCTACCTCCTCCCAATCCTACAGTATATCTATAACTACCTACCTCCTCCCAATCCTACAGTATATCTATAACTACCTACCTCCTCCCATTCCTACAGTATATCTATACCTACCTACCTCCTCTCAATCCTACAGTATATCTATACCTACCTACCTCCTCCCAATCCTACAGTATATATACACATACCTACCTCCTCTCAATCCTACAGTATATCTATACCTACCTACCTCCTCTCAATCCTACAGTATATCTATATCTACCTTCCTCCTCCCAATCCTACAGTATATCTATAACTACCTACCTCCTCCCATTCCTACAGTATATCTATAACTACCTACCTCCTCCCAATCCTACAGTATACATACACATACCTACCTCCTCCCAATCCTACAGTATATCTATAACTACCTACCTCCTCCCAATCCTACAGTATACATACACATACCTACTTCCTCCCAATCCTACAGTATACATACACATACCTACCTCCTCCCAATCCTACAGTATACATACACATACCTACCTCCTCCCAATCCTACAGTATATCTATAACTAACTACCTCCTCCCAATCCTACAGTATACATACACATACCTACCTCCTCCCATTCCTACAGTATATCTATAACTACCTACCTCCTCCCAATCCTACAGTATATCTGTACATACCTACCTCCTCCCAATCCTACAGTATACATACACATACCTACCTCCTCCCATTCCTACAGTATATCTATAACTACCTACCTCCTCCCAATCCTACAGTATATCTATAACTACCTACCTCCTCCCAATCCTACAGTATACATACACATACCTACCTCCTCCCATTCCTACAGTATATCTATAACTACCTACCTCCTCCCAATCCTACAGTATATCTATAACTACCTACCTCCTCCCAATCCTACAGTATACATACACATACCTACCTCCTCCCATTCCTACAGTATATCTATAACTACCTACCTCCTCCAATCCTACAGTATATCTGTACATACCTACCTCCTCCCAATCCTACAGTATACATACACATACCTACCTCCTCCCATTCCTACAGTATATCTATAACTACCTACCTCCTCCCATTCCTACAGTATATCTATAACTACCTACCTCCTCCCATTCCTACAGTATATCTATAACTACCTACCTCCTCCCATTCCTACAGTATATCTATAACTACCTACCTCCTCCTCCTCCTCCCAATCCTACAGTATATCTATAACTACCTTCCTCCTCTCAATCCTACAGTATATCTATAACTACCTACCTCCTCCCAATCCTACAATATATCTATAACTACCTACCTCCTCCCAATCCTACAGTATATCTATACCTACCTACCTCCTCCCAATCATACAGTATATCTATAACTATCTACCTCCTCCCATTCCTACAGTATATCTATAACTACCTACCTCCTCCCAATCCTACAGTATACATACACATACCTACCTCCTCCCAATCCTACAGTATACATACACATACCTACCTCCTCCCAATCCTACAGTATATCTATAACTATCTACCTCCTCCCAATCCTACAGTATATCTGTACCTACCTACCTCCTCCCAATCCTACAGTATATCTATACCTACCTACCTACTCTCAATCCTACAGTATATCTATACCTACCTACCTCCTCTCAATCCTACAGTATATATATATAATTACCTACCTCCTCCCAATCCTACAGTATATATATAAATCTGTCGTTCTGCCTCTGAGTAAGGCAGTTAGCCCACTGTTTCCCGGGCGCCGAAGACGGGGATGTTGATTGTGGATTAAGGCAGCCTTCTCTGATTCAGACACCTGCAGAGAGGTCTCAGGTCTCAGGTCTCAGTCTGGTGTCTGGATCACTCAGTCTTCCCCCCGTGTTTCAATAAATACCTTGGTTACCTCATCCCAGTCTTCTCTCATCCCAGTCTTCTCATCCCAGTCTTCTCATCCTGGTCTTCTCATCCCAGTCTTCTCATCCCAGTCTTCTCATCCCAGTCTTCTCATCCCAGTCTTCACATCCCAGTCTTCTCATCCCAGTCTTCTCATCCCAGTCTTCTCATCCCAGTCTTCTCATCCCAGTCTTCTCATCCCAGTCTTCTCATCCCAGTCTTCTCGTCTGAGTCTGCTCTTGGGTTCACCGGTTTCACTCGACGTGACAGTCTAGTATCTCTGCAGGTTTTGTAGAGAGAGTAGAGAGGGTGAGACATATCTCACAGAGAGAGTAGAGGGGGTGGTGAGATATATCTCACAGAGACAGTAGAGGGGGTGAGATATATCTCACAGAGAGAGTAGAGGGTGTGAGACATATCTCACAGAGACAGTAGAGGTGGTGGTGAGACATATCTCACAGAGAGAGTAGAGGGGGTGGTGAGACATATCGCACAGAGAGAGTAGAGGGGGTGGTGAGACATATCTCACAGAGAGAGTAGAGGGGGTGGTGAGACATATCGCACAGAGAGAGTAGAGGGGTGGTGAGACATATCGCACAGAGAGAGTAGAGGGGGTGGTGAGTCATATCGCACAGAGAGAGTAGAGGGGGTGGTAAGACATATCTCACAGAGAGAGGAGAGGTGGTGAGACATATCTCACAGAGAGAGGAGAGGTGGTGAGACATATCTCACAGAGAGAGTAGATGGGGTGAGACATATCTTACAGAGAGAGGAGAGGGGGTGGAGAGACATATCTCACAGAGAGAGTGGAGGTGGTGAGACATATCTCACAGAGAGAGTAGAGGTGGTGAGACATATCTCACAGAGAGAGTAGATGGGGTGAGACATATCTCACAGAGAGAGGAGAGGGGGTGGAGAGACATATCTCACAGAGAGAGGAGAGGGGGTGGAGAGACATATCTCACAGAGAGAGAGTAGAGGGGGTGGTGAGACATATCTCACAGAGAGAGTCGAGGGTGTGGTGAGACATATCTCACAGAGAGAGTAGAGGGGGTGGTGAGACATATCTCACAGAGAGAGTAGAGGGGGTGGTGAGACATATCTCACAGAGACAGTAGAGGGGATGAGACATATCTCACAGAGACAGTAGAGAGGATGAGACATATCTCACAGAGACAGTAGAGAGGATGAGACATATCTCACAGAGACAGTAGAGGTGATGAGACATATCTCACAGAGACAGTAGAGGGTGTGAGACATATCTCACAGAGACAGTAGAGGTGATGAGACATATCTCACAGAGACAGTAGAGGGGATGAGACACATCTCACAGAGACAGTAGAGGGGATGAGACATATCTCACAGAGACAGTAGAGGGGATGAGACACATCTCACAGAGACAGTAGAGGGGATGAGACATATCTCACAGAGACAGTAGAGGGGATGAGACATATCTCACAGAGACAGTAGAGGGGATGAGACATATCTCACAGAGACAGTAGAGGGGATGAGACACATCTCACAGAGACAGTAGAGGGGATGAGACATATCTCACAGAGACAGTAGAGGGGATGAGACACATCTCACAGAGACAGTAGAGGGGATGAGACATATCACACAGAGACAGTAGAGGGATGAGACATATCTCACAGAGACAGTAGAGGGGGATGAGACATATCTCACAAAGACAGTAGAGGGGATGAGACATATCTCACAGAGACAGTAGAGGGGATGAGACATATCTCACAGAGACAGTAGAGGGGATGAGACATATCTCACAGAGACAGTAGAGGGGATGAGACATATCTCACAGAGACAGTAGAGGGATGAGACATATCTCACAGAGACAGTAGAGGTGATGAGACATATCTCACAGAGACAGTAGAGGGATGAGACATATCTCACAGAGACAGTAGAGGGGATGAGACATATCTCACAGAGACAGTAGAGGGATGAGACATATCTCACAGAGACAGTAGAGGGGATGAGACATATCTCACAGAGACAGTAGAGGGGATGAGACATATCTCACAGAGACAGTAGAGGTGATGAGACATATCTCACAGAGACAGTAGAGGGGATGAGACATATCTCACAGAGACAGTAGAGGGGATGAGACATATCTCACAGAGACAGTAGAGGTGATGAGACATATCTCACAGAGACAGTAGAGGGGATGAGACATATCTCACAGAGACAGTAGAGGGATGAGACATATCTCACAGAGACAGTAGAGGTGATGAGACATATCTCACAGAGACAGTAGAGGGATGAGACATATCTCACAGAGACAGTAGAGGGGATGAGACATATCTCACAGAGACAGTAGAGGGGATGAGACATATCTCACAGAGACAGTAGAGGGGATGAGACATATCTCACAGAGACAGTAGAGGGGATGAGACATATCTCACAGAGACAGTAGAGGTGATGAGACATATCTCACAGAGACAGTAGAGGGGATGAGACATATCTCACAGAGACAGTAGAGGGATGAGACGATCTCACAGAGACAGTAGAGGGGATGAGACATATCTCACAGAGACAGTAGAGGGGATGAGACATATCTCACAGAGACAGTAGAGGGGATGAGACATATCTCACAGAGACAGTAGAGGGGGTGGTGAGACATATCTCACAGAGACAGTAGAGGGGATGAGACATATCTCACAGAGACAGTAGAGGGGATGAGACATATCTCACAGAGACAGTAGAGGTGATGAGACATATCTCACAGAGACA
>NC_088401.1:83291614-83311614 GCF_034236695.1 Oncorhynchus nerka | reverse complement strand
AGGGCTCTTCTTGCAGGCTGGATACCCTGAAGCCACAGGGCTCTTCTTGCAGGCTGGATACCCTGAAGCCACAGGGCTCTTCTTGCAGGCTGAATACCCTGAAGCCACAGGGCTCTTCTTGCAGGCTGAATACCCTGAAGCCACAGGGCTCTTCTTGCAGGCTGGATACCCTGAAGCCACAGGGCTCTTCTTGCAGGCTGGATACCCTGAAGCCACAGGGCTCTTCTTGCAGGCTGGATACCCTGAAGCCACAGGGCTCTTCTTGCAGGCTGGATACCCTGAAGCCACAGGGCTCTTCTTGCAGGCTGGATACCCTGAAGCCACAGGGCTCTTCTTGCAGGCTGGATACCCTGAAGCCACAGGGCTCTTCTCGCAGGCTGAATACCCTGAAGCCACAGGGCTCTTCTTGCAGGCTCTATTTCCTTAAGTGGGGATTTTTGGCCGTTTACATGTACATTGAACAACACAGCAGCTTTTCAGCATGTTTTGTTCTTTCTGTATAACAAAAAAAAAACTTCCATTGACCTTCCCTGGGGGGGAGGACAATGGAAAATAATGTTTTGTTTTCCTCAATTTGTGGACGTGGTCAAGGGGAATTCTTTCTTATGGTGTGAATATCGACTCAGAGTATCGATGTGGTAAAGTGGTCAATGGAACGCAGACTGTAGGAGATCTGGATTTGTGCACATTGAACAAAGCGGATCAGAACAAAGTGGATATTCGTCAAATCTGTCATGATTGATATATTGTAATAGACCCACATTGTAGTTACTAAGGTCCGATTTGGATATATTTGTTTTCGCTGCATGACATTTAAAAGTAGTCCCTTTTCAGGTTTAGAAGAAGTGATTGCTAAATGCTAACTTCTGTTTGTATAAGCTGGTAGCATAGCTAGCATACAGAAATCTGTGGTGGTAGGCAAAGTCATTTTTAACTGTAATGCAGTTGATTGGTGATGATGACATAAACATGTGTTGGTCTTGACATCCATACAAGCGTTACACTCCAATTTCTACTTCAACATAGTATGAAACCATATCAACAATATCCTAAATGTAGGTTAGATTTGCCGGGGGTCAGATAAGCAGATTTCGGAATCTTTCTCCCACGGCCCCCCACACACGTGTTTCCATGACAATTCCATTGTTTTGGTCGAGTTCCATTGACCTCTTTACCGCATCTATTAAATTACTAGAGGGGCTATGTCATAAACCCTCAAAGTTCCAGAATGGTGTTGAAAATGGCAGCCGTATTAGTCAGGGAGAAATCCAAACCTGTCAAATTGGAATGAATGGCAGTAGAGGCATAATCCTGATTTTACTTATCCAGGAAAATAAAAAGTAAGGCATGTGATACATCAAAAAATGTGTAATATAATTGTGGTTAACCAAAAATATTGTAATATAATTATAAACACAGTTTCTATGGGTTTTATTCAAATTGTCTGCATAAATATCCACTAAAACATATGGAAACAGACCATAACTGTTTAAAATGGTGTTTACTTGGAAAGCTGGTAGTGCTATTATATGATACAATACAGTAATAACAATTTAGTACTTTTTCCACCACTGATACAATATCACTAGCTACTTGTTGCATTTACAACTTGTCTAAGTCCTATATCATCAACTGATGTCAGTCAGTGTATGGCTTTATCTGGCTGTGGACTGACTGCATTACTTGAACTGAATGTTGGCATATTATCAGTTCATTTCATCTCAAATTAATGGAATCATTACTCTAAAAGTGGCCAGCTAGCTATCTAACAAACGTACCAGTGCAGATATATTCTTCACTATTTTACACAATATTTTATCACAGCACTAGCAAACCATGGTTGACCAATGGCCCCAGTGATGTACTGGGCTATACACACTACCCTCTGTAGAGCCTTACGGTCAGATGCCGAGCAGTTGCCATACCAGGCGGTGATGCAACCGGTCAGGATGCTCTCGATGGTGCAGCTATAGAACCTTTTGAGGATCTGGTGACCCATGCCATTAGTGTTCAATCACATGTAAAGTAAATAGCAAGGTAAATTATTAAAGTAAAAATCGAATTGCTACGTGAGGGTTATCCATGCTGCTATCCACTACATGAGGGTTATCCATGTTGCTATCCACTACATGAGGGTTATCCATGTTGCTATACACTACGTGAGGGTTATCCATGTTGCTATACACTACGTGAGGGTTATCCATGTTGCTATCCACTACGTGAGGGTTATCCATGTTGCTATACAGTACGTGAGGGTTATCCATGTTGCTATACACTACGTGAGGGTTATCCATGTTGCTATCCACTACGTGAGGGTTATCCATGTTGCTATCCACTACATGAGGGTTATCCATGTTGCTATCCACTACATGAGGGTTATCCATGTTGCTATCCACTACGTGAGGGTTATCCATGTTGCTATACACTACGTGAGGGTTATCCATGTTGCTATCCACTACGTGAGGGTTATCCATGTTGCTATCCACTACGTGAGGGTTATCCATGTTGCTATCCACTACGTGAGGGTTATCCATGTTGCTATACAGTACGTGAGGGTTATCCATGTTGCTATCCACTACGTGAGGGTTATCCATGTTGCTATACAGTACGTGAGGGTTATCCATGTTGCTATCCACTACGTGAGGGTTATCCATGTTGCTATCCACTACGTGAGGGTTATCCATGTTGCTATCCACTACATGAGGGTTATCCATGTTGCTATCCACTACGTGAGGGTTATCCATGCTGCTATCCACTACGTGAGGGTTATCCATGTTGCTATACACTACGTGAGGGTTATCCATGCTGCTATACACTACATGAGGGTTATCCATGTTGCTATACACTATGTGAGGGTTATCCATGTTGCTATACACTACGTGAGGGTTATCCATGTTGCTATACACTACGTGAGGGTTATCCATGTTGCTATACACTACGTGAGGGTTATCCATGTTGCTATTCACTACGTGAGGGTTATCCATGTTGCTATACACACGTGAGGGTTATCCATGTTGCTATTCCACTACGTGAGGGTTATCCATGTTGCTATACACTACGTGAGGGTTATCCATGTTGCTATACACTACGTGAGGGTTATCCATGTTGCTATCCACTACGTGAGGGTTATCCATGTTGCTATACACTACGTGAGGGTTATCCATGTTGCTATACACTACGTGAGGGTTATCCATGTTGCTATACACTACGTGAGGGTTATCCATGTTGCTATACACAACGTGAGGGTTATCCATGTTGCTATACACTACGTGAGGGTTATCCATGTTGCTATACACTACGTGAGGGTTATCCATGTTGCTATCCACTACGTGAGGGTTATCCATGTTGCTATCCACTACGTGAGGGTTATCCATGTTGCTATACACTACGTGAGGGTTATCCATGTTGCTATCCACTACGTGAGGGTTATCCATGTTGCTATACACTACGTGAGGGTTATCCATGTTGCTATACACTACGTGAGGGTTATCCATGTTGCTATACACTACGTGAGGGTTATCCATGCTGCTATACACTACATGAGGGTTATCCATGTTGCTATACACTACGTGAGGGTTATCCATGCTGCTATACACTACGTGAGGGTTATCCATGTTGCTATCCACTACGTGAGGGTTATCCATGTTGCTATCCACTACGTGAGGGTTATCCATGTTGCTATACACTACGTGAGGGTTATCCATGTTGCTATACACTACGTGAGGGTTATCCATGTTGCTATACACTATGTGAGGGTTATCCAACAAAACTGTTGTGACTGACTGTGAATGATGAAGGATACACTATGGACGCAGCCCTGAGTTAGGTGTGCAGATCATCACACACATCCAACGCTACATTGATTTAACCATACTGCTGCCTTCCTGTGTGTGTGAATATATGGGATATTTACATTTTGTTTAACAGCCAGTATCAGGATGATTTAAATAGATGGCCTCTTCTTCTCCTTTGTTGTCAATGCTGGCTGAACAGAGCTCCTATGTGCCCTACAGTACATGGAGCTGCAGGCGTAGTGGGAGCAGAGCACAGCATTGTGCCTGCAATGCAGAGGCTGTCGGGAGGGACACAGATTGATTTGTAGCTATTGAGACAGCACTGATACGCTGCTAAGACTATGGACCCACGTCAGCAATCGCTTCACGACATTAGTGGTAAGTTGGAGGAAGAGGTTGGAGGAAGAGGTGAGGACATACACACTGCTTTGTGACTACATTTTTGTTTCCAGTTTACGGTCGGAGAGGCGGAGCTCTTTAGACTTCACTGTCAAGCAGAAAAAGAAGAAAAGGTATTCGGGAGAAAGAAAATACCCCACATGCATACTAACAAAGAAATAAACGTGTTATATGTCAAATCAAATCAAATCAAATTGAATTGGTCACATAAACATGGTTAGCAGATGTTATTGGTCACATACACATGGTTATCAGATGTTATTGGTCACATACACATGGTTAGCTGATGTTATTGCTCACATACAAATGGTTAGCTGATGTTATTGGTCACATACACATGGTTAGCTGATGTTATTGGTCACATACACAGGGTTAGCTGATGTTATTGGTCACATACACAGGGTTAGCTGATGTTATTGGTCACATATACACATGGTTAGCTGATGTTATTGGTCACATACACATGATTAGCTGATGTTATTGTGAGTGTAGCGAAATGCTTGTGCTTCTAGATCCGACAGTGTAGCAATATCTAACAGGTAATATCAAACAATTCCACAAAAAAAACTAATATCTAACAAATTCCACAACAAAACCTAATGCACACAATCTAGTAAAGGAATGTGATGAGAATATATAAGTATAAAATATACGCATGAGCAGTGACAGAGAGGATAAGATGCAATAGATAGTAAAGAATAGATAGTGTAGGATACAGTATACATTATATATACTTGTGAGAGTAATCCAGGCACTTGTCATCTCCCGTCTGGATTACTGCAACTCGCTGTTGGCTGGGCTCCCTGCCTGTGCCATTAAACCCCTACAACTCATCCAGAACGCCGCAGCCCGTCTGGGCAGCCCGTCTGGTGTTCAACCTTCCCAAGTTCTCTCACGTCACCCCGCTCCTCCGCTCTCTCCACTGGCTTCCAGTTGAAGCTCGCATCCGCTACAAGACCATGGTGCTTGCCTACGGAGCTGTGAGGGGAACGTCACCTCAGTACCTCCAGGCTCTGATCAGGCCCTACACCCAAACAAGGGCACTGCGTTCATCCACCTCTGGCCTGCTCGCCTCCCTACCACTGAGGAAGTACAGTTCCCGCTCAGCCCAGTCAAAACTGTTCGCTGCTCTGGCCCCCCAATGGTGGAACAAACTCCCTCACGACGCCAGGACAGCGGAGTCAATCACCACCTTCCGGAGACACCTGAAACCCCACCTCTTTAAGGAATACCTAGGATAGGATAAAGTAATCCTTCTCACCCCCCTAAAAGATTTAGATGCACTATTGTAAAGTGGCTGCTCCACTGGATGTCATAAGGTGAATGCACCAATTTGTAAGTCGCTCTGGATAAGAGCGTCTGCTAAATGACTTAAATGTAAATGTAAATGTAGAGGAGTAAAGCGAGATGTGTAAACATTATTAAAGTGCCATTATTAAAGTGACTAGTGTTCCATTTATTTATGTGGCCAATGATATCAAGTCTGTAGGTAGACAGCCGTGTTTCTGTGCTAGTGGTGGCTGTTAACAATCTGATGGCCTTGAGATAGAAGCTGTTTTTCAATTTCTCTGTCCCAGCATTGATGAACCTGTACTGACCTCGCCTTCTGGATGATAGCGGGGTGAACAGGCACTGGCTCGGGTGGTTATCCTTGATCTTTTTTTGCCTTCCTGTGACATCGGGTGCTGTAGGTGTCCTGGAGGGCAGGGAGTTTGCCCCCGGTGTTGTGCAGACTGCACCACCCTCTGGAGAGCCCTGCGGTTGAGGGCGGTGCAGTTGCTGTACCAGCTGGTTATATAGCCTGACAGGATGCTCTCGATTGTGCATCTGTAAAAGTTTGTAAGGGTTTTTGGTGACAAGCCATATTTTTTCAGCCTCCTGAAGTTGAAGAGGCGCTGTTGTACCTTCTTCACCACGCTGTCTGTGTGCGTGGCTCATTTCAGTTTGTCGGTGATATGTACACCAAGGAACTTGCTTTTTCATGACGTAGACTGACCAGTTGAATCCAGGTGAAAGCTATGATCCCTTATTGATATCACTTGTTAAATCCACTTCAATCAGCGTAGATGGGGAAGAGACAGGTTAAGGATTTTTAAGCCTTGAGATAATTGAGACATTGATTGTGTATGAGTGCCATTCAGAGGGTGAAGGGGGCAAGACAAAATATTGAAGTGCCTTTGAACAGGGTATGGTAGTGGGTGCAAGGTTTACCGGTTTGAGTGTGTTTTTCACGCTAAACAGTGTTCCGTGTGCATCAAGAATGATCCACCACCCAAAGCACATCGGGTCAAATTGACACGACTGTGGGAAGCATTGATTGAACATGGGCCAGCATCCCTGTGAAACGCTTTCGACATCTTGTAGAGTCTGACGAATTAAGGCTGTTGTTAGAGCAAAAGGGGGTATAAATCAGTATCAGGAAGGTGTTCCTTATGTTTCGTACAGATGCAGAAAAAGATGCTGTAACACTAAACATTACAGTGGACTGTTACACTAAACATTATAGTAGACTGAGACACTAAACATTACAGTAGACTGTTACACTAAACATTATAGTAGACTGTTACACTAAACATTATAGTAGACTGAGACACTAAACATTATAGTAGACTGAGACACTAAACATTATAGTAGACTGAGACACTAAACATTATAGTAGACTGTTACACTAAACATTATAGTAGACTGAGACACTAAACATTATAGTAGACTGTTACACTAAACATTATAGTAGACTGAGACACTAAACATTATAGTAGACTGTTACACTAAACATTATAGTAGACTGAGACACTAAACATTATAGTAGACTGTTACACTAAACATTATAGTAGACTGAGACACTAAACATTACAGCATACTGTAATACTAAACATTACAGTAGACTGAGACACTAAACATTACAGTAGACTGAGACACTAAACATTATAGTAGACTGTAACACTAAACATTATAGTAGACTGAGACACTAAACATTATAGCATAACGTAACACTAAACATTATAGCATAACGTAACACTAAACATTATAGTAGACTGAGACACTAAACATTACAGTAGACTGTAACACTAAACATTATAGTAGACTGTAACACTAAACATTAGAGTAGACTGTTACACTAAACATTATAGTAGACTGAGACACTAAACATTATAGTAGACTGTTACACTAAACATTATAGCATAACGTAACACTAAACATTATAGTAGACTGAGACACTAAACATTATAGTAGACTGTAACACTAAACATTATAGTAGACTGAGACACTAAGCATTATAACATCATAGTAGACTGTAACAATATACAGGTTGGTCTGACACTATACAGGGATAACCCAGGTTGGTCTGACACTATACAGGGATAACCCAGGTTGGTCTGACACTATACAGGGATAACCCAGGTTGGTCTGACACTATACAGGGATAACCCAGGTTGGTCTGACACTATACAGGGATAACCCAGGTTAATCTGACACTATACAGGGATAACCCAGGTTGGTCTGACACTATACAGGGATAACCCAGGTTGGTCTGACACTATACAGGGATAACCCAGGTTGGTCTGACACTATACAGGGATAACCCAGGTTGGTCTGACACTATACAGGGATAACCCAGGTTGGTCTGACACTATACAGGGATAACCCAGGTTAATCAGACACTATACAGGGATAACCCAGGTTAATCAGACACTATACAGGGATAACCCAGGTTGGTCTGACACTATACAGGGATAACCCAGGTTGGTCTGACACTATACAGGGATAACCCAGGTTGGTCTGACACTATACAGGGATAACCCAGGTTGGTCTGATACTATACAGGGATAACCCAGGTTGGTCTGACACTATACAGGGATAACCCAGGTTGGTCTGACACTATACAGGGATAACCCAGGTTAATCAGACACTATACAGGGATAACCCAGGTTAATCAGACACTATACAGGGATAACCCAGGTTAATCAGACACTGTACAGAGATAACCCAGGTTAATCAGACACTATACAGGGATAACCCAGGTTAATCTGACACTATACAGGGATAACCCAGGTTGGTCTGACACTATACAGGGATAACCCAGGTTAATCAGACACTATACAGGGATAACCCAGGTTAATCAGACACTATACAGGGATAACCCAGGTTAATCAGACAATATACAGGGATAACCCAGGTTGGTCTGACACTGTACAGGGATAACCCAGGTTAATCAGACACTATACAGGGATAACCCAGGTTAATCAGACACTATACAGGGATAACCCAGGTTAATCAGACACTATACAGGGATAACCCAGGTTGGTCTGACACTGTACAGGGATAACCCAGGTTAATCAGACACTATACAGGGATAACCCAGGTTAATCAGACACTATACAGGGATAACCCAGGTTGGTCTGACACTGTACAGGGATAACCCAGGTTAATCAGACACTATACAGTGATAACCCAGGTTAATCAGACACTATACAGGGATAACCCAGGTTACAGTTATCAGACACTATTCATGGATAACCCAGGATGGTCTGACACTATACAGGGATAACCCAGGATGGTCTGACACTATACAGGGATAACCCAGGTTAATCAGACACTATACAGGGATAACCCAGGTTAATCAGACACTATACAGGGATAACCCAGGTTGGTCTGACACTGTACATGGATAACCCAGGTTAATCAGACACTATACAGGGATAACCCAGGTTAATCAGACACTATACAGGGATAACCCAGGTTAATCAGACACTATACAGGGATAACCCAGGTTGGTCTGACACTGTACAGGGATAACCCAGGTTAATCAGACACTATACAGGGATAACCCAGGTTAATCAGACACTATACAGGGATAACCCAGGTTACAGTTATCAGACACTATTCATGGATAACCCAGGATGGTCTGACACTATACAGGGATAACCCAGGATGGTCTGACACTATACAGGGATAACCCAGGATGGTCTGACACTATACAGGGATAACCCAGGTTGGTCTGACACTATACAGGGATAACCCAGGTTAATCAGACACTGTACAGAGATAACCCAGGTTAATCAGACACTATACAGGGATAACCCAGGTTGGTCTGACACTGTACAGAGATAACCCAGGTTACTCAGACACTATACAGGGATAATCCAGGTTGGTCTGACACTATACAGGGATAACCCAGGTTGGTCTGACACTATACAGGGATAACCCAGGTTGGTCTGACACTATACAGGGATAACCCAGGTTGGTCTGACACTATACAGGGATAACCCAGGTTAATCAGACACTATACAGGGATAACCCAGGTTAATCAGACACTATACAGGGATAACCCAGGTTAATCAGACAATATACAGGGATAACCCAGGTTGGTCTGACACTGTACAGGGATAACCCAGGTTAATCAGACACTATACAGGGATAACCCAGGTTAATCAGACACTATACAGGGATAACCCAGGTTAATCAGACACTATACAGGGATAACCCAGGTTGGTCTGACACTGTACAGGGATAACCCAGGTTAATCAGACACTATACAGGGATAACCCAGGTTAATCAGACACTATACAGGGATAACCCAGGTTGGTCTGACACTGTACAGGGATAACCCAGGTTAATCAGACACTATACAGGGATAACCCAGGTTAATCAGACACTATACAGGGATAACCCAGGTTACAGTTATCAGACACTATTCATGGATAACCCAGGATGGTCTGACACTATACAGGGATAACCCAGGATGGTCTGACACTATACAGGGATAACCCAGGTTAATCAGACACTATACAGGGATAACCCAGGTTAATCAGACACTATACAGGGATAACCCAGGTTGGTCTGACACTGTACAGGGATAACCCAGGTTAATCAGACACTATACAGGGATAACCCAGATTAATCAGACACTATACAGGGATAACCCAGGTTGGTCTGACACTGTACATGGATAACCCAGGTTAATCAGACACTATACAGGGATAACCCAGGTTAATCAGACACTATACAGGGATAACCCAGGTTAATCAGACACTATACAGGGATAACCCAGGTTGGTCTGACACTGTACAGGGATAACCCAGGTTAATCAGACACTATACAGGGATAACCCAGGTTAATCAGACACTATACAGGGATAACCCAGGTTACACTTATCAGACACTATTCATGGATAACCCAGGATGGTCTGACACTATACAGGGATAACCCAGGATGGTCTGACACTATACAGGGATAACCCAGGATGGTCTGACACTATACAGGGATAACCCAGGTTGGTCTGACACTATACAGGGATAACCCAGGTTAATCAGACACTGTACAGAGATAACCCAGGTTAATCAGACACTATACAGGGATAACCCAGGTTGGTCTGACACTGTACAGAGATAACCCAGGTTAATCAGACACTATACAGGGATAATCCAGGTTGGTTTGACACTATACAGGGATAACCCAGGTTAATCTGACACTATACAGGGATAACCCAGGTTAATCTGACACTATACATGGATAACCCAGGATGGTCTGACACTGTACAGGGATAACCCAGGTTAATCAGACACTATACAGGGATAACCCAGGTTAATCAGACACTATACAGGGATAACCCAGGTTAATCAGACACTATACAGGGATAACCCAGGTTAATCAGACAATATACAGGGATAACCCAGGTTGGTCTGACACTGTACAGGGATAACCCAGGTTAATCAGACACTATACAGGGATAACCCAGGTTAATCAGACACTATACAGGGATAACCCAGGTTAATCAGACACTATACAGGGATAACCCAGGTTAATCAGACACTATACAGGGATAACCCAGGTTGGTCTGACACTGTACAGGGATAACCCAGGTTAATCAGACACTATACGGGGATAACCCAGGTTAATCAGACACTATACAGGGATAACCCAGGTTGGTCTGACACTGTACAGGGATAACCCAGGTTAATCAGACACTATACAGGGATAACCCAGGTTAATCAGACACTATACAGGGATAACCCAGGTTAATCAGACACTATACAGGGATAACCCAGGTTAATCAGACACTATACAGGGATAACCCAGGTTAATCAGACACTATACAGGGATAACCCAGGTTAATCAGACACTATACAGGGATAACCCAGGTTAATCAGACACTATGCTGGGATAACCCAGGTTAATCAGACACTATACAGGGATAACCCAGGTTGGTCTGACACTGTACAGGGATAACCCAGGTTAATCAGACACTATACAGGGATAACCCAGGTTAATCAGACACTATACAGTGATAACCCAGGTTAATCAGACACTATACAGTGATAACCCAGGTTAATCAGACACTATACTGGGATAACCCAGGTTACAGTAATCAGACACTATACAGGGATAACCCAGGATGGTCTGACACTATACAGAGATAACCCAGGATGGTCTGACACTATACAGAGATAACCCAGGATGGTCTGACACTATACAGAGATAACCCAGGATGGTCTGACACTATACAGAGATAACCCAGGATGGTCTGACACTATACAGAGATAACCCAGATTAATCAGACACTATACAGGGATAACCCAGGTTGGTCTGACACTATACTTGGGAAACAGAGCATATCTTTGGTTTGAGCACTGTCAAGGGCAGAGAATGTTTACAGTCACCAATGACCAGATTGTGACTCATAGGTCTGCCATTAAATCAAGTCCTGAGGCTGGAACCAAGACATTCGGCCTCTGCTCTGGTACTTAATGTACTGTAGCCAAGCCTGGGCTGAGAGAAAATGAGAAAAAGAGCTTTCTTTAGAGTAATGGTTGGAGGTTGAGCCTCTATCTAATGAACAACCATGACAAAAAACTAGAAAATATACTATCCTACTCTCCTCTCTACCCAATTAATGTCATTCTCAGTTCAGAGTTCAACCGATATGACAGCCAGGTAAACAACCGTGGCCAAACACTATTGCCTGTCTCAGGAGGGGGAAACACATTATAGAATATAAAGACTGCCGGTTGACACAACGAAAGCTGGTTCTTGTGCAATCTGGTTCCGTGGATGAAGTGGAAAGGAACTTGAGTTCTGCTGGAGTCTCAATAGCCTTGCGAGCCACCCTGATCTCTCGAGCTTAAAGGAATGGTGTTTTCAGGGTGGTTCGTGAGGCTAGTGTCAAATCCTGAATTGTTTCCCCAATACAATCAGGACATACAGTAATGCCCTCTGTGTTATTGTAATATGCATATGACCCCAGATTATTATTGTCTCCGTGACTGCAAGGTTGGAAGATCTCCTGCTAGAGTCTCAATCCTTTGGGGAAAACTGCTTCTATATAAACACTTGGATCCACAGTACAATAAGGACATAAATGCTAAATCTACAGCGGCCCACTTGCCATTCACATGACCCTGTTCATACCATGTTCATGAGATTCCACAATGCTTCCCACTGATGACACGTGTTATCCCAGCACCGCATTGGTTGACGATGGAATATCTGTAGCCTATGAAACAGAGAGCTCCATCCGCCTTCCAGGATAGGATGATTTATCTCTCCGTGTTCCGGAGCCCAACCCCCTTTTCTATAAATTACTGTGACGAGGAGATGAAATCTTTTACGATAGACAGGTATAGGACTGGAATAACTTGGGCTATGTCTGAAATGGCATTGTATTCCCTATAGAGTGCCCATAGGTCTCTGGTCAAAAGTAGTACACTATATAGGAATTAGAGTGCCATTTAGGACAGGGTCTATGTTTAAAATTTTCTCAGTACCGGTGTCTTATGAGAAAGTGACGGGTGCTTATTTTGTGGACAAATAAACAACAACGTTGGCCCGACTAGTAAGGGCTTCCCACTGAAATATTGTAATGGATTCCACTGGGTCACAAAGGTCACTGGGTTATGAATCGTCTTCCCCGCTGAGAAACAATGAAGTCAACATCTTGGGTCATTATTAAAATGAGTAATGTGGTTAATTAAGATATCAACTGATTAGTTAGGGTATTACCACTTCAATACTAAACGGTGTAGCTGCTGCATGCATAATGGAACTAATCATCCTGGCTGGGTCTGTTTTCTCTCCTCCGTAATAATCGAGTGATAATGTGTTTTCACAGCTTCAGGGAGATGGCAGCTTTTGTTGTTCTCTTGAGCAAGAAGGGAATACCATTCCAACACATGTCTCTGCAGGCTCATGGTGAGTTCTTAGACAACATGATATGGGTTCTGCAGAGAAGCTAAGGAAATCACATCCTCCCAGAATGAGAGATATATCGACTTGGAATCAATCAGGTTTAATATGAGTTGCAACAAGAGAACAAGCAATCAAAAAAAAAAGATAGATTTTTTAACATTAAAGGAAGGACTCAGCATTATTATTGTGTGTGTGTGTGTGTGTGTGTGTGTGTGTGTGTGTGTGTGTGTGTGTGTGTGTGTGTGTGTGTGTGTGCGTGTGCGTGTGCGTGTGCGCGTGCGCGTGCGTGTGTGTGTGTGTGTGTGCGCGTGTGCATGTGCGTGTAATCAGTATTTAGTCTTCATGGTCTCAGGTCCCTGTACTGGGACTGATTTAACTCAATAAGACTGTCCTAGAAGCAATAACAATCTAAAACAATCTATTTCTAACAACAACCACAAATAAAAACACAGAGTTGGGCTTTGAATGTCAGCAGGAACATTAAACTCTCCAGCTAGTATTTACAATATCTTTACTGAGAAATTGCAGTGGGGACATTCTACACTGTGGTAGAATATACTGTTATGATATGAGGTGTAGTTTAGTGTTAGTGTTAGGATATAGAACAACCCACTATCCAGGATACGGTTCCATATTCCATCCCAAGGTGGCAGCACCAACCGAGTCTAGCTGCTGAGTCAAGCCTTTATCAAATCAAATCAAATCATATCACATTTTATTTGTCACATGCACATGGTTAGCAGATGTTAATACGAGTGTAGCGAAATGCTTGTGCTTCTAATTCCGACCGTGCAGTCATATCTAACAAGTAATCTAACCTAACAATTTCACAACAACTACCTTATACACACAAGTGTAAAGGAATTAATAAGAATATGTTCATAAATACATATGAGAATGAGCGATGGCCGAACGGCATAGGCAAGATGCAGTAGAAGGTATAGAGTACAGTATATACATATGAGATGAGTAATGTAGGGTATGTAAACATTATATAAAGTGGCATTGTTTAAAGTGGTTAGTGGTACATTTATTACATCAATTTTTCATTATTAAAGGGGCTAGATATGAGCCAGTATGTTGGCAGCAGCCACTCAATGTTAGTAGTGATGGCTGTTTAACAGTCTGATGGTCTTGAGATAGAAGCTGTTATTCAGTATCTCGGTCCCCGCTTTGATGCACCTGTATTGACCTCTCCTTCTGGATGATAACGGGGTGAACAGGTAGTGGCTCGGGTGGTTGTTGTCCTTGATGATCTTTTTGACCTTCCAGTGACATCGGGTGGTGTAGGTGTCTTGGAGGGCAGGTAGTTTGCGTTTAAATGTTTTACTCACGTTGGCTGCAGTGAAGGAGAGCCCGCAGGTTTTGGTAGCGGGCCATGTCAGTGGCACTGTGTTTTCCACAAAGAGAGCAAAGAAGTTGTTTAGTCTGTCTGGGAGCAAGACATCCTGGTCCGCAACGGGGATGGTTTTCCTTTTGTAGTCCATAATTGACTGTTAGACCCTGCCACATACCTCTCGTGTCTGAGCCGTTGAATTGCGACTCTACTTTGTCTCTATACTGACGCTTAGCTTGTTTGATTGCCTTGCTGAGGGAATAGCTACACTGTTTGTATTCGGTCTTGTTTCCGGTCACCTTGCCCTGATTAAAAGCAGTGGTTCGCGCTTTCAGTTTTGTGCGAATGCTGCCATCAATCCACGGTATCTGGTTGGGGAATGTGTTTTAATAGAAGCTGTGGGTACAACATCGCCGATGCACTTGCTAATAAACTCACTCACCGAATCAGCGTATTCATCAATGTTATTGTCAGAAGCTATGCGGAACATAACCCAGTCCATGTGATCGAAGCAATCTTGAAGCATGGAATCCAATTGTTCGGACCAGCATTGAACAGACCTGAGCACGGGCGCTTCCTGTTTTAGTTTCTGTCTATAGGCTGGGAGCAACAAAATGGAGTCGTGGTCAGATTTTCTGAAAGGAGGGCGGGAGAGGGCTTTATATGCCTTGTGGAAGTTAGAATAACAATGATCCAGGGTTTGCCAGCCCGGGTCGTGCATTCGATATGCTGATCAAATTTAGGGAGCCTTGTTTTCAGATTAGCCTTGTTAAAATCCCCAGCTACAATAAATGCAGCCTCAGGACATGTGGTTTCCAGTTTACATAGAGTCAAATGAAGTTCTTTCAGGTCCGTCGATATGTCTGATTGGGGCGAGATATAATCATCAAATCAAATCAAATTTATTTATATAGCACTTCGTACATCAGCTGATATCTCAAAGTGCTGTACAGAAACCCAGCCTAAAACCCCAAACAGCAAGCAATGCAGGTGTAGAAGCACGGTGGCTAGGAAAAACTCCCTAGAAAGGCCAAAACCTAGGAAGAAACCTAGAGAGGAACCAGGCTATGTGGGGTGGCTAGTCCTCTTCTGGCTGTGCCGGGTGGAGATTATAACAGAACATGGCCAAGATATGTTCAAATGTTCATACTTGACCAGCATGGTCGAATGATAATAAGGCAGAACAGTTGAAACTGGAGCAGCAGCACAGTCAGGTGGACTGGCAAGGAGTCATCATGTCAGGTAGTCCTGGGGCACGGTCCTAGGGCTCAGGTCCTCCGAGAGAGAGAAAGAAAGAAAGAGAGAATTAGAGAGAGCATATGTGGGGTGGCCAGTCCTCTTCTGGCTGTGCCGGGCGGAGATTATAACAGAACATGGCCAAGATGTTCAAATGTTCATAAATGACCAGCATGGTCGAATAATAATAAGGCAGAACAGTTGAAACTGGAGCAGCAGCATGGCCAGGTGGACTGGGGACAGCAAGGAGTCATCATGTCAGGTAGTCCTGGGGCATGGTCCTAGGGCTCAGGTCAGTTGAAACTGGAGCAGCAGCATGGCCAGGTGGACTGGGGACAGCAAGGAGTCATCATGTCAGGTAGTCCTGGGGCATGTTCCTAGGGCTCAGGTCCTCCGAGAGAGAGAAAGAAAGAGAGAAGGAGAGAATTAGAGAACGCACACTTAGATTCACACAGGACACCGAATAGGACAGGAGAAGTACTCCAGATATAACAAACTGACCCTAGCCCCCCGACACATAAACTACTGCAGCATAAATACTGGAGGCTGAGACAGGAGGGGTCAGGAGACACTGTGGCCCCATCCGAGGACACCCCCGGACAGGGCCAAACAGGAAGGATATAACCCCACCCACTTTGCCAAAGCACAGCCCCCACACCACTAGAGGGATATCTTCAACCACCAACTTACCATCCTGAGACAAGGCTGAGTATAGCCCACAAAGATCTCCGCCACGGCACAACCCAAGGGGGATGCGCCAACCCAGACAGGATGACCACAACAGTGAATCAACCCACTCAGGTGACACACCCCTTCCAGGGACGGCATGAGAGAGCCCCAGTAAGCCAGTGACTCAGCCCCTGTAATAGGGTTAGAGGCAGAGAATCCCAATGGAAAGAGGGGAACCGGCCAGGCAGAGACAGCAAGGGCGGTTCGTTGCTCCAGAGCCTTTCCGTTCACCCTCCCACTCCTGGGCCAGACTACACTCAATCATATGACCCACTGAAGAGATGAGTCTTCAGTAAAGACTTAAAGGTTGAGACCGAGTTTGCGTCTCTGACATGGGTAGGCAGACCGTTCCATAAAAATGGAGGTCTATAGGAGAAAGCCCTGCCTCCAGCTGTTTGCTTAGAAATTCTAGGGACAATTAGGAGGCCTGCGTCTTGTGACTGTAGCGTACGTGTAGGTATGTACGGCAGGACCAAATCAGAGAGATAGGTAGGAGCAAGCCCATGTAATGCTTTGTAGGTTAGCAGTAAAACCTTGAAATCAGCCCTTGCTTTGACAGGAAGCCAGTGTAGAGAGGCTAGCACTGGAGTAATATGATCAACATTTTTGGTTCTAGTCAGGATTCTAGCAGCCCTATTTAGCACTAACTGAAGTTTATTTAGTGCTTTATCCGGGTAGCCGGAAAGTAGAGCATTGCAGTAGTCTAACCTAGAGGTGACAAAAGCATGGATTAATTTTTCTGCATCATTTTTGGACAGAAAGTTTCTGATTTTTGCAACGTTACGTAGATGGAAAAAAGCTGTCCTCGAAATGGTCTTGATATGTTCTTCAAAAGAGAGATCAGGGTCCAGAGTAACGCCGAGGTCCTTCACAGTTTTATTTGAGACGACTGTACAACCATTAAGATTAATTGTCAGATTCTACAGAAGATCTCTTTGTTTCTTGGGACCTAGAACAAGCATCTCTGTTTTGTACGAGTTTAATAGTAGAAAGTTTGCAGCCATCCACTTCCTTATGTCTGAAACACATGCTTCTAGCGAGGGCAATTTTGGGGCTTCACCATGTTTCATTGAAATGTACAGCTGTGTGTCATCCGCATAGCATTGAAAGTTAACATTATCTTTTCGAATAACATCCCCAAGAGGTAAAATATATAGTGAAAACAATAGTGGTCCTAAAACGGAACCTTGAGGAACACCGAAATTTACAGTTGATTTGTCAGAGGACAAACCATTCACAGAGACAAACTGATATCTTTCCGACAGATAAGATCTAAACCAGGCCAGAACTTGTCCGTGTAGACCCATTTGGGTTTCCAATCTCTCCAGAGGAATGTGGTGATCGATGGTATCAAAAGCAGCACTAAGGTCTAGGAGCACGAGGACAGATGCAGAGCCTCCGTCCGATGCCATTAAAATGTCATTTACCACCTTCACAAGTGCCGTCTCAGTGCTATGATGGGGTCTAAAACCAGACTGAAGCATTTCGTATACATTGTTTGTCTTCAGGAAGGCAGTGAGTTGCTGCGCGACAGCCTTCTCAAAATTTTTTGAGAGGAATGGAAGATTCGATATAGGCCGATAGTTTTTTTTATATTTTCTGGGTCAAGATATACACGGTCAGTGTTTGATTGTAAGGAATTCTAGGTCAGGTGACAAAAAGGACTTGAGTTCCTGTGTTGTTATGATCACACCACGCCTCGTTAATCATAAGGCATACACCCCCGCCCTTCTTCTTACCAGAGAGATGTTTGTTTCTGTCTGCGCGATCCGTGATGAAGCCGGGTGGCTGTACCGACTCTGATGACGTATCCTGAGTGAGCCATGTTTCCGTGAAACAAAGAACGTTACAATCTCTGATGTTTCTCTGGAAGGCTACCCTTGCTCGGATTTCGTCTACGTTGTTGTCAAGAGACTGGACATCGGCGAGTAGTATGCTCGGGACAGGTACGTGATGTGCCCGTCTACGGAGCCTGACCAGAAGACCGCTCCATCTGCCCCTTCTGCGGCGCCGTTGTTTTGGGTTGCCGGCTGGGATCCAATCAATTGTCCTGGGTGGTAGACCAAACAGAGGATCCGCTTCAAGAAAGTCGTATTCCTGGTTGTAATGTTGGTGAGTTGACGTTGCTCTTATATCCAATAGTTCCTCCCGACAGTACGTAATAAAACCTAAGATTTCCTGAGGTAACAATGTAAGAAATAAACACATAAAAAAAACAAAATACTGCATAGTTTCCTAGGAACGCGAAGCGAGGCGGCCATCTCCGTCTGCGCCGGAAGTAATTATTTGCACACAGGTGTAAGTAATTAGGATGTATTGTGAATCTGAGAACTCCGGTAAGGTAGCCGTCTCCTGGGCACATGTACACTCATCAGCTGGTCGCATACACTGAATTCTTCCATTTATACACACATAAAATCAGGTTACAGACCATTTAGCTAGAGCTAAGACCCCTGGACATAACGAATCAGGTTACAGACCATTTAGCTAGGCCTAAGAACCCTAGACATAACGAATCAGGTTACAGACCATGTAGCTAGGCCTAAGACCCCTAGACATAACTAGTCAGGTTCCAGACCATTTAGCTAGGCCTAAGAACCCTAGACATAATGAGTCAGGTTACAGACCATTTAGCTAGGCCTAAGACCCCTAGACATAACTAGTCAGGTTCCAGACCATTTAGCTAGGCCTAAGAACCCTAGACATAATGAGTCAGGTTACAGACCATTTAGCTAGGCCTAAGACCCCTAGACATAACTAGTCAGGTTCCAGACCATTTAGCTAGGCCTAAGACCCCTAGACATAATGAGTCAGGTTACAGACCATGTAGCTAGGCCTAAGAACCCTAGACATAACTAGTGCAGCAAAATCAGTAGGCTAGTTTTTGGTTCGGTAACAATACACTGTCTCCATCTAATACTGTTTTATGTCTTTTCATTATACACAGCACGCTTAAAGAATCCGCATGTGAGAGAATAATATGCTAATAAAACATACCAATCTTTTCTTTTTCACTAGAGTCAAACCAAAGTCTTCAGAGGATATCTCCAAAATGGACTGTTGGGAACAGTTAAACAATGCTTAATTTTATATATATATATATATATATATATATATATATATATATATATATATATATATGCAGAGAAAGTGTGTGTGTGTGCTTTTTTCAAAGAGGTTTCTTCTGGACTGATACAGAAGTGACATTCATTTCCCATCTCCTTGATGTATTCCTGAAGGTCCATCCTGCTATCTAGATGGAGGGAAGTTATCTCCCTTCGGGGAGCAATATCATAGATCATAAACGGCAAGCTTTGCAT
>NC_088401.1:83274114-83286614 GCF_034236695.1 Oncorhynchus nerka | reverse complement strand
TGATTGTACCATCCTTCTGATAGAAGATCAGGTTGGACTAACAAAACCTTTCCTAGCAGAGTAACAATACTACATTGTCTTGGTATTCGGGTGGCTATGGATGGCAGAGCCTGCTGGCTGATGAGGAGCCCATAATGTTTATGCTTTAATTAGCAAGTTCTTTGATATATATATTTTTTACGATGACCCTGGTAATTAAATCGTGATTCATCTTAAATAAAAGGGGAATGTTGCATGTTTAAAAAAAATTGCATTTGGTTTGTTACAAAATAATTGTGTCATTTATGAGTGGAAAATGAAAGGTCATCTCCATGGTTTTTAACACCACACAATGGGATCATAATATGTTTGTTTTTTTATGTTGTTTTTCAAACATCACTAAGCACAACAAAACAAACACATCACAACACAACATAATAACATAGTAGGTTAACCAAATTCTACATTCTTTCCGGAACTTTCTATTTCCTATTAATGGCGATAGGGTTCCACAGGCAGATTTGATCAGACTATAAGGAGATAGGCTGGCTAGGTCCTTATCTGGGTCCAGTCCCAAAATGAGAAAGTCATTAAAAAAAAGTCATTTTCATCAACAACGGCTTCCATCCAGGCAGCACTACAGTGTTCATAAGTGCTGTGTGTGTGTGTGGGGGGGGGGGGGGGGGGGGACTTTAAGGGTTGCGTCGCAAATGGTGCCCTATTCCCTTTATAGTGCACAACTTTATATTGATTGACCCTAAAAGGAGTGCACTACTTTATATTGCGTGACCCAAAAGTAGTACACTACTTTATATTGCATGACCCAAAAGTAGTGCACTACTTTATATTGCATGACCCAAAAGTAGTGCACTACTTTATATTGCATGACCCAAAAGTAGTGCACTACTTTATATTGCATGACCCAAAAGTAGTGCACCACAAAGGGAATAGGATGTAATTTGGGACCAACACGGGGTATGCTGCTGCAGAGGGAGAAATAAATTAATTCAGAATGCAGTTCAGTTGAATTGCTTTTCAGCAATACTCTTGTCTCATTGCATTCTCCTCGTAGTCACGAACCTCTCCTCCTCGAGGCCGTGTTGGTGACTAACACTAAACAGTCACAGCTTGTCAATCAATCAAATTCAATCAAATGTATTTGTAAAGCACTAGAGACCCTTATGTCAATATCTACAAAGACCATAGAGCTCTTCTCATTACGCCTCTCTGCTCTTGAGGTTAAAACTTTTGCTCCAGAACAGGAATTACATACTTAGGGTGTGTCCCCTCTAGTCAAAATGAGTGCACTATAAAGGGAAAAGGTTGCCATTTGGGACGTAGAGGGAAACTCCCCGTTGTGTTTGAGAAGAATAAAGGAAATAAACCTCTAAATGGAAGGAGAATGATACCGACACATCAGAGAAAAGGAATAATGAATTAGTCTAAGCAATGAGTGACTCCATGGGTGTGAAGAGAGGAGATGATTGTGCAGAGTCCATGTTCTTTTCCCTCTGCATGTTAACGCTAGACCGGCTTGGGAAAAGCCGGATTCAGCAGAGTGCAGCCTGGTTTAATATCCCATGTGCTTCTCATTTCCACACAGCGCTGCATTTAGAAAATACTGTCTGACCGTGGCCCAAATCACACCCTATTCCCTGCATGTTGTACTATGAGCCCGGGTTAAAAATAGTACACTATGTGTAGGGAATAGGTTGTGATGTAGGATGCAGTTTCTTGGCCGCTGCAACTGGCATTTCCCTACTGTATTGTTGAATCAGAGAAGTGACCTGCTAGCTGTGGCAGCATATTGAGTTTCAATATTGGAGTGAGTGCAGCGAACACACATATCACCAAGGATGCAGACTTCTGCAATGTTAAAAACAACAACAACAACAACAACAACAAAAACATCATAACACAAAATGAAAGAAACCCGTGTTTCAGTGTGATTAGTATGTTAGGAGACATACCTTTTTGATTTTTGATTCAGACACAAAGAATCGTACACACACACACACAGCGGTTGAAAGTGGGGATCTGAAGAATGAACGTCTTGGATGTCTTTCTGTCAAGCTGCTGTTGACAAGGCTTCCTTGGAGGGATGCTTTCAAACAGACCTCCACGGTGTGACTCAATGTGAATCACACGAGCTCACAGAGCACACAGACCTAACACGTTACCGAGGAGAGTCGGAGACCGAGGAGAGTCGGAGACTAGGGTTGAAGCCTGAATGTCAGTCATTTCACACTGAAGGTTGGGAATAAAGTGTTTCTCTAGAGCCTTATGTCAAGAGTATAAGACTCTCTGTAACCATTGAACCTGTCTGTAGACAGCCCAAGTGACTCTTGGGTAATGATGGTTTTTTTCTCTGCTCTTTTCCCAAATTGAAATTGCATTGAGAAATCTCTGTCATTTCTATGACAGCTCTATGTCCCTCATGCACCTGGGGTCTATATCTGACCCAACCATTACATATGGCATCTCTCAGTTGTTAGACACTAGGGCTAGGTTAACAGGGTATCAGCATGCACACATGACGCTAAACAAATTAATATACATATTATTATTATTATTATTGTATTATTATTACATGAGAAAATGTACATCTCACACCCAAATCAGGTATGTATAGAAGGCAATGCTATGTACATGCGCATAATGATTCCACACGGGACGAGACCTGTAATCATCTGCACAATACAAGCGGCACGAAACAACACAGCACATTTACTCACACGACCAATCAATTAATCAAATGTATTTACAAAGCCATTTTCACATCAGCCGACCAGCGGACATTGGAACAATAATCGACAGCCCAATGGTGAACCAAAGGGCACATTTATACCATTACAATCAGGGAAATGGGGATCCAGGTGTGCGTAAGGACACAGTTCCAGAGGGCACCGTGACATTGATTTGTATTTTGTCAGAGCAGATCAAGTCTGACATTTCAAAGTGGAAATACAAAAGTAAAATATACTATGCGTTTTGCGTTTCCTGCAGGAAAATTCTCAGCATTAAAGAGTAATCAAATTTCGGTCTTACATCTGTAGCTGTATATTCGCTCATGGCAGTAGGACATTTGTATTCGGTCTTATGTATCAACATTTAAAATGGTGTTTTTTTTACATTGGATAAATGTAGAGACATGCATACACTAAAGTTGAGTAGTTGAGGAACAATGGGAAAATAAAATACAACATTTTGGTACATATACTGAAGAGCTCTACTTTGCCCTTAGTTTGCAGATGTAATCTGGAGACCGGTCTTTTATACAACAGCCTTGTGTGTGTTCTCTTTTCAACTCTCTCCCACATATTTGCAATCAAGTGCCAGAATTTCTCCATCTCATTAGCTATCATACTCTGCTCCTACCAGACATTCCACTGATATCAAAACTCTATCCTCCAGAAAGTGGAGAGGATTAGTAACACAAGTTCTTTGTGATATCTTTCAAAATAGGATTACCTACACATACTGAGCAGCTCATGTTATAGACAGAAGCGTGCTACATGACAGACAATTCCGAACTAATCTCTCGGCATTTCCAGCCCATCCATTATCTCAGCCAATCATGGCCAGCGGGAAGGTTCCTGAATTTTTCCGGGGATAAACCAGCTAGGCTCGTTATTTAACAATTTAATTCGTATTTACAGATGGCATACAAGTTTGTTATTAAGGCACATGAAAGTTCACATGTTCCAGAAGGCATTTTTGCTCTCCCAAAAAACAAATGTTTTACATTCAAATGTCTCTCCTGTGAAGTAGTGAAGAGCGACATATACCTAGTTTCCTGAAACAAGTCAGTTAATTCCCTGAAAACTTTCAGATTTTCAACTTTTGAGATGATTCCTATAATCTGGAAACATGACAATGCATAAGTCCTCAGAGGAGATAGAATAATACAGTGAAAATAGACAAAATATAGATCCATTTTTCTGTTGGAGAGTCACTCTAGATCCACTAAGATGTCCTGTCTGTCACCCTGAGAGTCTCTCTAGATCCACTAAGATGTCCTGTCTGTCTGCCTGAGAGTCTCTCTATATCCACCAAAATGTCCTGTCTGTCTCCCTGAGTCTCTCTAGATCCACTAAGATGTCCTGTCTGTCATCCTGAGAGTCTCTCTAGATCCACTAAGATGTCCCATCTGTCTGCCTGAGAGTCTCTCTAGATCCACCAAAATGTCCTGTCTCTCCCTGAGAGTCTCTCTAGATCCACTAAGATATCCTGTCTTTCTCCATGAGAGTCTCTCTAGATCCACCAAAATGTCCTGCCTGTCTCCCTGAGAGTCTCTCTAGATCCACCAAAATGTCCTGTCTGTCTCCCTGAGAGTCTCTCTAGATCCACCAAAATGTCCTGTCTGTCTCCCTGAGAGTCTCTCTCGAGTACAGTGGACAGATAACACACAGACAGAGGGAGGGAAAGGGGGGATGGAGAAAGAGAGAGAGAGAGAAAGAGAGAGAGAGAGAGAATGAGAGAGAGGGGGGGCAGAGGGAGCGACAGAGAGAAAGAGAGAGAGAGAGAGAGAAAGAGAGAGAGAGAGAGAGAGAGAGAGAGAAAGAGAGAGAGAGAGAGAGAGAGAGAGAGAGAATGAGAGAGAGGGGGGGGGCAGAGGGAGAGACAGAGAGAAAGAGAGAGAGAGAGAAAGAGAGAGAGAGAGAGAGAGAGAGAGAGAGAGAGAGAGAGAGAGAAAGAGAGAGAGCGAGAGAGAGAGAGAGAGAGAGAGAGAGAGAGAGAGATGAATTTGTGCACAACTGCTCAATGACTGTTTCACATTCAACTTATTAGGTCATGTAGATAATGTTCCCTTCCATCACGTACTGTTTTGTGCTGCAGGTTATTACAGAATGTACTGTACGTGCTTTTAAAACATGATGTCTAATGGAAAGATCTATAGGGTTGTAAGAGAAGCATGTACTGTTCAAGCACTGCTAAGAGCAGTAGCTGGACAAAAATCTAGCTTGATGTGTTCTCCACGTGCTCGCAAGAAAATAGCTGGCAAATTACACAAATACTGCAATTCTAACGTTCTTGCGATTCTGCTGTACCTCTTAAAAGACTGTAGTAAATAGTCTTTTTATGAGAAATAAATGTGTAACCTGTGGGGAAACCCCAAGGTACTTGAGGGAGATATTTTTTTTTACAAGGCTTTGAGTAAAACAAAATGAAAACACATCCTGTAGCACCTCAGGACCGAAACAACAGAGATGATCACAAACAATTGTAGTAAATCAGGAGTTAAAAACCATGTGAAACCCACGTGAGAATTTGTCACAAACAACAGGAACGGCAATGGGTACATAGATGGGGGGGGGGCTTTTATTTTGAAATCCCATTAATTTCTCTAACAGTAATTACCTATCTTTTAAATACACAGTAAATTGGGAGTTAAAATAGCAACATAAGAATTTATTACAAACAACAGGTACGGCAATGGGGGGGGGCTTTATTTTTGGAATTCCATTTATTTTCTGCCTCTATGAACAATTGGCTCTGTTTAAAGACGTAGCTCGATCTCGTTAATGTGAGTGGACATGAGATTGTGATTAACGACGGTAGTAATGGTTTACTCCGTGCAGCATATGAGAACACGAGAGGAACGGCCTCAGAGTTGTGATTGAACTAGACAGAGGAGTCACCTTCCTGACCTCCACATGGCAAGAAGGAGAAAGCAGCACAGCGTTTGGAATGCACAGCATGCTATCTCTATTCACCCTGTGTGTGTGTGTGTGTGTGTGTGTGTGTGTGTGTGTGTGTGTGTGTGTGTGTGTGTGTGTCTATCTTTTCTTCCGTTCTTTTCTATTGCATGTGGGTTTGTTATTTTCCATCCAGCCACATTGTATTTTCTTTACTCTATCTCAACTATTCTATAAAACATGTGATTAGTTTATTCACTGATCTGAAATGGCGTGTGAAATGAAAATACATGTGGTTGGTGCTGTTGCAATATCCTCTCTGTTTAAATATTTAAAAATAAATAAAAAAGACTATGGCATTTGAAGTACAGTATTTTCTCAAGGGGAGAATAATTGATTACTCTGAGGGGTTTGTGGTGATGATGCTGGCCACCTTCACGCTGAGGGATGTGCATCCATCTGGTTGTGCCTCTAGCAGGGCCTGTATTATATGTCAAAACACATTCAGAGATCCTGGTGACTCTTGGGGCATCGTTTAGCCTTAAAAGGATCAGGCCCTTTTTTTCAATTTTCGCCCTGAGAATGACATACCCAAATCTAACTGCCTGTAGCTCAGGACCTGAAGCAAGGATATGCATATTCTTGATACCATTTGAAATGAAACACTTTGAAGTTTGTGGAAATGTGAAATTAATGTAGAAGAATATAACACATTAGATCTGGTAAAAGATCATTCAAAGAAAACAAAATGTGTTTTCTATTTTCTTTTGTTCCATCAGCTTTTAAATGTAAGAGAAAGGCCATTATGTGACTTAGGAGTCTAGGCACAATTTATATTTTGGCCACTAGATGGCAGCAGTGTATGTGCATTTTTTTTGACTGATCCAATGAACCATTGCATTACTGTTCAAAATGTTGTTTATTGGTTTATTGATCAATTTTCAAGTTCATAACTGTGCACTCTCCTCAAACAATAGCATGGTATTCTTTCACTGTAATAGCTACTGTAAATTGGTCAGTGCAGTTAGATTAACAAGAATGTAAGCTTTCTGCTTTCGACTCATATAAGACATGTCTATGTCCTGGGAAATGTTCTTGTTACTTGCAACATCATGCTAATCACATTAGCATTCGTTAGCTAAACCGTCCTGCAGGTGGACACACACACACACACACACACACAACACACACACACACACACACACACACACACACACACACACACACACACACACACACACACACACACACACACACACACACACACACACACACACACCGATCCTGGACCAACTCAAACATCAAAACAAATAATTATACTTTTCTACCACTACCAGTAACAGATTTTTATGCGAATATTCTAGAATCTTCTTGAAGAAAATATGCACATTTTCCCACCAGTGGTGTTTCCACAAAATACATTTTTTTCGCTAAGTTTTCATTAACAGCACAAAAATCTGAAGTTAATTTTTTTTCCATTGCATTTTCAACTCTACCCATAAATTTGTCACAAAAACTGTTGGTTAAATAGCAAATGTGCCCACTCTGGTCTTGGCACCTGCTCTCTAGCCAACAGTTCACAGATACAGTGAGGGTAGGCTAGTCTACATGATGAGATTATTATGGATAAGAGAGAGAATATTTAGTAGTCAAACGGCAGTCAAGCATTAATCATCATGTCACCAGAATAAGACCCTCGAAATGTATTGAAAGGAGCATCAAGATAACCATGCACTTTCACTACCCTGTGAAGTTCCTAATAATTGATTTAATCTGTAGCTTAATAAACTGCATGGTTTCCCGAGTCATAGTGGGAGGACCACACACCATCATCGCGTGACTCCAAGTTTACTTCAATATTATCGTTATAATAGATCTATATTCGTGCATAAATGCGCTTATTTCTCACATAATATACTTTTACAGCCATAAAACGACCATATGGAACGAACAAATGATCTGTCAGCATTTGTAAAATTGTGTTGAAACTTCCTGTTTACATCACAGCTGTTGTGATTTCATTTTAATGGTATGACTTTACATGCATAAAAACTGTGGATACAAACGTGGTTACAAGCATGTCTCTGAGATATACACAGCAACCAATCAAACTCATCTGAAAATTGCTTTTGGGATGCTGTGTGTTTTAGGACCAAATGGAACTGCCTTAGCCAATTAAAAAAGGGGAAATTAAAAAGGGGAAATGGGTTTTCAATTTGATTGACAGGTTGCTAATTCAACAGCCGAATGGAACCAAGGTGGGTGCAGATAGAAGCAGAATTGTCTACAGTGTAGCTCAACCAACACTTGCAGTTAAAGGCTGGAAAGACCTTTTAGTGAATTACAGATTTTTGGAGGATACACAGTCAAGGTAGTCTTCATTACTCCATGTGTTTGTCAGGCAAGTTTATATACACTCACCAGACAGTTTATTAGGTACACACATCTAGTACTGGGTAGGACCGCTGTTGCCTCCAGAACTTCCTGAATTCTTTGGGACATTCTACAAGGTGTCGGAAACGTTCCACAGGAATGTTGGTCCATGATGATGCAATGGCATTATGCAGTTGCTGCAGATTGGACGGAGGCATATTAATGCTGCAAACAGTCCGTTCCATCTGGATTACATATATTGGTTTCCTGCCCGTGAATTCATGACAAATCAGCTTTCTCAAGATAACTAGCTAGCGATTGTACCAAGCTAGCTAACTCATGTTAGTGAAATTTGATTTGAATAAACCATCTTATTTTTTATGTTTCTACTGTCTCCTGACTCCATAAGAGGGACTGCACGGTGAGCATTTGTCACTAAGAAGGTTTCCTCCAAAGTTATGAGCAGGCTGTCATCATTATCCTGAGTGAGTGGAGAGCTTAACGACAAACTTCATCTCATTCTACAAGACCGGCAGAAGGAGTCAACGCCTACACAGAACCGTTCTACAAGACCGACAGAACCGTTCTACAAGACTGACAGAAGGAGTCAACGCCTACACAGAACCGTTCTACAAGACCGACAGAACCGTTCTACAAGACTGACAGAAGGAGTCAACGCCTACACAGAACCGTTCTACAAGAACGACAGAACCGTTCTACAAGACTGACAGAAGGAGTCAACGCCTACACAGAACCGTTCTACAAGACCGACAGAAGGAGTCAATGGCTACACAGAACCATTCTACAAGACTGACAGAAGGAGTCAGCACCTACACAGAACCGTTCTACAAGACCGGCAGAAGGAGTCAATGGCTACACAGAACCGTGACTCACTGTCTGTAGGAGCGATCAATTTTTATGAATGGGGTGTTGTACCTAATAAACTGTCCGGCAGGAGCCGGTATAAAATACTAACAGAGAGACACTGTCAAGCATTTGTTGTGATACACAGTGATGAACTGCAGTCAAGTCACACCAGAGTCAGCCATTAGGAACCTCAATACAGGAAGGAAATACACGGTTTGTTGTGTTAAACGTTATAAGTCAAGTCACACCAGAGAACGTCATGTTGTTTGTTGTGACAGAAGTTACAGTCCCCGGCTGTTGTCAGGTCACAGCACACCAGAGAACGTCATGTTGTTTGCTGTGACAGAAGTTACAGTCCCCGGCTGTAGTTAGGTCACAGCACACCAGAGAACGTCATGTTGTTTGCTGTGACAGACGTTGCAGTCCCCGGCTGTAGTCAGGTCACAGCACACCAGAGAACGTCATGTTGTTTGCTGGGACAGACGTTACAGTCCCCAGCTGTAGTCAGGTCACAGCACACCAGAGAATGTCATGTTGTTTGCTGTGACAGACGTTACAGTCCCCGGCTGTAGTTAGGTCACAGCACACCAGAGAACGTCATGTTGTTTGCTGTGACAGACGTTACAGTCCCCAGCTGTAGTCAGGTCACAGCACACCAGAGAACGTCATGTTGTTTGCTGTGACAGACGTTACAGTCCCCAGCTGTAGTCAGGTCACAGCACACCAGAGAACGTCATGTTGTTTGCTGTGACAGACGTTACAGTCCCCAGCTGTACACACCAGGGTAAGCCATGATCTCCAGATGTCAAGTATCAAACCACTCCCTTGTCTCAATCAGCTCCTTGTGAAGGATGATTATTCCTAGAATGTCATTCTATTCCCTGAATAGTGCACTACTTTTGACCAGGGCCCTATACGGGGAATAGGGTTCAATTTAGGGAACAGGGTTATATTTGGGATGCAATCCCTGTTTAGCAGTATAACCTGCTCCACCAACACCACCGTCAAATACCAGCAGGACATCTCCCTGATTATCAACTACATACCAGCAGGACATCTCCCTGATTATCAACTAAATACCAGCAGGACATCTCCCTGATTATCAACTAAATACCAGCAGGACATCTCCCTGATTATCAACTAAATACCAGCAAGACATCTCCCTGATTATCAACTAAATTCCAGCAAGGACATCTCCCTGATTATCAACTTTAAATTCTCAGTCCTGTTAGACGGTTTAAACTCTCATTAAACCCACTGAACTGTAACTGCAGCCTCCTTGTTTTAAATGTATTATTTTCTCCTACTGCATAAACATGTTTGCCCTTGATGTGTAAGTTGCACAAGCAAATGGAGAATATGGACAGCTATTGGTATGTTTGGGAGAGAAAGCGCAGATTTTGAGTCATTTTACATTCTACATTTTACTAGTCTAGGCTAAATGCACTTAGTTTAACCTTATCACTGTAACAAATTTTGCTGATCCCTGCCTACAGGCAGAAACTAAAACAAGAGGCTCCCACGCTGAGGTCTGTCCAACGCTGGTCAGACCAAGCTGACTCCACACTCCAAGACTGCTTCCATCACGTGGACTGGGACATGTTTCGTATTGCGTCAGATGGAAATATTGACGAATACGCTGATTCGGTGTGCGAGTTCATTAGAACTTGCGTCGAAGATGTCGTTCCCATAGCAACGATAAAAACATTCCCAAACTAGAAACCGTGGATTGATGGCAGCATTCGCGTGAAACTGAAAGCGCGAACCACTGCTTTTAATCAGGGCAAGGTGTCTGGTAACATGTCCGAATATAAACAATGCAGCTATTCCCTCCGCAAGGCTATTAAACAAGCTAAGCGTCAGTACAGAGACAAAGTGGAATCTCAATTCAATGGCTCAGACACAAGAGGCATGTGGCAGGGTCTACAGTCAATCACGGACTACAAGAAGAAACCCAGCCCAGTCACGGACCAGGATGTCTTGCTCCCAGGCAGACTAAATAACTTTTTTGCCCGCTTTGAGGACAATACAGTGCCACTGAAACGGCCTGCAACGAAAACATGCGGTCTCTCCTTCACTGCAGCCGAGGTGAGTAAGACATTTAAACGTGTTAACCCTCGCAAGGCTGCAGGCCCAGACGGCATCCCCAGCCGCGCCCTCAGAGCATGCGCAGACCAGCTGGCCGGTGTGTTTACGGACATATTCAATCAATCCCTATACCAGTCTGCTGTTCCCACATGCTTCAAGAGGGCCACCATTGTTCCTGTTCCCAAGAAAGCTAAGGTAACTGAGCTAAACGACTACCGCCCTGTAGCACTCACTTCCGTCATCATGAAGTGCTTTGAGAGACTAGTCAAGGACCATATCACCTCCACCCTACCTGACACCCTAGACCCACTCCAATTTGCTTACCGCCCAAATAGGTCCACAGACGATGCAATCTCAACCACACTGCACACTGCCCTAACCCACCTGGACAAGAGGAATACCTATGTGAGAATGCTGTTCATCGACTACAGCTCGGCATTCAACACCATAGTACCCTCCAAGCTCGTCATCAAGCTCGAGACCCTGGGTCTCGACCCCGCCCTGTGCAACTGGGTACTGGACTTCCTGACGGGCCGCCCCCAGGTGGTGAGGGTAGGCAACAACATCTCCTCCCCGCTGATCCTCAACACGGGGCCCCACAAGGGTGCGTTCTGAGCCCTCTCCTGTACTCCCTGTTCACCCACGACTGCGTGGCCACGCACGCATCCAACTCAATCATCAAGTTTGCGGACGACACAACAGTGGTAGGCTTGATTACCAACAACGACGAGACGGCCTACAGGGAGGAGGAGAGGGCCCTCGGAGTGTGGTGTCAGGAAAATAACCTCACACTCAACGTCAACAAAACTAAGGAGATGATTGTGGACTTCAGGAAACAGCAGAGGGAACACCCCTATCCACATCGATGGAACAGTAGTGGAGAGGGTAGCAAGTTTTAAGTTCCTCGGCATACACATCACAGACAAACTGAATTGGTCCACTCACACTGACAGCGTCGTGAAGAAGGCGCAGCAGCGCCTCTTCAACCTCAGGAGGCTGAAGAAATTCGGCTTGTCACCAAAAGCACTCACAAACTTCTACAGATGCACAATCGAGAGCATCCTGGCGGGCTGTATCACCGCCTGGTACGGCAACTGCTCCGCCCTCAACCGTAAGGCTCTCCAGAGGGTAGTGAGGTCTGCACAACACATCACCGGGGGCAAACTACCTGCCCTCCAGGACACCTACACCACCCGATGTTACAGGAAGGCCATAAAGATCATCAAGGACATCAACCACCCGAACCACTGCCTGTTCACCCCGCTATCATCCAGAAGGCGAGGTCAGTACAGGTGCATCAAAGCTGGGACCGAGAGACTGAAAAACAGCTTCTATCTCAAGGCCATCAGACTGTTAAACAGCCACCACTAACATTGAGTGGCTGCTGCCAACACACTGTCATTGACACTGACCCAACTCCAGCCACTTTAATAATGGGAATTGATGGGAAATGATGTAAATATATCACTAGCCACTTTAAACAATGCTACCTTATATAATGTTACTTACCCTACATTATTCATCTCATATGCATACGTATATACTGTACTCTAC